>NC_056627.2:287407142-287762975 GCF_002870075.4 Lactuca sativa | reverse complement strand
TATGATTATCTAGGAATGGATTTGGATAGCCTTAAGAGAAGATTATCCAATTAGGGTTTAGGTTGTAACCCTGAAGGAGTCTACAAGTATATATATAGACCCCATGACATAGGGAATTCGACACATCTCCAAAAGCAAGGAACCTCTGGTCGAATTCCTCCCCTTTCCTCTCTCCTAAATCATTCTTATTGCTATTGGTGTTTGTAAGCCATTAGAGGAGTGACACTTGTGACTCTAGAAGCTCCAAGACCTCAAGATCAACAAGGAACTCAAAGGTATGATTCTAGATCTGTTTCAATGTTGTTATTTAACCTAATTAGTCATTAGAAGTCTTGGATTCAAAAGCATGTTTAGTAGAAAGCCTAGATCCAAGCATTAGGGTTTTGCATGCGCACATAGGAAAGTTCTTATGGCTAAAACCCATCAAAAAGATCCTTATGTGTTAATGACAATTATTTTCTGTTAATTATTAAGTATATTGAGTTGTATGAACATCTTCTTGATTGCCTGCCTCTTATGATTTTGATGACCATCAAGATTATATGCCTAGGAATAGCGAACGTGAAACTAGGGTCAACTAGAAAATAAGTAAGTTAATATGTGAGCATGTGTGATGACCAACCACATATGAGTTAATTGAACAACCAATTTAATTAAATATTATTACAAGTCTTGCTTGATACGAACCGAACACTAGAAAACATGTTAGTTTAATCAATTGATCACTGCTTGAATTGACTTGTTTGCTAAAGGATTAGTAATAGTGAACATGAACCTAATAATTTTAGAAATCAGTGAACATGCATGAATAAATAAATATGTGTGTGCAATTTTCTATGATTTTAAGGTGTAATTTGTCTAAACCAAAGTACCTACAGAGATTTGTTTCCTGTCAATTTATCGAGATTTGCTATTTAGTTATTCGTTTGTGATTTAATAAAACATTTCTTTATTTATTTCGTGTGTTTTGTAACATATAATCAAATATTTTAAATTAATTCACTACTGTTCCCCTTGTGTTCGACACCCTTGCTTATCAAAGTTATACTATACTCGATCGGGTTCACTGCATGTAAGGTGTGGTTTAGATGCGATAAATTATAAATTATAAATAAAAAACTAGTGCATTAAATATACACATCAATTACTTTAGGAAAAATGTGGAGTTGGTGCTAATCCATGAAATTGCACATTGCACATTGTTGGTCGTTAGTGGAGCGTGTGTGGTTAACCGGCACACTAATATGGGACCAATGAAGGATGACAATGGGTAGCTCGTAGATTATCATAGATCAATGGAGTGTGTGTGGTTAACCGGCACATTGATTAGGTGATAGACATCTTCGAGAGTACCAAACTAATTTGCATGGTTATCCACACCTTGTTTGTGATCCTCAGCATCCCAGTCACAAACTTGAAGGTCATAATCGAGATTAAAAATACCATTGAAAAGTTCAATGAATCTCAAAAGATCTAGGAGTTTCCATTCATTTAAAACCTAATCTTCATTTTCGTTTTTCATGGTGAATATTGGTAAATCGTCATTTACCTACCTTCAAATATTATGCAGCTGGATTACGGCATCCCTCTTCTGAGTTGTAGAATATTGTGTTGGATCCTAGCCTTGATATTTCATTTGGGTGTTATATCAAGGATTCTTATCAACTAACTTGAATATTTCTCCTGTTTTGTAGATGTCAAAATCTTACAACTATGGTCTTCCTGAATCCTTTGGAAAATAAATTTCCACCTGAAGATGATGTTCCACGATTGGATTGTGGAAATGGAAATCATGTTTCACTTCCTCCACCTCCTCCAATAATTCTCCCTGACCCATGTGTTCGAAGACTTGAAAAGTTCAAGGTCACTCAAGACCTATTGGCTAGCAAACACGAAGATGGAAAGTCCGTATGTACTCACGTCTTGGACATGAATTTGCATATTGACAAGTTGGGGATGTTGAGTGTCGATGTCTCAAGGAAGTTGGTTGTTGACTTGGTTCTTCAATCACTTCCTGACTCATATAGTGAGTTCATTAATAATCACTATATGATGGACCACGACGTGACCCTCATTGATCTTACCTATTTGCTAATTGCTGCTGAATCAACAATGATTTGGAGCACCTATAAAGCAAATTTGACCGGTAAGTCAACTTCCCAAACTTCAATGGATATCGACGATGGCAACATTGGAAGTCCATAAAAGTCTTCTCTTTCCAAAGGAAAGGGATTGGCCAAAGTCAAACCGTTTGACCGGATGGTAAAGAGAAATGTTGAATCTGAGATTGTCCCATGTGCTATTCCGAAAGAGTCTATTTGTTTCTACTGCCAAGAGAAGAGGCATTGGATGCGAAGCTGTCGTGTTTTCCTAAAGGATCGCGAAGATGGGAGAGTTAAGATGTATGACTTTGCTTCAGGTAAAAATCCAATATCTAACTCTATTAAGTTCCTATTTGTAGATTCTTAATACATAATGTGATAAGATTGCATTTTGATGTTTTATAGGATCGAAGAAAAGAAAGGAAGCTTAAAGGAAGAGTGAGATGAGTCTGATCACGAAGAAATGGATTTCGATCACATGGTTCAAAGATCGGATTTTTGAGCTGTTGTTTAAGAGTTGGGATAGATTGCTTAGAAATATTTAGTAACATAGTTTTCATTTGTAATTGCATTGTAAGGACAAGTTTTTTCCGCACTTTTATAAATAAAATAAAATTTGTTTTGTCTTATTTATAGATCCTTGTAATGAAATTGTGAAAATTGATGTTTGTATGTTTCTATTGTTAGCAATAATGAAATGGTTGTGATTCTTAATTATGTTATTGTGGTAGTGTCAGAAATTTTCCAAATAATCAATGATTCTCATCACCCAAGTTTCAATTGGACAGAAACTTGGAATCATGCGACTTGTATTGTATGATGAATGAGAACCTTCGTATTTGGGAAATTAAGTCTAATTCCTTGTTCACATAAGTATGTGAGTCAAGTGAAGGACTAAAGGATCTAGTACGCATTGTTGTGCTCTGGTCAAGTCCACCACAAAGAACGATAAGAATATTCGTCATGATTTGCTAAAAGTTTAGGAAATATGGTTATGCTTACAAGATTAAGTGTAATTCTAAATCATTGAAAAAGTTTCAATCAATAGCATAACGAATAACAAGAATCAATTAGGCAGAAAGATAAAAGTTTCTCCAATATGAAAAGAAGGGGGGGGTACTTAAGTATCGTGTTTTATGATTAACTTAGTGATTATGAAACCGTGTCACAATTGATCCTCTAAGGACACCTTAGTGCACTAGTATGGCTAAAAAGAGGAATCGTGAATTGTTGAAATGGTTAAATCAAAAGGTGAATCATACTTCTTTCCAAAATCAAATCTTAGAGTTGAACTCCAAGATTGTGCATTGAGTGACACATCTTGAGAAGGTTTATAACACACTCATCAAATGTAGAGTAGAAAATGTCTTCTTGTTCCTGCACATTTGAAATTGGTAAATTGTGATATCTTGGATAAGACAAAGACCGACTAAGACCAATTGTGTGAAGTGTTTATCTTGATAAGAACCCGCACTAACTGTTGAATATTTGTTGGTCTTAGTCTGTCTTTGTCTTATTGACAAGAGAATCTTATATGTCAAAAAGTCAGTGGGAGTCTAAATGATCTTGAAAATTTCAGGAACTAATCAAGAGCAAACCTATTGTTAAACACTAGCACACGAATTGAGGTTTGCAACCTATCGTGTTGATACATTCTTGTTTCTGTGTCATTCCAGTTGAGTTGACTATGCATGTGAGTTCTATGAGTTCTCATTTGAATGCATAAAGACAGAGCACCTTAATCAATGAAAGTTCATTGATCTATATGAGTGAGCTGCACAAATACTTGGAAGACATGGTAGGCCCTTGTGCTACCAGATGGCAAGAAATTAAGATTAAACAAGTTCAGTCCATATGAGTTTGGATTTGTCACAAACATTGTCTTATGATTATGATTATGAAAAATTTGCATGGATAGGAACACATACACCATAAAATCTAAGTGATAAGGTTTCTCTCTGCTTCATGAAAATGATTATGATAAAACGCTTTCACTAGGTAGATTTTAAGGAGATAGTGATTGTGTAAATTGCACTCTCAAATTCGATTATGATTACGACATCCCTCTTCATAGTTCGAATTATGAGATTTAGCAATTAGTTTAACATTTAAGACTTATTGTTGTAAGTTCTGAAATTGTTAAACACACATATGAGCTTTCTAATAAAAGGTGTATGAGCTTAGATAAAGTTTTATCGAAGCATCACGTATCATAAATATGAATTTTGGTAAGAAAGTCAATAAGTATTGATTTCTAGAAGTCCAGTTGTTTTCTAAGAACATGCCAAAGCTAGTGAAAGCATAAGTGTTATGCTGGTAAGGAAATAATTATCATGTTGGTGGGAGCATGATTATTATATTAATTATTGCGAGTTAGCAATATTAATTATAAAAAACAAAAGTTTCAATTCACAAAGTTGCAGAGGTTGAAAAGTTGTTTTGCTATAATTAAGAGAGAGAAATTTATACTTCATTTCAATTCTAAAAGCTTAAATCGAGAAATTTTAATCAAATTTAGTCAAAGGACATATATGAATGTTATGGTGAAAAGATTCAACATAAGGAAATTCTATATATGGCAATATTATAGCAGGAGACTAGTAACGTATCATGTCTTTATGTAAGATATTATGAATTGTATCCCATACGCTTCAGGTATAGGATCGATTACATATGTTGTAATATTCGACTGTTCTGTCTTTTCCAAATGCCTAGGGCATTAAGAGGGAAAAGGACTAGAACCGGATATGACTAAAGTAGTTAAACAACTGTCAAGGACAATCTGAGGTTCGCCAAGGATTGGTCACTTGAGGGCAGTTGGAAGTATAATATTGGATGGAACATATCGACATAATTATGAATAGATAGGATTTTGTTTAGAATGAGTTGTCATATGTCAAATATGGAAATTTTTCCATAATGGGAGTTGGATATTAAGAATCTATGTAGATTAGAAACTTTTATGCAAGAAGAATGTTCAAAGAAATGTACTTTGAATGTGAGACTTCGTAGAGTACTTTGTAATATCATTGGCAAAGTCTTTGTGACTTTGTTGCTATGACATTACAAAAGGATTATTGCGTAAAATATTAGAATCTAACACATTCTAATAGTGGCAAGAATTTGATATTCTTACACTTGTGATAAGGATTAAGAATTGTGAAATGAGCATCATTGTAAATGTGTTCAATTGATATATTTCACAAAGTAAGAACCATAGGTAAACATAGTGTGCATGATTGGAGCATGGGATAACTATTGTTTCAATTCAAGTGATAAGTTGATTATCCGAAACATTATACAATGAATAATGTGTAATCGATATGGTGATTAAATAAAATGTGTTTTATTTAAACTCAAAAGTTTGAGACCATATTGGATTCGATTATTCTTGTGTTTCACTTCGCATGTTTTGACTTCCTAAATAATAAGATTATTCAAACCATCAACAGTTGATCATACTTTGGAAGTAGGTAATGAGGTAAGAGTATCATGAATCCGACTTTAGATTGTCTAAAGCGTTTTAGACATAGAAAAAGTCTACTGCAGTGTTCATGAGTGCACTTGAAATAAGATTTGAGTATTGGATTAAACCAAGCTCACTTGAATCACTTCATGGATTTTATCACGGGTGATTAGTGAGATGATAATATCTTATATTCTTGAAACAGAGACATGTGAGTTGTAGTTTGCAAGTCGGTTGCACATTGACGTATGTAAACGCACCAGTAACTTGGTGTCATAAAACATATTGTTGTGTGTGATTTGATGAGTAATTACAAGCGAGCATTTGAGTCGAAGTTTATCCATTCCTTTTACCCTAAGAGGGATAAAAGCGATATATGTGGGCCCCTCGATGATTTAGTGATGACACCCTAAGCGCATGGCCAAGTCAGGACTGATTTGATTTGTTCAATTAGTCAGTCGTCATAAATCAAAAATCGGGAAACAAAATATGGATAGAGAGAATGATTATAATCCATGTCTTAGTCCATATGATATCTCGAATAGAGGAATATATGATCCCTTATTTAAAGGATGTGTAGCTGATAAGATCACATGAGTCTGGTCTAGTATGCTGCACGTAACCTCAGCCGATATCAACTCCCTCATCCGCTCCTCGAGCTGCTCGGCTCCTAAACCAAAGCCTGATCCCTCTCCGGTGCCTGATCCGCCCATTAGTCTCTCTCGCAACGTCACCATGCTGAAAACATATCGCAATAGCATCAGAATACGCATCACTGCTGAGGGATCATACACACACACACACTACAAGTTGCCCGGTCTCATCTCATCTTTTCTCGAATCGAGTACGGATCCTTTGCTTTCAGTAGTACAGGCCCATACTACCTTCCACATTTATCCATACTTTCCTCAAGAATTGTTTCCACTCCACCAGGTCCCTTTTCTACTACTACTTTTCCTAGCACTATCTCATCCTAGGCTTACCCTAGGGAACCCTCTGACTCAACTCAAACCAATCCTCAGCCACTGAAGGCCTCCTTGTGATGCCAATTAGCCATCACCTGAATACCATCACATGTGACGAGGCTCAGATAATCCTTCGAGTAAATACTCGTCCCTACAACGGTTGGACTCAGACAAGAGCTGCGCAATAGGGCCAAATCTAGTACACTAAGATTATTCAATCCTGATTACATGTGACGTGACGTATTCACCTAATGGCTAACTCCCATCACTCAGAATCCCAAAATGCACAAAGCAAGCAACATTCAGACAAGGGAAAATCTAACCGTAACATACTCAAGCAATCATATTCACATAGCAAGAATCTGTACTAGCATGCAACACAAGCTCATAAACTCAGGCATAACCCAAACAGGCTATCCTACTCCTATCTAACCAGCACTATCATACAGCTCAAAAGCACATACAACAGGCACATAAGGCATCCTCCCTAGATCCTTAGTCCTAATCTAGCATGTTGTACTATTAACTGATACTCATAACATAAAATGTATGGGTATTTTGGGGTACTTACTTGAGCTCGGCTGATTGCATGCACCACACCCCTTTCCTCTTTTCAAAATTATTTTCTTTCGGGATTCTTTTTACTTTTCTAAAACTGTTTTCTTTCTCAAAACTCTCTTTTTACAAAAATTGCCTTTTCATTTTGAAAACTTCTATAACAATTCCTCAGTTTGAGTTCAAACAACCGAAAGTGTGCCCAAATCCCACAAATCAAGGCTCTGATACCAACTTGTAACATCCCAAAATTCAAGACTAAAAATTTCTTTTAATAAAATATTACTTAAAGCAAAATCATCAATCCAAAACATAATCAGAGTATTAATTTACAAAACACATGTTCGTTATCAGAGTAAAACTTTCCCAGGCTGTCTAATCTGTGGTGTGTGCCATGCGATCACCCCGAGCTCTTCCCTCCGCTACCGGAAGTAACTGAAACCAAAACTGAAAACTGTAAGCACGAAGCTTAGTGAGTTCCCCACCCTACCACATACCATGCATAACCACATACTGCACATACTGCACACACTGGGCCACGCCCGCTATTCTGGGCCTCGCCCTCTACCTCGGGCCTCACCCGCTACAACGGCCCCGCCGCTCCAGGCCTCGCCTGGCTTCGAGCCCCGCTTGGATACAGATCTGTTTCACTTAGGCCTCGCCTGTCACAGGGCCTCACCCGCTAACTTATAATAGCATATAAACACATCACAACACATAAGCTAAACACATACTAACAGATACTGTCCTAAGGCCTCGCCTATCCTAGGCCTCGCCCTTGTCCTGCTACTGATGAGTCATGGAACCCCGTCCATGCTCCTACTGATAGTGAGATACGGGCCCAGCCCACACTCACTCTTTCCCTAACTTGGGCCTCGCCCCTGATCTGTTGCTAATGAGATGTGGAACACCATCCACACTTTGCTAATAGTAAGATACGGGCCCAACCCACACTCACTCTTTCCCTAACTTGGGCCTCGCCCCTGATCTGTTGCTAATGAGATGTGGAACACCATCCACACTCTGTTATTGGTGAGATACGGGACCTCGCCCACACTCACCTCCCTACCAGGCACATACAAGTATCACACAGACAACAAGTATAAACTATCACATAAACCATTCTTTGGGCACCCGCCCGCTATCATTGGACCTCGTCCTGAATATCATACTAGCATACTGTGCCTAGGGCTAACCCCCTGGTCTTCTACTCATAACTACATGGGCCGGCATTGTGGCCGTAGACCCATTCACACAAAAGGGAAACTCACCTGCACTTGCTGAACTTGCTGATAGCCCCTCTAGTTGTTGCCTGACAACTCTTCTGAACTGTGGATCCACTAGCTCCTCGAGCTATCAATATCAATATAACACTTAGTCTAACTATCCCCCGAAAGTCAACAAAGTCAACTCTCATTAAATTCAAAGTCCTAGTCAAAGTCAACCTCCCAGGTCAACCCTACTCGCCGAGTCTGCCTACTGACTCGTCGAGTTCATAAGCTCAGAGTCCTTCCATTCGCGACTCGACTCGCCGAGTCCGTCGATTTCTGAGTCCTGACATATCCAGCTCACCGAGTCTCCACTCGACTCACTGATTCAAGTCTCAACTCGAAGGGTTTAGGGTTTCGTGACTTGACTCACCGAGTCCAAGAACAGACTCGCCGAGTCTACGACAATCTTCATCCAACTCGACGAGTTGTTCATCCCACTCGTCGAGTTCCTCCTAATCTTCATGGTACTCGCCGAGTCCATTCAATTCTTCATACATGCAGAGGCTTTTTGAGTCATGCTTGGACTCCAAACTGTAGATCTACTCTTCCCAAGCCTATTCCTCACGTAAAGTTGCAAACTTTACGTGTAGAGAAGGAGATCTAGGCTAAACACACCATAAACTAGGGTTTAAGGCAAGGAGGCTCTATAATCAACCCAAGGGCAGTTACTTTATGCTTCACAAGGCCAAAATGTGCTTAGATCTGAAGTAGCAACTTCAGATCTGGCTTCTAACATGGATATCTAAACACGACTTAAAAGCCCCAACACTCATAACTAGAATAGATCTAAATGAAGGAAACAACTTAGTACCTTCAATAACTCTGAAAGGTTCCACAAACTCTGGATCTAAGGCCAAACCTTGAAGCTCCAAAGATTTCCCTCCTCCTTCTTCCTTCAAATCACCCAAAAATGGCTTGGAAGCTTGAATGTGCAACAATGGGGCTTAGGGTTCGTATTCTGTGTAAGCGAGGCTCTAAGGAACCCTAATGGAGAGAATAAGGAGTTTAAATAGCGCCCAAAGTCCCGAATTTAGGGTCTTCCTCTTCAGACCCAACTCGTCGAGTCCACGAGCTGACTCGCCGAGTTTGTCACTTACTCGATCCCCCGGATCCCGCTCCGACTCGTCGAGTTCCTCCTTGGACTCGACGAGTCGACCCCTTTAACCTAGGGTTTTCTTTCCTTTATTGGGCTTTCTGATTTTGGGTGTTACAACTCTCCCCTACTTAAACTGAACTTCATCCTCGAAGTTTCTCTACGGCCAAACACCATGCAGTCTGCTTTCTATACTCTACTTATTAATCCAACACCAGCTGCCTACCTTCGCTGGCCTTTCGCCCGGTCATTGTGACGACCATAAATCCTTTCGAATAGTATCCTCGGGTTCACCATAACCCTGGTCATCCTGGAAACTCAACTTACTTAACTGACAACCTTCTGGAACTCCCCGAGTACTTATGTTGAACACCTTGGGGGGGGGGGGGGTTCACCCCTTTCTTTCCTTGTGCGATTTCTGGCCTTTCCAAGGCAACGTTCCATAACCAACTACCTCCTCTGTCACTGTGAAGGTCCTATCCTTCACCAACTCCATCACCCCCGCTACTTCCAGTACGGGTCATTACTGCCAGTATCCACTGGACACTTCTTAACTCCACTGCCACTAACTGAAAATCTCTGATGTCCCTTATCCGCCTTCCGGATGAACCAAGACCACCCTGGTCCCTACTGGTCAATCAGTATCTGGGTTACCGGCTCCCACCGGTCGCTAGTCCCAACACCACTCCTAGTCGCTCCCAGCGACTTCCAAAGAAACTAAGGCTATCTAATACTGCCCCCTCTACTCTGCCACTCTGGCTCTACAAGTCCTGGGATCCTCAATCCCCCAACTTGACCCTAAGGTCCTTACCAGGTCCCACCTGTGCTACCATAAACTCACATGCCTCGCCCATGGGTCTCACCCGCCTCTATCCTTCTAGTCCTACTTGTCTAACCACTCTCGCACGGGCCTTGCCCACGGGTCTAACCCAACCATACTACTGAGCAACCCTGCTCTCAGGTCTCACCTATACTGCTACTCTCATACGGGCCTCACCCACGGGTCTCATCCAACTACATCCTGGAGTGGCCTCTCCCAAGGTCTCACCTCTCTAGGGCAATACAAGCAAACTCTCCACTATTCTCATCAACTCCCCATTCTTGATCTCTACCTTAATCACTAGGAGGTAAGGGCCTCACCCAACTCCTGCTAACTGGAAGATACGGCCTCCGCCCGATCTCTGCTAACTAAGCTGCTATACGGATTGCCCGTAGTCTTACATCACCTCTCTTGCTAACTGACCGCTAGTGAATGCTACGACTATCCTCGTAGTCTTACAACACCTCCATACTAACCTGCTGCTATTGAATGCTATGGCTTACCCGTAGTCTTACAACACTTTCCATACTAACTCGCTCTTGTTGGATGTTACTGCGGCTCTCCCGCCGCTCTACCATGCTTTGCATGCTGTCTCTACCACTGACTACTAACACGGAAGCATCTTCTGCTAACCGTTCTCAAGATACTCATTCCGACTCACTAGAGTCCTACAGGCGGTCCTCCAACCCGAATTCCAGCCAACTACTAACCATCTCGACGCCATAAACTAACTGTTGGGAAGTTCCTCAAACTCCCAACCTTGAACTCCTCAATCCATCCATCGATGTACTACTTTCTTTTCTTCTCAGTGGTCTTCTAAATCGGATTGCTCTTATCCTTGCATACTTGGAGGGTTCTCCCCCACTTTGATCTTGCTTATTCCGCTTTGCTCAAAGCTTGGCAAGAATTTCCAATTCTTACCACCATTCCGGTAACCAATCTGCTGCACACCCTAGCTTATCACTGCCAGGGATCTAACCAATCTAGCACTTAACAGCATCTTCCTGAAACTAGCGGGACACCTCTGAGCCCCACACAGATATGCTACGCTTACTGTACCCTAAGTAACCTGCTCTATTGGGGAATTACGTCTACGCATCAATCTAAGATCCAAGGTATGCAGATAGCATATATCATACTCACAAGCAAGCCACACTATAATACAATACTCATACGAATAATGATGCAGAACCATAACAATATAATCATGCACAAATATAACTGAAAACGGAAGTTGTAACGCCCGTAGGTCCATGCTAGTCAATTTAGAGACAATAGGGGTCGAAAATGACTTTTCGACAGAAGATTATTAAGAATAAATAATCTCAACCAAGTTTTAGTATATGTTACAAGGTTTCCGTATATATAAAGAGCGTCGAAATCCGAGTTATAACAAAGAAGTTATGACCCGTCGAAGTTTCGCGACGGAACCGACACGATACCGGGAGGCGTAAATAGTGAATTTACGATAGAGCAAGATTTAGCCTTAGCGATGTAAACGAAAGTCGTAGTATATGTTAAACTGATAGTGTGCATAAAAAGAACATCCAAATCTGACTTCGTATGAGGAAGTTATGATTTTTCTAAGATTTAGCATAGCAGTGCACAGCTCGAAATCTGAATTTTAGATCGGTCGATTTTTAGCCAAAATAATCTAAACGATAAATGAAGATATCGTTAATAGGAGTTAAATGATAAAAAGACAGTCGAAAACGGATCTCGTATGCGAAAGATAAGGACGAAGCTTAGTCCTTACTCTTCGAGCGTTGTGAATTCGATATAGTTTTGTAAATCTAAGATAGAGTGAGAATTAGCCGACGGGATCTAAATGAAAGTTGTAGTACTCGTAAATACCAACGCGTGGATATAAAGAACATCTATAATAGAGCTCGTATGCGAAAGATATGGATGAAACTTAATCCCTACTTTTCGAGCGCGGCGAATTCGATACAGTTTTGTAAATCCGAGATAGAATGAGAATTAGCCAACGAGGTCTAAATGAGAGTTGAAGATCTCATTAATAGGAACTCGACGGTAAAAAGACAGACAAAAACGAAGCTCGTATGCAAAATTTACGGACGAAGCTTGGAGACTACTTTACTATACAATTTATATAAATAAGAGATGAACTCTTCATAATTTCCTCACACCTTCAAACCTTTCTTTCTCTCTCTAACTTCTCTCTAACCTCCCTAAACCCCTCCCAAGTCTAGGGAACCTCCCTATCACGATAAGAAAGCCCCGGAGCGCCCGACGGCTCCGAGAAGAAAAGCTTTCAGGTCGGAAACGCTGCTCCAGCGAAGCCCGGTTTTTAATAAAAACCCGCTGTAAGTGAGCTACGCTTATACTATATTTAATATAGATTTTATTTAATTATAGTAACATTATTAGGACCTTAAAATAATTATTTGGGCTATTATTATGAGTTATATTGAGTGTTATTTAACGCTTATATAATAGTAATAATTGTTAGACTATTAAATTAGTCTCGTCAAGCGTTAGACTAAACTCTAGTGGTAATGATACTAGGTTTCGTCAAGGGATAATTGTTTTAAGAGTAACGAAGTGTTGTCCAAGTGCCGACTCACCACCTTTTCAGGTGAGTGCATAGTTACTTTCATCTTACACATAGATATGAAGTATTTTATATAAATTACATGCTAAGTGTGCATATTATTTGAAGTACTTGCTGTCTATGCTGGATGAACGTTTTATGCATGTTTTAAAGGATTTAAACTGTATAAGTATTTTATATATACGAATATGTTGGGTATGACTGATGGGTTTTATGCATAAGAAACATTCCTATGTGCTCATACAAACCCTAATGCTTGGATCTAGGTTTCACTATTGAACATGCTTTGATTCCAAGACTTACAAACCCTAATCTAGCATATAAACAACTGAAATAACATATAGAATCAGATCTAGATGTTTACCTCTTCAATGGTTGACTTAGATCTTGTATATCTTCTTCTTTTGAGCCTAGAGTCACAAATGCAACTCCTCTAATGGTTCACAAACCCAACAAGCAAGAAGGCAATATGAGAGAGGGAGAGAGAGGCTAGAATTCGGCCTAGGGTACTCTTAGAATCAAGTGGTAGCCGAATTCATGCCCTAGGGGTCATATTTATACTTACAGGTTACTAGGGTTTCACTCTAAACCCTAATGGACAACTTAGTCACCAAGCATCCCATGGAACCTTCTGGAATAAGGCCCTTGGACGAAAATATGATGGATACCCATCATAATTTCGTTCCCCCTTAAGCCCATTAGGTTTCCTTAACCTAAAACTCAACTATCATACATTTGACAGTTTATACCCCTTTATTCAATTAATCTCTTTTGACCACCAAATTAATTCCTAATTAATTCATGACCAATACTAATTAAATAAATATGATTTCTCCTTTAATATATTATTCTTATAATATATTAATAAATCATAATACTCTCTCTTTCTCCTTAAATTACCTTGTCAAGTTGCTTTGGAGAAGGCAACCCAAAAGGACCATGCATAACCGGGTCAAGTACATACCAAATATAGTTACGGGCTTAGACACTATTCCAAAAGTCTCCCACTTGGATAAGTCTAGTAACTATATCTCACGTATGACTTCAGAATCCGATTAGCAATCGTAGCTCTTATACTTCGTTGTCAACTCTGATCAACTTTTCCTTTAGATAAGGGATCATATAATCCTCTGTTCTGGATATCATGCTGACAATGCTTATTGTCCAGCAGTATTTCCTTGATTTCCGATTTGTTCGACATAGAATTTAGTTGAACACATCAACTGCATTCTGATCGGGCCCAACACATAAGTCAAACCAAATCATTAAGTGGCCAATATATCACTTTTATTCTCATAGAATAAAAGGAACAGATCAACTTCGACTCATATGCATCTATTATTTACTAATGGATCATACACAATAATGTGTTTTATAACATCAAGTTACTGATGCGTTTACACATTATCAATGTACAACCAACCAGTAAACAACAACCACTTCTCTAAGTTTTAAGACTATATGATGTTATCGCTTTGCGATCACTTAAGATAAAACACCACTAAGTGATACAGCAACCTCGGGTTTAATCCAATGCTCAACTCATATTCATAAGCACTCATGAACTTTTCAGCAAACCTTTGCTATGTCTAAAACCTTTTAGACAATCTACAAACAATTCATGACAGTCTTTATTCATATCTACTTCCAAAATATGACCGACTGTGGACCTTTTGAATAATCATATCATTCGGGAAGTCAAAACATGCAAAATGGAAACAATAGATAAATAACCAACACAAGATAGTAGCTTTACTCATAAATAATACATTTTATTCATTCATCGAATGTCAAGTACAAACTATCTATTACACGTTTCCTATCTAATCCAAAATTATATCATCCTTCAGCCCAATGCTCCTAGCGTGCTGCAAGTGTTTAACCCTACTCAGTCCCTTCGTAAGGGGATCTGTTGGGTTCTCTTCTGATGATACCCTCTTCACAACGAGGAGTCCCTCTTTTACCCGATGTCTGATGAAATGGTATTTTCTGTCGATATGTCGAGATCTGCCATGATCTCTCGGTTCCTTGGTCAAGGCAATCGCTCCTTCATTATCACAGAAAATTTCCATCGGCTCTTTTATGGATGGCACAACTCCAAGGTCTCCAATGAAGTTCTTCAACCATATAGCCTCCTTCGACACTTCGCTCACCGCAATATACTCTGATTCGCACGTTGAATCAGCTACGGTCTCTTGCTTGGAACTTTTCCAAGTCACTGCTCCTCCATTTAGGGTAAAGACCCAGCCCGACTATGATCGGAAGTTATCCCGATCTGTCTGAAAACTAGCGTCACTGTACCCTCGTACCCTTAATTCATCACTCCCACCGAGGACTAGAAACCATTCCTTGGTCCTCCGAAGGTACTTAAGAATATTCTTAACTGCAATCCAATGTGCTCTACCAGGATTCCCTTGATATCTGCTGACCATGCTCAAAGCGAAGGCCACATCAGGGCAAGTACAAGTCATAGCGTACATGATAGAGCCTACTGCGGAAGCGTAAGGTACTCGACTCATATCAGCTATCTCTGTCTCTGTACTCGGGCTCTGAGTCTTACTCAGCTTGGTATTGCTTTGGATTGGCAACTCCCCTTTCTTGGAATTTTCCATACTAAAACACTTTAGTACCTTTTCCAAGTATGTATCCTGACTGAGTCCTATCAGTCTCTTTTCCCTGTTCCTTACTATTCTTATTCCCAGAATATAAGCAACTTCTCCGAGGTCCTTCATAGCGAAACATTTCCCAAGCCAGGACTTGACCTCCTGCAAGGTTGGGACATCGTTTCCTATGAGTAGTATGTCGTCGACATACAATACGAGGAAGCTTACTATACTCCCATTGGCTTTGACATACACACAAGATTCATCTTCGCTTCGCAGAAAGCCAAACTCTTTAACCTTCTCGTCAAAACAAAGATTCCATCTGCGAGATGCTTGTTTCAATCCATAAATGGATTTCTCAAGCTTGCATACTCTATTTGGATGCTTCGCATCGACAAAACCCTCTGGCTGATTCATGTAGACATCTTCAGCCAACTTTCCATTTAGGAAAGCGGTTTTCACGTCCATCTGCCATATTTCATAATCATGAAATGCAGCTATGGCAAGCATCACCCTAATAGACTTTATCTTCACAACTGGTGAGAAGGTCTCATCATAGTCAACTCCTGGAGTTTGAGTAAAGCCCTTCGCAACCAATCGCGCTTTATAAGTATGCACTTTCCCATCCATGTTCGTCTTCTTCTTGAAGATCCACTTACACCCGACTGTCTTACGACCCGGTACATTATCAACCAAATTCCAAACTTGGTTGTCGTAAATGGACTGAATCTCGCTGTCCATAGCCTCTTTCCATTTCGCAGACTCCGGGCCTGCCATGGCTTCCTTATAACTGCTAGGTTCATCCAAATTTACTAGTGTGCTATCACTAATAAATGTATCCCCTTCAGTAGTAAAATGAAAACCATAAAACTGGGGTGGAACACTAGCCCTAGTGGTACGCCGAAGGGGTAGGGACTCGTCAACAGGTTCAACAGGAGTTTCCTCCTCAAGTTGAGTGCCAGTGTCAGAGGTTCCTTCATCGCTTTGATCTTGAATCTCTTCAAGTTCAATTTGCCTCCCACTGTCTTCTTGGCCTATCAATTCCCTTTCTCGAAAAACTCCTCTTCTAGCAACGAAGACAACATTGTCACTTGGTCTATAGAAAAGGTAGCCAAAAGACTTCAGCGGATAGCCGATGAAATAACACTTCTCACTACGAGGTTCTAGTTTGTCGTGAGTCTCTCGTCTTACGAAAGCCTCGCAACCCCAGACCTTGATATGTGCCAACGAGGGAGCCTTCCCTGTCCACATCTCGTG
This sequence comes from Lactuca sativa, assembly GCF_002870075.4. Taxonomy (NCBI): domain Eukaryota; kingdom Viridiplantae; phylum Streptophyta; class Magnoliopsida; order Asterales; family Asteraceae; genus Lactuca; species Lactuca sativa. The sequence continues at coordinate 287,746,268 of NC_056627.2, read as the reverse complement.
AGGAGTCTTGGAAACCTTCTTGGTGGGAACTAAGTTAAGTATGTGGGCGGCAGTCTCTAAGGCATACCCCCAGAAAGCTATTGGTAACGAAGTCCGACTCATCATAGAATGAACCATGTCCAACAAGGTCCGATTACGTCTCTCAGCCACACCATTCAATTATGGCATTCTCGGAGGCGTCAATTGCAAAACGATTCCGCATTCTTTTAGATAGTCGTGAAACTCAAGACTTAGGTACTCTCCTCCTCGGTCTGACCGAAGCATCTTGATTTTCCTGCCCAGCTGATTCTCCACTTCATTCTTAAACTCTTTGAACTTTTCAAAGGTTTCCGACTTTTGCTTGATGAAGTAGATATATCCACATCTGCTATAATCATCTGTAAAAGTCACGTAAAAGCGGCAAGCATCCCTTGTGGTGGATCTAAAGGGCCCACACACATCGGTGTGTATGAGATCCAATAAACCCTCACCCCTTTCACAAGTGCCAGTAAAGGGTGACTTGGTCATCTTCCCAAGTAAACAAGACTCACACGTGTCATCGTCCCTAAGGTCGAATGACTCCAACACTCCATCCTTTTGGAGTTGGGCTATGCGTTTCTTGTTGACATGGCCAATGCGACAATGCCACAAGCATGCTTTGTCTAGACTAGTAGACGAATCAATATTCAAAACATTATTTCCAAAATTATCAACAATCATCACAGATTCATAAATCCCATTACAAGGTAATGCATTGAAATAAAAGACACCATTCAAATAAACATTAATAGAACCATTACTATTATCAAAAGAATATCTGAAACCTTGTCTAAACAACCCGTGAAAAGAAATAATGTTTCTTGCCATATCTGGCGAATAACAACAATTCTCTAAATCTATTCCTAACCCATTACTCAACACTAAAGAATAAACACCGAATTTGGTCACAGGCGACGATCTTTTGTTTCCCATAATCAAGTTCATCTTCCCATGCTCCATCTCCCTACTTCTTTTTAGACCCTGCAAATCAGAACAAATGTGGTAACCACATCCTGTATCAAGAACCCATGAAGTATCAAATGATGAGTTATTAGATTTAATGGAATACATACCTGCAAATGTGGGCTTGATCTTCCCATCTCTTATGTCCTGCAGATATTGAGGGCAGCTTCGCTTCCAGTGGCCCTTTTGGTGGCAATAGAAGCACTCTGCTTCTTTAGGATCGAAAGAGGGTTTAACGGAGCCAGCTTTGGTCCCACTTGAGGACGAACCATCACGGGGTTTCCCCTTATGGTGGCTCTTACATGGAGCCTTCCTCTTTTTGCCCTTTCCTTGACCTATTGCCATCACAGGAACGGCCACAGCAGGGGACGGTGCAACGGATTTGTCTTTGAGGTTGCTCTCAGCAGTCCTCAAGAGCCCTTGGAGCTTGCTCAAGGAGACCTCCTCTTTGTTCATATGGTAGGTCATCTTGAACTGATTGTAGTAGGAGGGAAAGGAGTGGAGGATTATGTCGATGGCCAAATCCTCATCAAACTTAACATTAAGTTTGAGAAGACGATCAACATACCTCTGCATTCTTTGCAAATGAGAGGTTAGGGATTCTCCACTCCCCATCTTAGCGGTGATCATGTTAGTAATGATCTCATAGCGCTCTTGCCTCGCGCTCTGGTGATACCTGTCCAGCAAATCCTGATGCATTTCATATGGATACATGTCCTCATAGGACTTTTGGAGTTCGAGGTTCATGGTGGCCAGCATGATGTAGTGAACTTTCGTGGCATCACGCTCGTGGGCCTCAAAGGTGGCCAATTCCTCAGGAGTAGCAACATCTGGGACGATCTTCTCAAGCTTTTCATCGAGGACATATTCTTTGTCCTCGTAGCGTGTGATCATGCAGATATACCTCATCCACTCGTTGAGGTTTGAACCATCAAATGTCACTTTCTGACACAGGTTCATCAACGAGAATGACCCAGAAGCGTTGTTGTTGTTTGCAGACATCTGAAAAAGAAAAGGAACAAAGTTTGATTAGAAATGAATCCCTAATTAAACACCCAAATGAGAAATTAGGGCTAGGATCCAACAACATTATTTACAACTTAGAAAGGGATGTCGTACTCTAAAAGTAAATAATTTGAAGGTAAGTGAATGACGATTCACTAATTCTCACCATGAAAAACGAAAAAGCAATTTAGGTTTTAAATGTATTGAAAACTCCTAGATCTTTGAGATTCATTGAACTTTTCAATGGCATGTTTAAATCTCGATATGCATTTCAAATTTGCGACTGGGATGCCGAGGATCGCAAACAAATTTGTGAATAACCATGCGAATCAACATGGTGCACTCAATGTCTCTATCACCTAATCAATGTGCCGGTAAACCACACACGCTCCATTGATCTATGACAAACATCGAGTCACCCTTCGCTACCAATGTCATCCCCAAATTGATGTGCCGGTTAACCACACACGGTCCATCAACGTTTGACAAGGGTACGAAGTGTAATTCCATGGATTAGCATCATTTTCACATTTTACCCTAAAGTAACTAGGAATGGGAATTTGTAAAACATGTAGTTACTTTATGATCAACATTATACTTTTAATGAGGAGAGGGTTGCCCTATCCTACCCGTTCGGCTAACGACCCTCCACCAGTCAAGCAAGCGGTAGGTGTGAGTGTACACCCATTAAGCGCCATTTTATAGGCAGCAACCTTATACCCACCTTATAGACCGACTTCGTGAATGAGGCCTACTAACGGTAAGACTAGCATTTAAGGTTATACATATATATATTAATTAAGCTTGTAATAATATATAATAGTATAGGGTTGAATTTTAAACTTGTAAAAATTCTAAGGGTTTGAAATTTAAATTATTCAAAATTAAACTTCTAATTACAAAATTCAAATTTCAAAACTTGAGGGCAAGTTTTGAACTTTTCAAAACATAAGGGATCAAATAACAAATAATTCAAATTAACCAATTAATTTCATAATTATCTATATTTGACCTAATCTTAATTTTAGTCATTAGATAATTACCAAATAATTTTAAATAATCCATATTTATCACATAAATAACTAATATTTAAAAAGATTTGAAATTATCTATACTTTTTGGCAAGGATAAACACTTAATATAGATAAAATTCGGATTTTAACTTCACAAAACAATTAAGCATCAAGTCCAAGTCAAAACAGCAGCCAAAAACCCGAAAAACCCTAATTCTGACGAACTGACTCGCCGAGTCAGGCCTGGACTCGCCGAGTAGGGGCCAACTCGCCGTGTCCAGGTACTGACTCGCCGAGTTGAGTCGGGCAGGGACCAAAAATTGTTTTTTCAGCAATTAAAGCAGTTAAGCATCACATACAACTGAAACCAAACAAAGCTCTGATACCACTGATGGGTTTTATGCATAAGAAACATTCTTATGTGCTCATACAAACCCTAATTCTTGGATCTAGGTTTCACTATTGAACATGCTTTGATTCCAAGACTTACAAACCCTAATCTAGCATATAAACAACTGAAATAACATATAGAATCAGATCTAGATGTTTACCTCTTCAATGGTTGGCTTAGATCTTGTATATCTTCTTCTTTTGAGCCTAGAGTCACAAATGCAACTCCTCTAATGGTTCACAAACCCCACAAGCAAGAAGGCAATATGAGAGAGGGAGAGAGAGGCTAGAATTCGGCCTAGGGTACTCTTAGAATCAAGTGGTAGCCGAATTCATGCCCTAGGGGTCATATTTATACTTACAGGTTACTAGGGTTTCACTCTAAACCCTAATGGACAGCTTAGTCACCAAGCAGCCCATGGAACCTTCTGGAATAAGGCCCTTGGAAGAAAATATGATGGATACCCATCATAATTTCGTTCCCCCTTAAGCCCATTAGGTTTCCTTAACCTAAAACTCAACTATCATACATTTGACAGTTTATATCACTTTATTCAATTAATCTCTTTTGACCACCAAATTAATTCCTAATTAATTTATGACCAATACTAATTAAATAAATATGATTTCTCCTTTAATATATTATTCTTATAATATATTAATAAATCATAATACTCTCTCTTTCTCCTTAAATTACCTTGTCAAGTTGCTTTGGAGAAGGCAACCCAAAAGGACCATGCATAACCGAGAGGATGAAGCTATTCCCCTACTTGGTGCCTACTGAACTCTCGAAGATTGATAGGTTTGCTAAGGGACTGCCCACTGACTTTGGCCCAATGGTCAAAATGGCAACTACCTTGAAAACAGTTGTTAGGGCAGCTAAGAACGTAGAGGCTCGGATAAGAGAAAAGGGTCTAGAAAAAGATAAAGGAGGAGAGAAGCGGAAGTTTGAAGGATCTTCAAGGTCCAACAAGGAAAGCAAATTCTCAAAGCTTGGAGGAGGAGATGGAGGTGAAACGAGATGGTGTGATAAATGCAAGAAGAAGCATTGTGGGAAGTGCAACGAAGAAGTGACTTGTTACAAGTGTGGGAGGACTGGTCGCTATTCCAAGGACTACACACATAATGATAAAGTATGCTACGGATGTGGAGGCAAGGAGCACATGTCCAGAGACTGCCCAAGAAAAAAAAATAAAGCAGCAAGACCAGAAACACCATCAAGGCCAAGGGCATTTCACATGATCCTCGACGAAGCAAAAAACCATGCGAGGAATCAAGGATGAGGACTTTATACCCGAAGATCAAGTTATGCAGTAGCCATAGTATCGTATGATGTAGCCCATTAGAGGCATAGTCCAAGGTGAACTTGAACACCTATGTAATAGTTTCAAGAAATAATAAAATCTTCCTTTTGTTATCTGGTGTGTTAAATTGTTATGTGATTTTCTTGTATGGTGACTTGGAAAACTGCGAGACGATACTTGGGACGAGTATGAGTAGGTGTGAATGGTAGTAGAGGCCTATACTACCGGAAGCACAGGACTCACGCTTGGATCAGGGAAAGTCACAAGGTTACCAAGAAACTTGTAATCGATTTTGTTTTATTCAAGTATGTCGTTACCATCATTTCGGTAATGACTAAGAAGATGATTGTTATTCCAACCCTAGTGGTCATATCAAATTGAGTCCGACTACGATGAGTATGTTATGTGGTTCAGAGAACCAAGTTCGATGTAGCATCTGACTTAAGCCGAAAGATTGAAATAAAAGATAATCAAAGCGATCAGTAGAGGTATCGCGATAGTTGCTTGTAGCTAGAAATGCTACCTTTTAAGATGTGATTATATCCCATTTGAACATGAAGGAAGGTAGTTTGTTCTGGGATTTGACTCTAAGAGACTTGAGTCTAAACGTTGCAACATATGATGATAGGTCATTAGAATATGACACATCAGTCCATTATAGTAATAAAAGAACTTATCTTAAGTTCGTATCCAGTGAGGATTGAGATTGCAACACGAAGGTCATGATTGAAAGTCTAACGAGCAGGTGCAAGACCGAGCACCGCCTGCACTCAAGGAGTCCAAGAGTTAGATACTCGTTCGAAGCAACATAGAAGTTACAGTTATTACCTAGGATGAATAGATAACGTATGGAGTCATTATACAATCCTGTTTCTAAGATTTAGCATAGCAGTGCACAAAAAGAACATCCAAATCTGACTTCGTATGAGGAAGTTATGATTTTTCTAAGATTTAGCATAGCAGTGCACAGCCCGAAATCTGAATTTTAGATCGGTCGATTTTTAGCCAAAATAATCTAAACGATAAATGAAGATATCGTTAATATGAGTTAAATGATAAAAAGACAGTCGAAAACGAAGCTCATATGCGAAAGATATGGACGGAGCTTAGTCCTTACTCTTCGAGCGTTGCGAATTCGATACAGTTTTGTAAATCTGAGATAGATTGAGAATTAGCCGACGGGATCTAAATGAAAGTTGTATTACTCATAAATACCAACGCGTGGATATAAAGAATGTCGATAATAGAGCTCGTATGCGAAAGATATGGATGAAACTTAGTCCCTACTTTTCGAGCGCGGCGAATTCGATACAGTTTTGTAAATCCGAGATAGAATGAGAATTAGCCAACGAGGTCTAAATGAAAGTTGAAGATATCATTAATAGGAAGTGAACGGTAAAAAGACAGACAAAAACGGAGCTCGTATGCAAAATTTACGGACGAAGCTTGGAGACTACTTTACTATACAATTCCTATAAATAAGAGATGAACTCTTCATAATTTCCTCACACCTTCAAACCTTTCTTTCTCTCTCTAACTTCTCTCTAACCTCCCTAAACCCCTCCCAAGTCTAGGGAACCTCCCTATCACGAGAAGAAAGCCCCGGAGCGCCCAACGGCTCCGAGAAGAAAAGCTTTCGGCTCGGAAACGCTGCTCCAGCGAAGCCCGGTTTTTAATAAATACCCGCTGTAAGTGAGCTACACCTATACTATATTTAATATAGATTTTATTTAATTATAGTAACATTATTAGGACCTTAAAATAATTATTTGGGCTATTATTATGAGTTATATTGAGTGTCATTTAATGCTTATATAATAGTAATAATTGCTAGACTATTAACTTAGTCTCGTCAAGCGTTAGACTAAACTCTAGTGGTAATGATACTAGGTTTCGTCAAGGGATAATTGTTTTAAGAGTAACGAAGTGCTGTCCAAGTGCCGACTCACCACCTTTCAGGTGAGTGCATAGTTACTTTCATCTTACACATAGATATGAAGTATTTTATATAAATTACATACTAAGTGTGCATATTATTTGAAGTACTTGCTGTCTATGCTGGATGAACGTTTTATGCATGTTTTAAAGGATTTAAACTGTATACGTATTTTATATATACGAATATGTTGGGTATGACATGGGTAGATGAACGATGAGAGATAAAAGACGACGTGAGTAAACATTGGCAGCTATGGACTTAGTGCCTAATAAACATCGGCAGCTATAGACTTAGTGCCTATTGGACAAACACCGGTAGCTATGGATTTAGTACTTGTTGGGAAATGGTAGCTATGGACTTAGTACCTATTAGATAAACACTGGTAGCTATGGATTTAGTACCCGATGAATAGACTATAGCAGCTATGGAATTAGTGCTTTACGAACGAACATTGGCATCTATGGACTTAGTGCCAGTCCTACAACCCTGGAAGTAAGGGACTTCGGAATAAACGAATGCAGGATAGATGACTCTTAGGTTAAATCCTTAAGAGTAAAGAAGATAATGGGGATGGGTAATTGGGTCGATTGTTTGATTGTTTAAACATAATAATTATAATATTGTGGGTTGAAAACCCTATGTACTCACTAGGTTTCCCAACCTGACCCGCTCAGTTTATTTATATCACAGGTGTTGATACGAAGTCACATTACACTGAGAGATTAAAGAGATGTAGATCACTAGTGTAAATAAATATAAGTTCCGTTTATTCTTATGTTTCTGTATTGACGATGACATCCCAAACATTTTAAAATGAATAAAATACGTTTCTTTGAAAATGTTTTGATAACGTATTTATCGTGTTTTTCTGGGAACAAATTCCGCAACATTTTTATGAAAAGAAGTACTCTGATTTTTATAAAGCATAAACAAAATCGGTCTTTTCTGGTCGTGAAAATTGGGGATGTCACAGAAGTCGCATACCTGCAACGTCTGATGCTGCTTGCGTCTCCAAGGTAGTCATCTGAAAAGCCCTGCCTCCTACCGCAGGCGCCTCTGCACGGCCCTGACAGCCGTCAGTGATCCTCAAAGTTGCAAGGGTGGGTACCATCACCCGTCCTGCCGGAAGCAAAATGGGGCACTGGGCCTTCTTGTGGCCCCGCTGATTGCAGTGAAAACATATCAAGTTTGATCCCTGTGTGGTGGTAACAGTACAATCCCTGCTAAAATGACCGGTCCGACTACACCTAAAGCAGCCATACTCACCACCACTACCACTCCTGCATGCGCCCCGTGCACCCTGCCACTTTCCGCATCGGCTGCGGTCCTGATAATCCCTCGATCTCGAATCTGATCCCTTGGGCCTTTTACCCGAACCTGTGGCTACCTGAATCTCATCTGGCTTCCTCTTCCAGATCTGCTCCAAATCAATTTCCCTCTCTCTAGCCCGAGCGATCATATCCTCCAACGTTTTGCAGTTGGACCTGCTCACAAACTGCCTGATGTCATCCCTCAACATCTCGTGATATCGGGACTTCTTCATCTCCTCATCCGCGACATACTGCGGTACAAGAAAAGCCCTCTCCATGAACTTGGCGGTGATCTCCGCCACAGTCTCAGTGGTCTGTGTCAAATCCTGAAACTCCCGTGCCAACTCCTGCACCTCAATAATCGGTGAAAACTCAGCCCTGAACCTGGCCGAGAAATCACTCCATGTCATCGCGTCCAACGCGGCATCATCCCCTAAAGCATGACCAATATCTTCCCACCAATCCCTCCCTCTGTCCTTCAGAAGACAGGAGGCGAGTCTGACCTTGTCCCCCTCGGGACACCGGCTCATACGAAATGCGTTGGCGACATCGGCCAACCACCTGCTGCTAGTAATGGGGTCCTTAGCCCCATGATAATCCGGTGCCCTATAAGCCCTGAACTCTCGGAATGTCAAAGTACGAGCTCCCATCAAAGCCATCATCTCTGTATGGAAGGCTCCCAGCCGCTCATCCAAAATCTCCAGTATACCTTCCTTGACCGTGCCAAAGATCACAGGACTCTGGTCTAGTATGCTGCGCGTAACCTCAGCTGATATCAACTCCCTCATCTGCTCCTCGAGCTGCTCGGCTCCTAAACCCAAGCATGATACCTCTCCGGCGCCTGATCCGCCCACTGGTCTCTCTCGCAACATCACCATGCTGAAAACATATCGCAATACCATCAGAATACTCATCACTACTGAAGGATCATACACACACACTACAAGTTCCCCGGTCTCATCTCAGCCTTTCCCGAATCGAGTACGGATCCTCTGCTTTCAGTAGTACAGGCCCATACTACCTTCCACATCTATCCATACTTTCCTCAAGAATTGCTTCGACTCCACCAGGTCCCTTTTCTACTACTACTTTTCCTAGCACTATCTCATCATAGGCTTACCCTAGGGAACCCTCTGACTCAACTCAAACCAATCCTCAGCCGCTGAAGGCCTCCTTGTGATGCCAATTTGCCATCACCTGAATACCATCACATGTGACGAGGCTCAGATAATCCTTCGAGTAAAGACTCGTCCTTACAACGGTTGGACTCAGACAAGAGCTGCGCAATAGGGCCAAATCTAGTACACAAAAATTATTCAATCCTGATTACATGTGACGTGACGTATTCACCTAATGGCTAACTCCCATCACTCAGAATCCCACAATGCACAAAGCAAGCAGCATTCAGACAAGGGAAAATCTAACCGTAACATACTAAAGCAGTCATATTCACATAGCAAGAATCTGTACTAGCATGCAACACAAGCTCATAAACTCAGGCATAACCCAAACAGGCTATCCTACTACTATCTAACCAGCACTATCATGCAGCTCAAAAGCACATACAACAGGCATATAAGGCATCCTCCCTAGATCCTTAGTCATAATCTAGCATGCTGTACTATTAACTGATACTCATAACATAAACTGTATGGGTATTTTGGGGTACTTACTTGAGCTCGGCTAATTGCATGCACCACACCCCTTTCCTCTTTTCAAAATTCTTTTCTTTCGGGATTCTTTTTACTTTTCTAAAACTGTTTTCTTTCTCAAAACTCTCTTTTTACAAAAAATGCCTTTTCATTTTGAAAACTTCTATACCAATTCCCCAGTTTGAGTTCAAACAACCGAAAGTGTGCCCAAATCCCTCAAACCAAGGCTCTAATACCAACTTGTAACATCCCAAAATTCAAGACTAAAAATTTCTTTTAATAAAACATTACTTAAAGCAAAATCATCAATCCAAAACCTAATCAGAGTATTAATTTACAAAACACATGTTCGTTATCAGAGTAAAACTTTCTCAGGCTGTCTAATCTGTGGTGTGTTTCATGCGATCACCCCGAGCTCTTCCCTCCGCTACCGGAAGTACTTGTAACCAAAACTAAAAACCTTAAGCATGAAGCTTAGTGAGTTCCCCACCCTACCACATATCATGCATAACAATATACTGAACATACTGCACATACTGGGCCACGCCCGCTATTCTGGGCCTCGCCCGCTACAACGGCCCGCCACTCCAGGCATCGCCTGGCTTCGAGCCCCGCTCGGATACAGATCTGTTTCACTTAGGCCTCGCCTGTCCTGGGCCTCGCCCTTGTCCTGCTACTGATGAGTCATGGAACCCCGTTCATGCTCCTATTGATAATGAGATACGGGCCCAGCCCACACTCACTATTTCCCTAACTTGGGCCTCGCCCCTGATCTGTTGCTAATGAGATGTGGAACACCATCCACACTCTGCTAATAGTGAGATACGGGCCCAGCCCATACTCACTCTTTCCCTAACTTGGGCCTCGCCCCCGATCTGTTGCTAATGAGATGTGGAACACCATCCACACTCTGCTATTGGTGAGATACGGGACCTCGCCCACACTCACCTCCCTACCAGGCACATACAAGTATCACATAGACAAAAAGTATAAACTATCACATAAACCATTCTTTGCGCACCTGCCCGCTATCATTGGACCTCGTCCTGAATATCATACTAGCATACTGTGCCTAGGGCTAACCCCCTGGTCTTCTACTCATAACTACATGGGTCGGATTGTGGCCGTAGACCCATTCACACAAAAGGGAAACTCACCTGCACTTGCTGAACTTGCTGATAGTCCCTCTAGCTGTTGCCCGACAACTCTTCTGAACTGCGGTTCCACTAGCTCCCCGAGCTATCAATATCAATATAACACTTAGTCTAACTGTCCCCCGAACGTCAACTAAGTCAACTCTGGTCAAAGTCAAAGCCCTGGTCAAAGTCAACCTCCCAGGTCAACCCTACTCGCCGAGTCTGCCTACTGACTCATCGAGTTCATAAGCTCAGAGTCCTTCCATTCGCGACTTGACTCGCCGAGTCCGTCGATTTCCGAGTCCTAACCTGTCCAGCTCACCGAGTCTCCACTCGACTCACTGATTCAAGTCTCAACTCGAAGGGTTTGGGGTTTCTCGACTTGACTCGCCGAGTCTACGGCAATCTTCAGTCAACTCGACGAGTTGTTCATCCCACTCGTCGAGTTCCTCCTAATCTTCATGCTACTCGCCGAGTCCACTCAAAGGACTCGCCGAGTCCATTCAGTTCTTCATACATGCAGAGGCTTTTTGAGTCATGCTTGGACTCCAAACTGTAGATCTACTCTTCCCAAGCCTATTCCTCACGTAAAGTTGCAAACTTTACGTGTAGAGAAGGAGATCTAGGCTAAACACACCATAAACTAGGGTTTAAGGCAAGAAGGCTCTATAATCAACCCAAGGGCAGTTACTTTATGCTTCACAAGGCCAAAATGTGCTTAGATCTGAAGTAGCAACTTCAGATCTGGCTTCGAACTCAAATGGATATCTAAACATGGCTTAAAAGCCCCAACACTCATAACTAGAATAGATCTAAATGAAGGAAACGACTTAGTACCTTCAATAACTCTGAAAGGTTCCACAAACTCTGGATCTAAGGCCAAACCTTGAAGCTCCAAAGATTTCCCTCCTCCTTCTTCCTTCAAATCACCCAAAAATGGCTTAGATGCTTGAATGTGCAACAATGGGGCTTAGGGTTCGTATTCTGTGTAAGGGAGGCTCTAAGGAACCCTAATGGAGAGAATAAGGAGTTTAAATAGCGCCCAAAGTCCCGAATTTAGGGTTTTCCTCTTCAGACCCAACTCGCCGAGTCCACGAGCCGACTCGCTGAGTTGGTCACTTTCTCGATCCCCCGGATCCCGCTCCGACTTGTCGAGTTTCTCCTTGGACTCGACGAGTCGACCCCTTTAACCTAGGGTTTTCTTTCCTTTCTTGGCCTTTCTGATTTTGGGTGTTACACTATTAGTCCATCATTTCTAGATCTTTTTCAAACTAAGCCCAAAATTTACCTTTTCTACCCTGACTTCGGAAATCCCTTTCAAATCCAATCTGTAATTTACCCAATAGCCGTCAGCTTTAAAAATCCTTTCATAATAAGTCCAATACTTACCAAACACCCTCTGTCTTCTAAAAATCTTTACAAAATAAATCCTGAAACTACACTTTAACCCCCGAATAATCCAAATTATAACATTTGGCTCCCCAAAACCAACACCCCACTAAATAATATGGATTTAGGGCGACTATTCGTTCATCAATTTTATTTATTTATTTATTCAATAAACAGGATGTTACAATGTTGGAAAATAGCAACACCCATATATGCAAGAAGTCAACGTAATCAAACAACTTTACAAGTAGTCACATACATAGCTCGTAATAAACTCTATAAAAGACTAAGAAAACGAGATCGAAACCAGAAGATACGATGAACACTACCATAATCATCAACTCAACATACATAGAACTCTTATACTACGTAATCTGATAATAAAATAAAAGGAATAAGCTAGAGTTTATTATTCAAGAAAAACCAGTTACAATGAAAGAGAAGAAAACTATAAATAGAAATGTTATATATGGTTAAATAAAAGCTCAATATAAAAATTACTTAATATTTTTTTATTTTGCTAACAGTCATAACCTAATCATTCTCTGAATGTGTTCTCATCTGAATAAAATTAAATGCTCTTCGATTTTTCCGATTGATATTGGTTGTGTATGTTTCAGTTTATCTAGTCTTCTTCTAGTCTTCTGTGTTTGTAGTTGCAACAAATTGATTCTTTGAATTCAATGGATAAGTGAAATTGAATTATTTTTGTAACTGCAACATTTTTTTTTTCATTTTGTCTTCCTCCAAATCGATAAAATAATTTTTTTAATATGCATATCACATTCTTCATGGTAGGGATGTATATTAACCGGTTTGGAATTGGTCGAACCAGATGGAACAGGAAGAACCGAAAACCGAATTTGAAAAAAATAGGAACCGAAAACAGGACTGATTATATCAATACGGGATTGGTTCCAGTTTGGGTATTAACCAGGAAGGACCGAAAAACATATACAATTTGCTTTGAAACCGAAAAGAACCAGTTTAGGTTCTAGAACAGGAAAAACCAAGTTGTTTTAGTAAAAATATATATATTCAGGGGCTGTTTGGTATTCTTTTTAAACTCAGAAGCTGTATGGTACTTTTTTTAAACTAAAGGTGCAGTTTGCATATTTTATCTTTGATACAATACAAACAAAAACATTTTTTTTTGCCCAAAGTTACACTGGAATGGTTAATAGGAATAAAACGAAAAACCTCATTTATGGTACTTTTGGAAAAGTGCAATACGAAGTGGGCTGCTACATAATTGATCAATAAAATCCAACCAACACATTAAGTTCTAAACCATATTCATAAATATATAATCCATAAATCCGTACGGATTGGGTTACTACATAATAAAATCCAACTAAAATCTGAACCGCAAGTATTTTAAGTATATCTATAAATTTTTTTTGAAGGGAAGTAATTCGTACACAAAAGTTTTTTGCTATACATAATAATTTATATATTATATAGTTGTACAATACAACATTTTAAAGCACCAATTGTTGTGTACAGAGAAAAATTGTTATGTACGGCTCAACGCTTTTTTTTTTCTTTTGTCACATGTCATTCTTTCATTCAATTTGTCAAATGTCATTTTGTTGTTATTTTGAATTAATTTCTTTTTCACATGTCATTTTATAGGTTTTTCTATTTTAATAAAGTCCACATAATACTTTAATATAATAATTACAATAAATATAGTAATAAATAAATATCAATTTTATTAATAGACTTACCTTCTTATTTCAAAACCCGCAAATTAAAGCTCATTAGTTTATTTTGTTTATTTATTTAAATTTAAAAGATAAAAAAATCAATTTTAATAATTCATTATTTTTCTTATTTTTTTATAAATTCAAAGTTCTTAAATATTTAGACCTTTATATTTAATTTTTTTAATTAACCCATTAATACATGGGTCTTATACCTAGTCCATATATAAACATTAAAATATTACCAAATATAAAATTATTATTCGGAATTATTTGTTTTTTTAACGGCAAATAACTATTATTTTCTCTGTCTGAAATTGAACCCAAAGTCTGGGATTGAACCCAAATCTCATAGTTAGTAGTTAGATTACCGAAAAAATTGTAAAAATTGTCCATGTGGTATGCAAATTTTTGGGGTTTTAGTCCAAACCCCGAGTTTTTTGGATTCATGGTCCTTTTGGAGTGGTTTGTATGTGAAAATGGTCCATCCGAAAATTGAAATGACTATAATACCCTTGGGGTATTTATTTTTCATTTTTCTTTCATTTTTCTTAAAATTTAATATTTACTTATTTATTTTAACAATTAAAAAATATAAAAAAGGCCCACCCCTCTCTCTCTCTCTCTCTACGTTGATTTTTTCTGCTGCCATCAAAGAGTAAAAAGAAAACCTTTCTCCTTCCTCCATTTTTCCTGCCGATCAGAACAACAATCCAAAGACCCCCAATTTGGTGTTGCTTCCGTTCAACATCCTTCTCCGATCAACAGAGAACTGAACTCCTTCGGGTAAAAAAAGAAAGAAGTTGCCAAAGCAGCCCTTCTCCTTTCACGATCAGACGAGGATCGAAGATCTTCCCCCGATTTCTACCTTCGTTCTTCTTCACGATAGGTCAAAGACCGGAGACCCTTTCCTTTCGATTCCACAGTCGTTCGCAACGACTTTCTGCTGGCTCTTCCTCTCCTCGCAATTTCTCAGCCACCACCGGAGGTGTTTCCTATTTGTGTTCTTTTTCTTTCCCTTCCCAATCTGTTGAAAACGATCCCCCCCCCCCCCCCCCCTTTTCATTTTTTTTAAATAGTTAACTCAAACATCGCCTTTCCTTGACAGATCGAGTCTCCAAAAGCATAGAAAGAATCTGGAAGCAGTCAACTTCCAAATGGGTATGGTGTATGGGTTTGATGTGTGTGAAACGAACTAAGTTTTAATCCTACTAACTTAAACACAAAGACAAACACACGAAAGGCAGTGTACCTATCGATTAGTAATATAGTTCAAGCAAGTAGGGTATCGAACACAGGGAACGGTAAACAATTAAAATAAATGCTAATATTATCTAAATAAAATAAGTAATATAAAGGGGGTTTTCTCTAGTTTTACAAGACTAGAAACTTAATTAGAATAACCAAAACACAAATAAATTAACTAGCAACTAAAACAATTAATTACCAACTAAATTCAATAGTAAAGAGGACTTCTGTTTAGGTACGACTCATTTGTTCCCATGGATGATTTTAATGTATCGGATTAATTCTTCATTGGCTACCGATTAAGATAATTAGGTTCACGTTCGCTATTCCTAATTCTTAGAAAACACATTAACTCAAGCAATGGCCAGTTGTCTAAATTAACGGGTTTCCTAGATTATTGATTCGGGTTAAGTAAGACTTGTAGTGGTTAACTAAATTGGCCCTTCAATTAACCTCTTGTCGATGTTCATCCAACAAGCTTACACATTAACTTACCTATCTTCTAGTTAATTCTAGTTTCACGTTCGTTATTCCTAGACATACAACTATGTGGTCACAATAAATCATATGAAATTAATAACTAAGAGATGTTCATACAACTTAATTACTGATTTATTAACAGAAGAATAGTTATTGTCAACACATAAGGTTCTTTAACAAGCTTAACTAAACATAATTACCAATTAAAATTAATCCTACTCAAATAATCAATCCATGTTCACAAAATTGTCTAGCCTAACAGAAGAATAAGTTTTTAGCTCATGATTGCAGTAAACATAAACTCAAAAACGAAATCAAAGTATGTAAACATGATTCAAATCAAAAAGTTACTAAGAATAAACCAAAATTGTCTTGATTCTCTTCACAATTGAATGTAGGGTTGATTCTTCAGTTCCTCACGACCTAGCAGCACTTCCAATCGTTTCTCAGCCTCCTAGGGTTTCTCTCCATCCTCTGATATCGATCTGAAAGTCCCTTTATATAGATTTTCACAAAACAGAGGCTACTCGGCGAGTCCAGTGACCTACTCGGCGAGTCCGTCACTTAAAACCCGTGCACGGCAAGTCAGCGCGTCCAGAATCGCGAAACTTCTGACCAACTCGGCGAGTAATCGACCCTACTCGCCGAGTATGTTTCGAATCAGCATTTTCTCAAAACACGAAAGTCGTCCGAAATTGTGTCTACTTTTCAAAACATTTTGAATCTCGTCAATCGGAGTTACGGTTCATGAGATACAGCCAAAACACTGACGAGGGGTCAAGCTGTCCAGCAACATCCTTCTTTCTTCAAAATCCAAGATCCAAGCCTCTAATCGCCAATTCCGCTTCCTTTTCCATCCGAGCATGTAATTGTTGCTGAAAAATGAAATTATAAACTAATTAAGCACCTTTTGTTCATTAAATGAGACAAAAACAACATAAAGTATTAAGATAATGCATGAATTTTATAACTAAATATGTCCATATCAGGGTTCCTTTCGAAATGGGTCTGGTGTGGAGTCCGATAGCTGAGGAAAGTATGCGAGATGTAAACTGAAAATCTGGGTTGGGGGGTCGGTTCTTGAAGATGAAATGTCTCGTTCAAGATGATATCAACTTAGTCGATCCCACTAGCTAACCACCAAATCTGGTTTTCCTGGTTTGGGTGATTTTTACAGATTGAAAATTGTTGAGTTTTTGAAGTTCGTAATTGAGATCCTAAAATCGAGTTAGAGTCTCGATTTGTTATGAATAGCAGTGGGTTTAGGATTTGTTTATTCATCATATTTTTTTTGTTCATCTTCATGTTCAGATAAGAACACCCAGAAACACAACAATTTTTGATTACGTTCAACATGTTTTACATTTTAATCGGTGTTATAAATCTCAAAATTATGCTCTTCATAAGCTTGAACATCGATGAGAGAGAGAGAGGGCCATATATTTTTAATTTAATAAAACGTTAAATTAAATAGAAAAAAGATTAAAAAAATATCAGGAGGGCATATTAGTCATTTCAGTTTAACAAGTGACCAATTTCACATACAAACCACTCCAAAATGACAATAAATCCAAAAAACTCGGGGTTTGGACTAAAACCCCAAAAAATTGCATACCATAGGGACCATTTTTGCAATTTTGTCTAGATTACCCTTTCCACTTTCATTGTATATCGCATCTCCCTACTCTTTTGCAACATCATCATCTTTCAATACATCGTCAATATTGTCAACAATTGGCTTTCTTTATTTTCTTACCCAATCTTGGGTGCAAACCAAAGCATCTACTATATTTGCAAACGAATTTGTTCGGTATAGATCTAATATATGTTTGCTTGTACTAAAATTGCCTATGATGCAACGGTATGTCATTAGTATATGTTTGGGGGTTTTATGTAAATTACATATTAGTTTGTTACAATTCAATTTGGTAGTTGACTGGTATATAGATGTAATAGATTATGCATGTTGAGTAATGTGAAAACCCATTAATTAGGGTTACGTATATGGAAACGGTATATATATATATATATATATATATATATATATATATATATATATATATAGGTTATTTTGTTTTAGTTAACTATTGTGTGTATGTAAAGAGAATTCTAGACCAATAGATGAAAATAATGAATGACTATGTTTTTTAGGGTCTGTGATATTACAATGGAATATCATGTATCATAATATCACTCAAATTTAATTAAAAGGGTATTTAGACAATTAATTATATTTAAAAAAAGGAAATTTTTGAATTTGAAGGGATAATTCAGATTTTTTTTAAATTCAATTTCAATTCTAATTTAATTGTAATCATAACCGATTATAACTTATTTTATTATGTCAGAATGAGATTCTGTTAGAATGAAATTCTGTTAAAATAACAGTTTGTGACATCCTTTAAGAATATATAAATAAAAAGAAAACAGGAATAAGTACATTATGAAACAATATACAAAATCGATTCTTGAGCTAATAATATATAAAATAATTATATTCTATGATTATGATAGAAAAAGAACATTATTGAATAATAGCAACATTCTGACAAAATAACAAGTGTAATTCTTAAAAAACAACAACATTTTTAAACTGTGAGATCATTCTTCACGTCATTCATATAAGGTCTTCAAGCCAATCATTTCACAAATGTAACAAAAACATCAAAATCCAACAAAAAACACTAATTCATTTTGAAAGAATAATACTGCTAAGATTCATTTTATACATTCTGGCGGAATACATTCTACTATAAAACACTATTGTTCTCCATATTTTCTTTCTTTTCCACATTAATGACAAACTCTTCAAAACCTAAAAAGAAAAAAAAAACATTAAAATCTAACAAAGACACTAACTTATTCTAAAACAATATTATTGATAAGATTTGTTTTATAAAATTTAGTAGAATACATAAAATACATTCTACTAGAATACAAACATTTGAAAGAATGAATTTATATAAATAAATTTTGACAGAATACACACAAATCTATTCACAACTCATACTCAACTTTCACATCATAATAGACTAATTTCTTCTAAAAACAATACAAATTGGGTTTTTTTATACATTGCAAGAGAGAAAAAGTAAAAAACAAACACTAATGGTATCCTAATGAGAATTACAAGTTTAATAATACATAGATTCTTCAAAATCTTGATATATATTCTGGTAGAATACATAGAATATGACAGAATACATGGGTGCGTTAGCAACTTCAATCCATTTCAAACCATAATGACTCACGAAGCCATGAATAACAATTCAAGAAAACAAGTGATAAGAGTTACCTAACGATTGTCATATTTAGAGCCTGAATCAAACTTCGAACTATTGCAATTGAGAGATGAGATGATAAACTTTTCTGGTCACCGGTGTCATTGGACGTCTCCATCGCAAAAAAGGACACTTGAGGTTCGATTTCCTGCAACACGGAATGTTCTTAAACTTTTCTCCAAAAATGGTTTTGAATATTCTTAAAGAATTTGTATTATAAGAGTATGAAATAACTAATCATAAGCAAATTAAATCATCATGTGCAAATGAATGGATGAAATATTTGATTCAAATATTTTAACAAACAGTTAGCGGGCAATAATCAGATGTCTTATGAATTTTAGAAATTACAGTAAAAAGAATGGTGTAAAAAAATGAAATTTACATACAAAGATATTCCATAAGAGATTAATTTTGATAAAACAAGAATTTTTGAAAAATTACTTGTAACTATAAGATGTTCTTCTGTTTGTAACGCATAACCAACAAATTGAAGGTCTTTGGATCGAGCAACAAATCGAAGGTCTTTGAATCAGCAGTAGCAGAGATGATTTGGAAGGCGGCAAATGGTGGAGATAGATAAAGAATAATCGATCATTGTGTGAGGAAGAGAGGCCGATTTCCTTTGATGCATCAAGAATCGGTTGTTGTGTGAGGAAGAAACGTCGATTTCCTTTGAGGTGTTAGTCAATGTCTAGGGTTTTAATACGTAACTAAAAAAAAAAAAAAAAAAAAAAAAACTGATCCCCACAATAAAGGATAACAATGGTTAAACTTGGATATTAATTAATAGATATATGTAATATTACTAATTTACCCTTATTAATTTAAAATAATTAAATTATTGTTAAATTCTCATTGGTCCATACATGCATACAATAGTTGTAGGAAACATTTGAACCTATATATATTTGCGTTGTTTGTGATCACAGAAGGTATGTGTATACTCTTTAGACAACAGAGAAAAGTAATTCTTCAGTTGTTGGTTTTGGTTTTTAGACCCAATTAAGACCAAAACCGGAAGAACCGACCGAAATACCCAGACAACCGAATAAACCCAATATACAAAACCAAACACCAAACCAGGTAGCTTATTTGGTCCTCCTAATATGGTTCCGGTTCCGGTCCAGTTTGATTTTTCGGTCCAAACGCTCATCTTTACTTCGTGGTGAGGAAGATATCACCATGAGTCCATTTATATATTTTTTTTTTTTATTTTTGCAACAATGTCATAGTAATCAAGGTTCCATCTGTGACATAGCAGAACTGTCACTAGGATCATGGATCATGTAATGTATTTGTCAAACTGTCACAAAGGTTGGCATGTGAAAATCCATAACCGAGTTCTTTAGTTCAAGTTTGGGGATCACTTTCTATACTTTCAGAGACTTTGTGATTTACTTGCTCCATATTGGCTGTGCAGGATGGTGTTGCCATGAAACGTAATCCCTTCTCCAAAGCAATGACGATTTAGTGTTATTCCAACATATATACTTGGATTTCAGAAAAAACGTCCATAGATGCGATTATAATCTTTTTAATCAACAAATCATTTTGCAGTTTTAAAATACAGCAAATTTCATTTTTAATCAAAAGAATCATTTTTCCGTTTTGAGGCTAGCTTGTTTCCGAGGTATCATTGCATCGACACTTTTTATTGAAGTTTTTAAATTATGAATGTAAATATGTAATCAATTATCTATCTCAATATAATCCATAATGTTTGTAAAATAAGAGGCAACATTTCCACTTAGAATTTGAACATTTAAAAAATATCTCTGTTATAATTCTTTCATTTCAAATAAAATAGAAGTGTAAAAGTCAAATAAGGGACAAAAAAATCCTAACCGCATCTCTTTTACAACACAAATATTATGTGATATCTTGACAAATCATTATTAACCGTTTTGGAAATATTCATTCAATAGATAAAAGAACATAAAGAAAAAAACAAAAATATCATTAAATTTTCGAGAATGTCTTAGGAAACTCAGTAGCACATCAAACACAAAAAAAAAATATTTATGTATGTGCTCCTCGACGGCATCAAATATGCCCCACGACCATCATTTATCCGAAACCAACGTAAACCTCCAACAACTAAAAACGAATCTTAATCAAACAATTTTCCATTTATAAATACCTTTTCGTTACACATCCTTTTGATCCCAAAACCATGGATTCAATTTCAACTCTCACATATTCACTACCCCTTCTTGTAATACTCCTCTCTTCATCATTCATTTACCTATTTTATCTCAAAAGAAATTCTTCCAATCCGGAAGCACCACCTGGCTCAAACGGATGGCCGATCGTTGGAGAAAACATCAATCTCGGCTTATTGGGCCCACCTAAATTCATCCAAAAAAGAATGAAAAACTTCTCTAACGATGTATTTAAAACATCTTTACTCGGAGAAAAAATGGCATTCTTTTGTGGCCCTCAAGGAAACAAATTCGTATTCACAAACGAGAACAAACTTGTCACCTCATGGTGGCCTAAATCCGTAACAAAAGTTCTTCTCTTCACCGAAGTCATCGATCAAGATCAAAAAATCGTAGCCCCATTGCTAGCAAACTCCGTTCATGAAATCCTAAAGCCAGAAGCATTGAAAAAGTACATTGCTATAATGGATACCATGGCCCGCCAACATATGGACACCGATTGGGCCCCAAACAAGGAAGTGAAAGTTCACCCTCTTACACAAAAGTACACTTTTGCCCTTTCGTGTAAACTATTTATGGATGAAGACGATGATGAGAAGGTCGCCGAAGTGTTGGATAATTTTAGAATAGTCACGAATGGGATGATCTCGGTTCCCATAGATTTCCCTGGCACCGCGTATAATCATGCCATGAAAGGAGGGAAAGTGTTACGTGATGGTTTGCTAAAGATTATTGGGACACGAAGAAAGGAGTTGACTGAGAGTAAAGAGATTGTGAGACATGATGTTTTGTCACAAATGCTACTTGTGAGAAAAGAAGACGGAAGTCTTATGAGCGAGAAGGAAATCTCAAATAATATCATCGGTTTATTAGTTGCTAGCTACGAAACTAGCAGTGTTGCGATAACTTTTGTCCTAAAGCATCTTGCAGAGCATCCACATATCTACAACAAAGTTTTTGAAGGTAACCTTGAACTCTATAAGTCATTCAAATTCCAATCACTCATATTCTATATCCTTTGACGTATTTCATTCCTTCCAAAAACATTCTCCAAACCAAACTACGGCTTTTGTCTATATGAATAACATTTCTATTTTCTCATGCTTATGTGTTTCTCAAAGAACAAATGGAGATAACAAAATCTAAAAAGCCTGGAGAGTTGCTAACTTGGGAAGACATCGAGAAGATGAAATATTCTTGGAATGTGGCACGTGAATCTATACGTTTAGCACCACCTGCTCAAGGAGCCTTTCGAGAAGCTTTGACCGATTTCAAATACGCAGGTTTCACCATTCCAAAAGGATGGAAGGTAAGTTGTTAAACCTTAAACACCTAAAACATGAACTGATAGGTGGTGGATGAAATTTAAATCAACTAACACATGGGGTGTTTGGATTTTGCAGATATTTTGGAATGTTAATACGACAAATAATGATCCAAAATACTTCCCAAATCCGGAGAAATTTGATCCTTCAAGGTTTGAAGGATCTGGCCCTCAACCATATTCGTATGTACCATTTGGAGGAGGACCTAAAATGTGCCCAGGAAAAGAGTATGCCCGATTAGAGATACTTGTTTTCATGCATAATTTTGTGAAAAACTTTAAGTTGGAGAAGATGATCAAGAATGAAAAGATTGTGTATCTATCTACTCCTGTCCCTGCAAAAGGTCTCCCAGTTCGCCTTTACCCTCATATCAAGCAATAGAAGTTCTATTGTCAAACTGTGTTCTTGATATTCAAACAGAGATTGAGCAAGAAGTTTGTAAATTTAAGAAACCTGGCTAATTAGAGACTGGTTTTATCTTGGTCAGAAGATCACAAAAAGATCATATTAAAGAGTAGAAAGGATCAATAAAGAGCGAAAGGTGTTTAATAACACTTAATTCAAAATGCATCATCATCCATAAATCAGAATAACAGATTTCCCAAAAAGAAAAAACTTAGAACAGACTACGGGATTAATAGCTCCAAACGATGTTCACCTACACTAATTGCCTAAAGGAAATATGCTTGATTGATACCCGTATAGTCGATTTTGATGTGATTCCTTGGAGCTTTATGTTGAAGCTGCAGCAGCGATCTTCCTAGGCGCAGCTTGAGTACCTAAAATGAAGAAACCAATAGCAATTTCTTAATTAAGTAACAATCAACACGAGAGATCCATTATTGACAAAATTAAATGCGATTTTTGGTAACACAATTAACATACCTTCTCTAAAGTTGCTCTTGAATCTGCGGGGAAGATTACGGAGATACCTCATGCGACCAGTTCCAGTCGTCTTCCTTCGGATCGCCTTGACGCTCCAGTTATCTACGTTCGTTGATATCAATCAGCAATGCATCGGATCGAAACACATACATACAAACAGAATTACGGAAAACTTACATTTCCTGACGCGAGCAGCAGGATAAGCACAAGCAGAGCATCGACTCTTCTGAAGATGGAAACTCCGACGACCACACCGGACACACAGTGTGTGGGTTTTGTTCCTTCTCTTACCGAAACTCCCTGTACCTTTACCCTGTAAATTTAATCACATGGAGTTACTACATATACATATAAACACACATACGCCTTGATTCATAAAGAGTATATCGGCAGAGCAGTCACCATTGCTTGCCGTTGCCGAGATCCTGCTTCTGCGAGCTTACCCTGCGGCCGGAGGGAAGAGACGATGGCGGCTATATATCAATTCAATATCAAATATTTCAGGGTTTTGCTTGCATTCGCTAATTGGGCTTTTATATTTTAATTATGTATCGAGTAGTTAATAACTTAGCCCAACTAAAATTACAGGCCCAGTATGCGCTTAAACATTTATGGACATAATAAATCTTTTAATTTAATAAGAATAGGTATTAACAAAATAAAATTTCATGTCTTCAAGTAATAATCTATATAATAATAAGTCCTATAAACAAGTCATCCAAATTGTCTTTCAAGATAAAACATTTTTCTTGAACCATATTCATTAAAAACTCTCATTTTTTTTCAACTTATGTTAATTATTTGTAACATCTGTTTCTCGAAGAAGGTTGACCAAGATTAAAGGAATCAAAATAAGGTTTTTGAAACAAACCCTCAGCCACGACGTGCCCACGATGTGACATGAAATTAATGGATCGCGTGTTTAGAAGGTCGCCACGGCGTGGCAGCGGTAGCAGCCCAAGCCCATGTATTTTAGGGTTTCTCCCATATTTAACCCCCTTAACTCTCATTCTAGGTCAGTTCCTTCAGCCTGCATCTCCCATTCTGAAACCTTATCCCATTTCCTTAATTTTGAGATTGGTGACTCTATCTTAAGGTTGTATGCTTCATTTGGTGAACACTTGGGGAAGAAGGTGGTTCATTTTTGGGCAAGGAAGCAAGGAGAAAGCTTGGATGCAGGATCCTCTTCACATTTATGAGTTTTTGGAGGTAAAAAGTCCATACCTTGTCATTTGTTCTTCTTGTGTCAAGTATGAGTAAATTTTTGGATGTTTTGGTCCCATTCTTGGGTGCTCTTGGAGTTTGGGGAACTTCAGAGCTTGGTGTGGTGCTCATCTGGTCATGAACTTCTAAACTAGTGAGAAAAAGGTCTTAACTTGAGTATTATTCTTTTTGTCATATTAAGGACTTTATGGACTTAGGGCTTAAGATCTTGTCTTATAATGAGATCATAATGGATAAAGTTGGAAACTTTATCCATTTACACCCCATTGTCTTTCGACCGGGTGCTTGATCAACCAAGGTCCACAATTGGTTATCATACATGGATTGGATCTCGCTATCCATTGCCTTTTTCCACTTAGCAACCTAATGGCATGTCATTGCTTCCTTGTAGTTAGTAGGCTTATCCAAATTTACCAGTGTTGCATCACTAATAAATGTATCACCTTCTGCAGTTATATGGAAACCATAGAATGAAAGTGGCATGCTAACACTATTTGACAGACGAAAGGGGCAACGAATTGTTAATGGGGTCAACAGTTTCATTCTCAAGTTGAGAGCTAGTATCTTCAAAAGTTGCTTCATCGGACAAATCTTGAATCTCTTTAAGATCAATCATGCTTTCACTGCCCTCTTTGAACATGAGCTCTCTCATGAAAGACTCCTCTTCGAGCTACAAACACCACATTGTCATCGGGTCTGTAAAACAAGTATCCAAAGTATTTTTGTGGATAACCGGTGAAAAAACACTTCTTAGCTATAGGTTCAAGTTTGTATGAGGTTTCTCGCCTAAGGAGAACCTCACAACCCCAGACCTTGATATGTGCGAGTGAGGGAGGTTTCTCTATCCACATTTCATGAGGTGTCTGGGCAACTTTCTTAGTTGGAACAAGATCGAGGATATGGGTTGTTGTTTCTAAGGCATACCCCCAGAATAATACTGGAAGTTAAGGTCAACTAATCATGAAACGAACCATATCAAGTAAGGTCCGATTACGCCTCTCAACTACATCATTCAGTTGTGGTGTCCTAGGAGGTGTTATTTGTGAAACAATTCCACATTCCTTTAGATAGTTGCTACAGTCGATACTAAGATACTCAAAACCTCTATCAGATCGTAACATCTTTATCTTTTTGCCCAAATGATTCTCTACTTCGTTCTTAAACTCTTTGAAACTTTTAAAAGTTTTTGATTTATGTTTGATCGAGTAAATATAACTATAGATACTATAATCATCAGTAAATGTAACGCAGTAGCGATTTGCATCCTTTGTGGCAGATATGAATGGTCCACACACATCCGTATGGATTAGGGGCAACAAATCTTCACTTGCCAATGAAAGGTGATTTAGTCCTCTTGCCCACAAACAAGATTCACATTCATCATCTGGTTTTAGGTCAAACGATTCCAACACTCCATCCTTTTGGAGTTGGGCGATTTTCTTGTTGATATTCTCAAGACGACAATGTCATAGGCATGGCTTTTCTAAAGTATTAGAAGAACAAATATTATACACATTGTTGTATAATTCATTCACATCAACAATAGTTTCATACACACCATCACAAGGATATGATTTGAAAATAAATGCACCATCGAAATAAACTAAAACAATACCATCATTATTATCAAAATCATAACGATATCCTTGTCTAAATAAAACATGAAAAGAACTAATGTTTCAAGCCATTTCTGGAAAGTAACAACAATTATCCAAATCAACCCTAATACTATCAAACATAAGTTCATAAGTCCCAATCTTGGTAACAACCGATCTTCATTTGTTCCCCATGATTAGGTTCAACTTCCCATGCTCAACCTCTTCACTTTCCTTTGGTCCCTACATATCAAAATAAATGTGGAAACCTTATCCTATATCAAGAACCCAAGAATTTGAAATATTAGTATTATTGACTTGAATAGAATATGTACCAGAAGAAGATCCAACTGCTTTGGCCTTGGCATCTTTCAATTCTTGCAAATACTTAGGGCAACTTCTTCTCCATGCGACCAAAGTCCATCTTTCACGATCAGATTTAACTCACTTGTTTAAACTTCTTTCTTTGTTTTAAATCCCTCAATACCATCAAAATATGATCATCACATCATGTATTAAGAGTTTGAGAATAGGAACTTATGGAATTAGATAATGGATGTACCTAAAATAGAGTCACACAACTTGACGTTACCATCTCTAAGATCTTTCAGGTAATTTGGGCAGTTTCGCTTCCAATGTCCATTCAATTGGCAGTAGAAACAAATGGACTCATTAGGGTCAACATTGAGAACAATCTCATAATGAGCCTTTCTCTTTACCATACACTTGAACCGTTTGATCTTGGACGATCCCTTTTGATTGGGAAGATAAATCTTTTCTAGATCGTCAACATGGTCTTCACCAATGTCTATGAAATTATTGGAATCAGATCCTTTAAGCAACTATGCTTTAGATGTGTTCTTAAGCATTTATGCTTCAACAACGATCAACATCTCAGTCAAATCAATTAGGGTCACACCAGGATTCCTCATATGAAAGCTCTTAACAAACTGACCTTATGACCGAGGAAGTGAAAAAAGAACCAAATCAATGGCTTGCTCCTTTGCAAATATGACACCCATCCTTTCTAACTTTTAATATACGACTTCATTTTCAGAATGTGCGCACACACAAAATTTCCATCTTCATGTTTACATGTAAATAGGGCTTGGGTAGTTTCATATCTTTCAACTCGAGGAAAATGTGACGTTGGGAAAGTCACATGAGGAGGAGGTGGAAGAGTTGAAGAGAGATGATGTCCACTTCCACCATTAACCAAAGAATGGAAAATTTTTTCACCTTGACTCGAATGTGGAAGACCATCTCCAGAAGAACAAAGAAAAACATTTCCAAAAGAACGAGGAATACCATCATTGTCTTAATTTGACATCTAAAAGTTAGGAGAATATAGAATTCAAGTTAGGTGATTTTAGTCCTTAATTATTAAGTCATAAACTTAAATTAAGGTTAGGATCCATATTTTCGATTCAACCTTTGAAGAGGGATGCCATAATCAAATTCGAATCTATTTTATGTAGGTAGAGTCATCTCACCAATTTCAATCACATGAAACTTCTAGATCTTTTGAGATTCATTGAGTCTTATGAATGACATGTTTAATCTTAGTTATGCTCTTACCAATTGTGACTGGGATGCCAATGATTACAATTAAGATGTGAATAACCATGCAAACCCGCTTGACAAGATCAAGGTCATTTATCATCGCGAATTGATGTGATGGTTAACCACACATGCTCTATCAATAATGATAATTTTCGATTTCTTCATCACCTCAACTTTATAGTCCCAAATTAGTGTGTCGGTTAGCCACATATGCTCCAGTAACGACGTATAAAGAGTGATGTGCGTTTTCATGGATTAGCATACATTTCACATTTTTCTTAAAGTAACTAGATTGGGATTTATAAAAAGGTATAATTACTTTATATTATCATACTTTTAGAAGTTATGTCCTATCAAACCCGTTTGACTAACGAACCTCCACCATACAAGGGAGCGGTTGGTGAGAGTGGACACTCAAATAACGGTCATTTTATAGTTTGTTTCCTTATACCCCCTTTAGAGTATGGTTTCGTGAATAAGGCTTACTATTGATTTGACTAACTTGTCTTAGACATATAAAATATTAAAATTTTAATCATATATAGTATAAGGTATGTTTTAAATCTTTTCAAAATACGAGGTTTAAATATAAATTATCTAAATTATCATATAATTAATTAATCAATTTAAACATATAATGAATTTATAATTATCTTTTAATTACATTACAATTAAATTAATTATTAAATTCATAAATGAAAATTCAATTTAATATAACTAATAAAAATTATCAAATAATGATATCTCCTAATATTTAGGGTTTTATGGGTTATCACACAAGGCATTCAAAATTCTAAATCTAACAGAATTAATACAGGAAAATTATCAAATATTGATAACGCCATAAATCATATTAGGAAGATAACTACCGAAAATCTGAAGAAAAAAATTGTGCTCACGTCGTGAGATTAGTGTTTTGCAAAAAAAAATGTTTAGTTCGATTTGACTCATGTGAAATCAATGTTCACTTATGAGTTTTATAGAAAACAAAATTGTACAATGCGGAAAACAATTAACAATTAATAGAGTGCATGCATCCTATAAAAGATTTATGCCATACACCTTGATAGCAACATACAATGAACAACTAAACCTAGCATAACCATAGTGTAATTTGAAATTACCAAGTATAGAGTTACATACCTTGTGATTTGTTGTAGTAAACAAATCACTTCAATCTCCTTGTAGTGTAGGTCTTGGAAAGCTTATCACAAAAGGATGATGTCTCTAATGACTCACACCCAAACCCTAGAACTAGAAGACAAGAGGAGAGAGGAAAGAGGATATTTTTGGCCAGAGTATTCTCTAGGGAATTTTATGAACAAAATCATAGGCATTGGGTCCTATTTATAGTTTAAGTAGTTTAGGGACAAAACAATATTTGAATAATTACATAATGGATTTAATCTCAATTCAGATTCTTTCTTTATTATCATATAGGAAGCTTCTGGAAACCATAAGGAACTCCACAAAATCGTCCAAGGCATGATGCTTCTAGAATTGCATCTTTTGTTCAATTATTGAACACTTACAATTCACCCTTACACCTTTAATTAATTCAAATTAATCCCAAATTAATTATGATTTATAATTTATTAATTCTAACTGATTTCTTATTAATTTATTAACCTTATAAATTAAAAAATCAATTGTTCATTTCCAATTAATATATTAATCATAATATGTTAACAAACCATTTATTACAATGTATTAATCATATGCTAAACTAATATATATATATATATATATATATATATATATATATATATATATATATATATATATATATATATATACACTCCCTCTCTCTCTCTCTAAATGTCATTCTAACTAAGTTCTAGTTATGAGGGCAACCCAAAAAGGATTTTGTTTCTAATTACAAGAATATGTCAATTTAGTTACCAGCTTAGACACCTTATTCAACATAGAAATCGAGCTGCGCCACAAATGACTGCTACAAAACCTTCTAACACCAAATCAAACCTCTGCTCTGATACCATGATAATAAAACCACATTCTTATTGAAAGGGAGAAATTACAAGATTATTGATAGAAAATCTTAAGATCTACATGTAACGCCCGGTTCTTGGTATGTATTTAATTTATAATTTATTCATGTTTACAGAGTAACTCGACAAGTTGGAAGCCCCAAACTCGTCGAGTAGAGATTATCAGGACCACATGATTTAAGTAATCTACTCGACGAGTTGAGAGGCCTCAACTCAACGAGTAGACCGTCTAGGATGAAACCTTAATTTTCAAGGTTTTGCACCCTATTTAAAGGACTTAATCCTTCCCCATCAGCCCTCGTTAGCCTCCCCGAAACCCTAAATCGTATTGTGATCTCCTTGGTGAGAAACTTGATGTTTTGAGTGGATTTTGTGTGTTTTTGTGCTTGGTGAAGGACTTAGAAGAACTAGAAGATCATTAAGCTTGGGGGGAAGCACTAAATCTGGGATCTCGTCCATCTTTGGCAAGTTTCTGAGGTAAAAAGTCCCTAACTTGATGATTAATAGCTTAGATCTCTCTTAGTCTTGTTTTATGGGTCTTGTTGACCGCATTGTTGGAAACATGATAACCTTCACAGTCCTGATGTTACAACTCCCATTCTCAGTGTTATTTGGTCCTTAGATTCATAAAAAGGGTCCTAAACCCGTTCTTGTCCAAGAAAAGACCATGTCCATAGAAGTAGGTTGTTATATCTCGAGATTGGGTCCATTTGAGACATGCAAAGCCATCAAGTTGTCGACTTTACAGAAATATGCCATGGAAACAATGTAGATCTATATTTTGGAACCTTAAATCCGAGGAAAGGGATGAATAGACTAGAAATGCGAGGAACTCGATGAGTTGTGTCGAATATTCCCAATTTTTTTGAAGGAACTCGGCGAGCCCACAAGGGAACTCGACGAGTTGTACTGGGAAAGTCCCGTTTCTATTGAGAAGGAGAAACTCGGTGAGGTGTAGGAAAACTCGACGAGTTAGAACACGATTTCACGATTCTGTGATTCATGGGAACTCGACGAGTTGAAGGGTAAAATCGACGAGTCGAGTCAACTCGGAGCGGTTAACTTGACGTTGACTTTGACCTTGACTTGAACAGGGTTGACCCTTAAGGGTTATGAGTATGGAATGGTATCTAAGGGGTTGTTTTGGTTCAGGGGGTAAGTAGAGCTGATTCTGTGCAAAGACGTTTCAGCTATCATCCGACAGTAAGGTGAGTTTCCTCCTGTTTGAACGGGTCGAAGGCACCAATGTCGGCTCGTATATGTATGCTAATATGTTTTGAGCTAAGGTCTGATGCCAGGCAATGCCCGATGTATGTTTATATGTTTCCGGATTCCAATTCGACGTCGGGCGGTGCCCAAGGAATGTTTGTATGCTTGATGTCTTCGTGATTCTTGCATGTGTCTATTTTGTATGTTTCCGGATTTCGGTCCGATGTTGGGCAATGCCCGAGGAATGTTTGTATGCTTTCGGATTTCGGTCTGATGTCGGGCAGGGCCCGAGGAATGTTTATATGTTTATGTTATGTGATTATTTATGTGTATTTTTTTGATATGTTTATATGTATACCGAGCTTTGCTCGATGTCGGGCGGGGCCCAATGTCGGATTTCGGTCTGATGTCGGGCGGGTCCAATGTCGGACATTGTCCGATGAAGCGGGCAAGGCCCATGATATGTTATTATGTGATTATGTGACTATATGTATGATATGTGGTAGTTTAGGGAGACTCACTAAGCTTCGTGCTTACAATTTTCAGTTTTGGTTTCAGGTACTTCCGATAGCAAAGGGAAGAGCTCGGGATGATTGCATTGCACATACCAACATGTTTAGTTTGGGATGTTTTACTCTGATATATTGACATGTGTTTTTGATATGATGTTTGAGATACTATGATTTACATTTTTACGAGAAGATTTTGATAATTATGGTTTTATTTAATAAATTAAAAATAAAATCTTTGGTCATGATTTTTGGGATGTTACACTACAAATAAGAAAATGGAGAATAAATACTAGCTAAGAACTAAACCCTAATGGGCTAAAGGCTAAAGAGCTCATAAACATGTGGGCTAATAACATATAGGCTAATAAACCCTTTCTAACCAATTAAAAATCTTTCCCAAATAGTCAACGTAAGCTCACACAAAACAAGAACATGATCCAAAACTTCCACTAAAGAAGAACACATCCGACACAACAAAGAAGAAATTTATATTCCTTTACGACTCAAATTCCAACGTATCAGTATATGATTAAGCAAAGCACTCCACACAAAAATATTGACCTTCCTAGGAACATAATGGTTCCATATAGTAGGTCTAACAACATCCGGAAACAATACATGGTCAATATATTTTCTAGTATCGGCAACAATAATCGTGTTTACTGAACCTTCCAAAACTCGTCGCCATTATCTTTTCACATGAAAGAACCAAATTAATCAAAATTGAATGTATGCCACCGAATTGGACTTGTTCATATCCTCCTCTAATTGGTTGACTCCAACTCCAAGTTCCCATCACACTCCACCGCTCATGGATGAAACAATCTTTATTCCAACGCAAATAATCTATCAAAACAAACCATAAAAGAAGTTACCCCAACCCATATGTCCATCCAAAATCTCATATCTCGCCTATCTCCTACATTTTTTCTAAGTGTATTTAAAGGAATAGTACATTTTTCATGCACAATATTAATAGAGCACTCTATGCGAGCCCACACCCACCACCATGACCAACCTAAGGACGAAAACATCACTATTTTTAGTGTCATGAATTGATTTTACAAGCTTAACCCAGAAGAATTAGGTTCATTAACTAATCTACATCTCGATTTCTCTAGTAAAGCAAAATTCAATACTTTGAAACTACCAATCCGAATCCCATCTTTTTCTTTATAAGCAGTAACTAAATTCCAAGTATTCCAATGAAATTTTCTACTCGCCTCCGCCTCCCCTAGACAAGTTTAGCACGCAATGATTCCAACTGCTTTTTTATCTGAACAGACGTACACAACAATATTTTTATGTGTTTTTAATATTAATAACAGTTTCTAATTGTATTTTTCATATTAATAATTTATAGATTTGTAAAAGACAATTACAAAAGTATCGATGGTTCAAACCAACCTCACATAACCCATGTAACAGGTAACACAATCCATTAACTTTCAAATAACTTAAAGACACATCGGTTATTTAACCATATGGTTTTGCTACGTTTTACATGTACGCAAAGTATTTTCCCATGCATATCTCATCTCATTAATCAAATATAAGTATGTTTACATATAGGCTTTACATAAAATAATCAAAGTGGGCTTTACATAAAATACACAGATAAAGATACACTAACGCCCCCCGCAATCGGAACTGGAGGTTCAAAGATGTTCAGTCTGGATCTGAAATCAAGAAATAAGGTAGATGTAAGCCCTTTGTGAAGATATCAGCGTACTGAGAAGATGAGGGAAGATGAAGCACAAGAATATGACCCAAGGCAACTTTGTCTTTGACAAAGTAAATGCCAATGTCTATATGCTTAGTTCGCTAATGTTGAACTGGATTAGTATACAAGTATACCACACTCATATTATCACAATAAACAATGGTGGCATGAGATGGAGGTTGGAAAAGTTCACGCAGAAGATTACAAATCTAACATGTCCAGGCAACGACATTTGATACCCCTCTAAATTCAACCTCAACACTAGAATGAGAGATTATACCCTGTTGTTTGGAAGACCAAGAGATCAGATTGAAACCGAGAAACACACAATATCCAGAAGTGGATCGTCTAGTAGTAGCACAACCAACCCAATCAACATCCGAATAAGCAATAAGACCATGAGCAGGGGAAGCATATAGTTGTAATCCATGATCAATAGTACCACGAATATATCGTAAAATACGCTTGAGTGCAAAAAAAATGTGATTCTCGGGGGTCATGCATGTACAAACATATATGATGAACAACATATCCAGTGTCAAGGCGAATAAAAGTGAGATATTGGAGACCACTAACCAGAATGCGATATGAAGTCTGATCACTAACTAGGGAACCAGTAGGACCAAGCTTCGCAACTATATTAGCGAGAGTACGGGACGACTTACATTGAAGCATGTGAGCACCGTCTAGAATCTTAAGAGCATATTTTTCTGAGACAAAAACATATCGGATTTGTCTCTTGTGAAAGCAATGCCAAGAAAGTAATTCAAATCACCCAGATCTGTCATGGAGAACCCATTGTTGAGAGTCAAAATAATTTGTTGTAATAACTCAATGGAAGAAGCAGTGAGAATAATATCATCCACATACAAAAGTAAATATGCAGTATGAGTTCCCTATCAATAAATGAACAAATATGAGTCGCATCGACTGTTAGAAAACCCCAGTTTTTTAATATATTGAGAAAACCATTGAAACCATGCTCGAGGTGCCTGTTTAAGGCTATATAATGATCTCTGTAATAAACACACATGATCTGGATGTTGTCGATCCCGAAAACCATGCGACTGATGCATATAAACCATTTCAAGGAAATCCCCATGAAGAAATGCATTCTTCACATCAAGTTGTTGGATTTCCAAACTCTGAGAAAAAGCCAAAGTAAGAACAACTCAGATTATAGTATGTTTAACCACAGGACTGGCAGTCTGAGACATCCCCAAAATCACGGCCAGAAAAGACCGGTTTGTTTATGCTTTGTAAAAATCAAAGTACTTCATTTTATAAAAGTGTTGCGGAATTTGTTCTCAGGAAAACATGGTAAATACGTTATTAAAACATTTTCGAAGAAACATATTTATTTCATTTTAAAACGTTTGGGATGTCATCATTAATACAAAAACATAAGCATAAACAGAACTTACAATTGTTTACACTAGTGATCTACATCTCTTTAAATCTCTCAGTGTAAAGTGACTTCATATCAACACCCGTGATATAAATAAACTGAGTGGGTCAGGTTGGGAAACCTGGTGAGTACATAGGGTTTTCAACCCACAATAATATAGTTATTATGTTAAACAATCAAACAATCCACCCAATTACCCATCCCCATTATCTTCTTTACTCTTAAGGATTTAACCTAAGAGTCATCTATCCTGCATTCGTTTATTCCGAAGTCCCTTACTTCCAGGGTTATAGGACTGGCACTAAATCCATGGCTGCCAATGTTCGTTCGTAAAGCACTAATTCCATAGCTGCTATAGTCTACTCATCGGGTACTAAATCCATAGCTACCAGTGTTCATCTAATAGGTACTAAGTCCATAGCTACCAATTCCAAACAGGTACTAAATCCATAGCTACCAGCATCTAACTAATAGGTACTAAGTTCATAGCTACCAATTCCTAACAGGTACTAAATCCATAGCAACCAGCGTCCAACTAATAGGTACTAAGTCCATAGCTACCAATTCCTAACAGGTACTAAATCCATAGCTACCAACGTCTAACAGGTACTAAGTCCATAGCTACCGGTGTTTGTCCAATAGGCACTAAGTCTATAGCTGCCAACGTATACTCACATCATCTTCTATCTCTCATCATTCATCTACCCATCTCATACCCAACATATTTGTATATATAAAATACGTATACAATTTAAATCCTTGAAAACATGTATAAAACGTTCATCCAGCATAGACAGCAAGTATTCAGATAATATGTACACATAGCACGTAGTTTATATAAAATACTTCATATCTATGTGTAAGATGAAAAGGACTATGCACTCACTTAAAAGGTGGTGACTCAGCACTAGGACCGCGCTTCGATACTCTCAAAACAATTATCCCTTGACGACACCTAGTATCAATACCACTAGGGTTTAGTCTAACGATAATCGCGACAAATTAATAGTCTAGCTATTATTATTATTATATAAGCGTTAAATAACACTCAATATAACTCATAATAATAGCCCAAATACTCATTATAAGTTCCTAATAACGTTACTATATTAAAACATAAGCTATACTAAAGATAGGGTAGGTACAACTCACTTACAGCGGGTTTTTCGCAAAACCGGGCTTCGTTGGAGCAGCGTTCCAGAGCTGAAAGGCTCTTTTCTCGAGGCTCCGGGAGCCTCGGGGCTTCCTTCGGGTGCTAGGGGGTTTACCCTAGGCTTTAGGGGGTTAGGGAGGCTTAGAGAGAGATTCTAGAGAGAGAAAGAGAAGTTGGAAGGTGTGAGAAATGAGAATGCCCCGGCACCCTTTTTATAGGCTGGAAAAGCCAAAAAATCGTCGAGTTGGCCTCAAACTCGTTGAGTTCCAGGCCAGGTGTCACCATTTGGTGGCTAGCCTTGGGGAGGAAGCAACGGCCAGGATTGCGCCACGTCACCCGATTTCGCACAGTAGCCTCCCGACTTAGAAAAATCATAACTCTCGCATACGAGCTCCGTTTTTGACGTTCTTTATATCCACGCGTAGGTAAAATCAAGATCTACAACTTTCGTTTAGACTTCGTCAGCTAATTCTCAACCGGTCTCAAAATTTAACAGTAGGAGGCGTTTAGACTGTTAAATGACCGCGAAGAATTCGTAATTCCTTCATACGAACTACGTTTTCATCCATATTTTTACCGTTGAGTTCCTATTAATGAGATCTTCAAATCTCATTTAGGTCATGTAAGCCAAAAACCGCTCGAACTAAAATTCGAGTTTCGGGCTGTACACTGCTAAGTCGAATCTTAGAAAAATCATAACTTCCTCATACGAAGTCAGATTTGAGCGTTCTTTTTATCGACGTGCTTAGTTTAAAATATTCTACAACTTTGTTTAGATTGCTAAGGCTAAATCTCTCTCTATCGTAAATTCACTATTTACGTTTCCCGGTGCCGTGCCGGTTTTGCCGTAAAACTTCGACGGGCCATAACTTCTTCGTTATAACTCGGATTTCGGCGTTCTTTATATGTACGGAAACCTTGAGACATATTCCACAAATTGGTTAAGATTATTTATTCTAAATAATCTTTTGTCGAAAAGTCGTTTTCGACCCCTATTTCCTCTAAATTGACTAGCCCGGATTTGCGGGCGTTACAGTCTCGTCACGATCAATACCCGATCGTTGGCTACAACCGTTAGCAACCAGTATAGCCTTGTATCGAGTTAAGGACCCGTCTGCATGTTGTTTCTTTTTGAAAGCCAGATACAATTAATAATATTAGCAGCAGGAGTTCGTGGAACCATAGTCCATGTCCTAATTGAGATAAGAGCATTATATTCATCCTTCATAGCTCATACCAATTTGGATATTTAAAAGCTTGTAAGTAATTACGGGGAAATGGATAGGAGGAATCGACATGAAGATTAAGTCGATGAATGGGTTTGAAAGTACCAAGACGGGACCTTATAACCATAGGATGGGTTGATGTCTTTATAGCATTTGTAAGAGTTGTCGATGTGGAACCCAAAGACAAGCTCGGAGAAGGAGACATTGTTGAGTCGGAAGAAGCGGCGGGATTATGTGGTGCTCGGTATGCACATGAGGGGTAGGTTCCGTAGATGATGTGTCAGTTGTTGTAGGGGGCATGACAAGCATTTGGAGAAAAAGGTATGATGTGGCATTTTGATCATCAAGAATGTCATATGAGGGGGTGGTGTGTGGTGTCATAAATCCAAATGGGAAAATCGACTCATCAAAGATAACATGTCGAGATATAATAATTTGTTGAGTTTCAATGTTTAGACACCGAAAACCCCGATGTTGAGAGGGATAACCCAAAAAACACAAGGTATGGATTTTGGTGCAAGTTTGTGAGAAGTGGGGTTATGGGGATAACATAAAAAACCAAAAACTCGAATATGGGAATAAGACGAGTGTTTCTTGAACAATTTGAAAAAGGGTGTGTCATTTTTAAGTGTAGTGGAGGGAAGAATATTCAAGAGATGGACAACGATATGAAGAGCTTCCACCTAAAACATTGGTGGGAGATGAGCATGAAACAATAAAAGTGCGAATCATATTATTTATGGTCCTTAACATTCGCTTAGATTTGCCATTTTGTCGAGAGGTGTAAGGGCACGAAAAACGAACGTGAATGCCATTTTCATTGCAAAGGTGATGAAAATTGTTATTATTGTATCTCTCCCCCCCTCCCCAATTATCACACTGAAAGGATTGAATCTTTGTATTAAACTGGGTTTTAACATATTGGCGAAAGTGGACGAATTTAGTAAAAACATCAAATTTATGTCGCAACAGATATACCTAGACAAAATGTGATAAGTTATCAAGAAAAATAACATAATATTTAATGCCACTGGTACTAGTAATGGGAGAGGTCCAAACAACCATATGTATAAACTCAAACGGATTATAAGAAACAAAATCACATAAACGAAAAGGTAAATGAGTATGTTTTCCAAGTTGACATGCATGACACACAATAAAAGATTTAATGTTTTTTACATGGAAGCAAATGATTGGAAACTAGATGATTAAAAACTGGACGACCCGGATGACCAAGACATTGATGCCACAGATTTGGATTGCTAGACAATAAGGCTTGAGGAATTGATGAAGTAACAAGGTAAAGATCGTCAGTGTTGTCACATCGAAGAAGAGTTGTCTTGGTCTGAAGATCCTTCACAGAAAAACCATAAGGATCAAATTCAATGCTACACGAATTGTCATTAGTAAACCGACACACAAAGATAAGATTCTTAATTATATTAGGAGTAATGAGAACATTTTTCAATGAAAGGGGGCGATACGGGTTTGTAAAAGAAAGATCAGTGTTGCCCATATTACTTACAACTATTTTAGATCCATCACCAGCAATAACAGAAGAGCAAGGATCATGGGTACTTAATTTTTTAAGGATACCTAGCTGAGCATGAAGATGAGAAGTGGCTCTTGTGTCCATATACTAGCCGTGATTGGCGGGATCATTGTTAACATGTTGTCAAAGGCGTATTAAACAAATAAAATAATCACTGATGGTTGCACTAAAAATATAACACAGGGAAGCAGTGTGGAATCCTCAAGGATACAACCTAAAAGTCAATGCCTTTTTGTATCAAGCACATTCTAGTCAAAACAAAAATCATAAAAGGGGGATTTTAAATTAAACTAAAAACTAAAATTGCAGTGAAAATAAACTAAACGAAAATCAATAATAAAAACGATTTCAACTCTGCTACAACTTTCCTAAACATGCAATCAGTTCAAATCTGGTCATTTGAGATACGCTCTATCTAAGCTTGTACCGAGAAAAACTAACAAGCTCTAGTATAATCTCTTTTACCTAAATTAGTTAACCAAAACAAGTTGTTCAGTTAACCCTAACTTTTTACCGTTCAATCAAACCAGCTCTTAATTAAATCAGAAAACAACTTTATGATCTGCGTAAAATTCCCAACAATAACCAATACTTCTCACAAGCTCGGAAGCATAAAGATACTATTTTTATAGTTTATAGCAAAGTTAAATCCGAACTCGGAACCAATCTGATACTTGTTACTTTTTACCAGTTGACAAAAACAATTACGAATTTTATTAACCGATTAACTGGAATGATAAAACACTAGCTAGGTGATCAGACTAACAAGAATTAAAATTAAACATTCATTAAGTTCAAAACGGAAAAAAAATCCAGATAGAAACACAAAACAAAAATCATATCTGATAACTGATCACATGAAAAGTACTAGTCAAATGCAGAATTGAAAACTAGGTTTTAGCCAAACATGGTTAAAAACGAAACTAAACTAATGAAGAGAAACATTTATTGAATAATCTAGATAAACTAAACGAATGAGATGATTCACAGTCATTAGATCTCCAAAAGCCGTTGAAAGGTATCAAAAATCGTCTTCAGAAGGGTATTCTGTCGTCTGGAATCGTCTAACCCTGAATATGATAATGAGGGTTGTATTTATATGCGAGACGGAAACTTCTAGAGAAAGAAACCAAAAAATGAGATCGCAGGTTGGTTATATGCGATCACATATTTTCATAAAAACGCGTATCGGGCCGATTTAATGATGTACATTGCTTTTCTAGGGCTTTTGGACAAACATGTGATCATAGGTTAGCTATATGTGATCGCAGGTTTTTGAATTTTTTCCAGGATTGCATCTGAATGAAGTACGAAGCCAAATTTGAAAATTTTGGAGTTGCGGGAAGAAAATGCGATTGCAGGTTGACTATATGTGATCACATATTTGGTCTTTTCTGCTCAGATGGCCTCCAGATGACTTATTTCGACCTTGGGAAACTTCGTGGCAAAAATGTGATCACATATATTGGAAATGCGATCGCATAAATGGGTTCCTGATTCTTTTCGGATGCGATTCTTCAGTTTAAGCACTCCTTGTTATTCCTTAG
The DNA here is from genome assembly GCF_002870075.4 of Lactuca sativa. Lineage (NCBI taxonomy): Eukaryota > Viridiplantae > Streptophyta > Magnoliopsida > Asterales > Asteraceae > Lactuca > Lactuca sativa. The sequence goes on along the minus strand of NC_056627.2, from coordinate 287,706,338 downwards.
CATCCTTCTTCAGTTCCAACTCCATTTAAGCTCCAAACATGCATCCAACTGCTCCCAAAGTACCACTTCACTCGAAATATCTGAAAATAACACAAAAATGCTAGCAGCATCGATGGCTTGGAGAACCAAACCAAGACCAAGGGGGAGTGGGCTAAGCAGTTGATGTTGCAAAAGCCTGCTGAGGAAACTGGTCTTGTCAAAATTGACAAGGTTGCTAAGAATTATTGGGCCATGAGTTCAGATGGGTCGGTGATTGCTTAGTAGCAGGTATCGAAAGCAGGCCTGCCTGTTGTTGTGTTGTTGATGAGCCCACTGATTCGGCGAGTGGATACCACCCGAAACCCCACCCCGCTGGAGGTTGTTGTTGACAGCTGAAGTGATTGAAGCCGAAATTTGCCCCATTGCGACCGCTTCTGTTGCCAATTCTACCACCACATGATCCTCTTCCGCCACGTCCCCCGCGAACACCATGATTATTGTCACGAGTGAGATTCGATTGAGGAGCAGGTCCGGTGACAAGAGCAAATGGCGAGGAAGAATTGTCAGAGTGAATGTGGCCTTAGTTTCGTTGATCATTCAACTGAATTCTTTTCTCTTCAACTTGTAACATGGCCCGAGTCTCAGAGAATGAGGGCAAAGGTTTTTTATGGCGAATTGGACTAGCAACATGATCAAACTTAGGAGAGAGACCATTTATTGTGTAGATCACAATGTTTTTCTCCGGAACTTCTTTTTCCAAGTTTCCAAGTAAATGAGCAAGTGTTTTAAATTATGGTGCAGTATTCAGTAACAATGGATGTTCCCATAGCGATGTTTCGAAGCTCAGTATCGTATTGCATTTGGCTTTCGCTTGGATGACATCTGAAGTAAAAAAGAGGAGAGAGTACCATAGATCCACATCTTGACAATGTTGTCAATACGTTTCCATTCTTCCAAGTCGGATGGTTTGGGATCTGTTCTTTGAGATGGTTAGTCACGTCGAAACCATAACAGTGAGTTTCAAACAGCTCTCTCCACGAGTCATAATTCATACGTTCTAGATCAAGGATGACTGGGATTAAAGCACGAATCTTGGCAATGACATACGATTTTTCTATGAATGGTATGGCTTCAGGGGCATCTCCTCTTGTCACGATAGAATATAAGAAGAAAGACTGAGAAAGAGATGAGATATGAGAAGTAGAAAGATCGATCAGCCAAGGAGGAAGGTTGCCAACTGCTTAGAAGTAAGAACAAGATATTAGGGTTAGCTTTGATACTATGTACGCAAAGTATTTTCCCATGCATATCTCATCTCATTAATCGAATATAAGTATGTTTACATACGGGCTTTACAGGAAATAATCGAAGTGGCTTTTACATAAAATACACACAAATAAATATACACTAACATTACACACCATAACTAGCTTTTTCGAGTTTTTTTAAGTTATGGTTTTTGGCAAACCAAAAAATTACTTATAAGCTAGGGTTTTAAAATGCTACTCGACTAGCATTTAACAAGCTTATCAAGCTTTTTCTAAATTCTTCCGATTCCCAAATATACTCTTTATTAATTATAAAAAAACTTAATCTTCTACATACCCTTTTGTATCATTTTACATATTTCAACTACTTTATCAGCTACTTTTCCATACATTTAATTTTTATAAACTGGCAGCTAACTTTTCAACTACTTTGTCAAACATAACCTTAGAATCATATAGAATAAATAATAAGGGATAGTCTTGGTCCTATCGAAAACGGGTAAAAAGCATTCGAAAATTCAGGTGGTTGACGATTATAGTAATGTTTGATCTTTTTTCCTGCATCAAATTTTTTTCTGATGGTATCTTTTTAGCGAAAGATAGTAACCGGGCAGTTATACAAGACACTAGTAATTTCAAAAAAAAAAATGAAAATGAATCATTCATATCATGAGTTTACAAAGAAAGCATCACAGCTTTACAAGACATGAAACAATAAGGAATAACAAGATTTCACCATAACCAATGGTAACAACAATCATTGTGATTGTGAAGAACAACTTGCAACCCAAATACACCCATATAAATCAGCTAAACCACAAATAATAGCCTGAATACAAACATCATCATACCTTATATTATTACTTACTGACCAGAAGAGACTAGAACATCATGCTCCCTCAGCCGCCTTTGAAAATGAGCCAAACGGTTTTGTAATTGTAAAATGGATGAAGCCTTCTGAGCTAAAATTGTGTTCAATTTTGTCACATACCCATCTAATTGGTTTCCTGGTTCATCCGCCTCTACCAATAGGTTCATTTCCTACAACCAAAAAAAAAAATAAAAAATCATTTAACGCTTTTCTGTATTTTTCTTTCCCCTAATTAATATTAAAATTTACAAGCATACCACTCTAACAATATCCATGGTATCCTCCACTTGTTTCCGATGAGCATTAACTAGATCTTCCTCTTCCTGATATCAAAATACAATTTTTTTCATGTTATTCAATCAAGAATGTCATAAATAAGTAAATGATCCACATACCTTTAAAAGGGCATTCAGCTCATCATCAGGGCTCCAGTTTCTTGATTCAGATTTGGGTGGGGGTGGCTGTGGCTCCTTTAATTTTGTCTGACCAATACCATTCACTCTCCTGTTCTTATCGAAGCTGCTGCTACAAGCTTCAGCTTTTGTGTTATTATTCTTCCATGAAGCCTGTTGTACTTGGTCTGCTGCTTCATACAACTCTTCAGTAGTATCATAATCATCTTCATCATCTTCATACGATGAAACCGGGGGTAAAGATGTCATTGACACTGTTGTCGATTCTTTCACGTTTATACTTGAAGCTATTGTCTCCTTTTTGTTCCCTTTCGACAGGCTTTTCACCCTGTCATTCAATAATATTACCAACTATAAATTTATTTTTTTGGAATGTAAGGGTAAATTGGTCATTTAGTATCATCATTTCAAACGGATTAAAACAAAAGCAACACTTTATCCGGACATACATCCATCATTACCCATTGAGTTAAAAAATAAGAGGGTGACAGAGAAGGGTAAAAAAGTAATTGTTGATGTTATTACCTGTCAGCATATCGTAGGGTATTGAGTGTATGTTCACATGATCCAGCATTTGGTGAAATGCAAGATATCATAACAGTTCGAGAGTTTCCAACAAATGAATCTCTTAAAACTTCAGTTAATTTACTGCCTCGAAAAGGGATATGACCCTGATCATTGTCAAGAGCTCTTATGCATTCCTTCAATGCAAGCAAGCTTTTATTAATCTCAGCACCTTCCATTCTGCAACCACAATATATAATTCAAAGCCCACATTATCATTATAAAAAAAAAAAAAAATGCTTCTTGAACAAATTAAACTTAATAGCAATTTTTATTACCTCGTCTGCTTATCATTATCTGTAGTATCTGCACCACGTTCACTTCCAGCAAGATCTATGAAGGAGAGTTTGCCAACAACTCGTGGAGGTTTAGATTCACTTCCATCAACAGATCTCTTGATAACAAGTTGAAGAATCGCATGTGATCTTGAAGATTCCTCATTCGCACCAGTTGTGCCAGTGCTTCTTGTTGCATTCCCTCTCTCAATCAGCTCCTTGATTGTTTCCACATCTGAAACTCTATATTCTTGCAATCCCACAATGCATACTTGCTGTTTTCCATCCTCTCTCATGCACAATTTTCTGCAAAAGTATAAAAAGTTAGCCTTCTTTCCTTGACTTTCCATTGAGTGAAAAAGAAACTTACTTCCTATCATTGAGGAGATCATAGAGTTTCCCACCGTATATTTCAAAGAAGCTGAAATACAAATGAAAACCTTGGCTGCGATAGGTATGGTTCACAAGCCTCAAAATATCCCTAGATGCTTTAAGAGGTAATGGTTTCATTGTAAAAGTCTTCCCACTTCCTGCACACAAAAAGAAAAAGGTAAGCATGGTTAAAAGCTGACACCTGACATAACATGTTGTACTGTGTTTGGCATGCATTGGATTGCTCTTGATATCTTGTTTGTGCAAAAGATGTGAATGCCCTTGTCATTGAAAATAGCCTAAAAAGTTTTTCATGTACTTTGTTAACAAAGACAATGCTAAAGTTCAAGTACCTGTTTGTCCATATGCAAAGCATGTAGCTTTAGTACGTTGGAAAATTATTGGAACAATGGGCTCAACGGTTTCATGATAGACCTATGAAGACAAGAAAAGATAATGAATTATAAAGTTAGTCTTTGTTTTAATAACATTTATGGGGAAAAAAATATTGATCTCTATATAATGTACTAACCTCATCATTAGAAACTTCTTCATTTAAAACTGCATCAAAAACAAATTCATGCTTCTCCATGTATTCTGTCAGATCAACCTGCATTACAGTGAGATTCAGACTCATATGGTAATGAAACCACCAATAGTAGCAAATAATAAGAAGAAAAATTAAATACTATTCAGGTGCTAACCTTGAGTTTTGTTTCATGAACTGTAAGGCAATTTGAATGGGTATCTGTGGTAACGATATCTTCCTCATTTTTTGCTAACTCCTTTTTGTTCAAGGGTCTCTTGCGCACCTGAAATTTTATTCCCATTATACCCTTTTTAGCAACAACCGGTTCTTTATAATAACTTCAAGGAATAAACCATTTAGATAACATCAGAATTTGACAGAAATGATTCTCAAGTAGCTGTTGGAATTGGATTGGCATACCACAACTTTGATCTTTGCAACAGTGCTGGCCTTCTCCTTTTCTGGAGCAAAATTCTTCAAAAGGTTGTTATCAGGTAAACCTCGAGCTTTACTGGGCTGTTTGCTATTCCCAAAATATGGCTCTGCATCATCAAAGCTTCTATCACGAGTAGAGTTGTACATTGGAGCTACAGGAACCTGTCATGTATGAAAGCAAATGATCTTTATGGTATAATGGCGATCAAATCATACCTCGTGTATAATTTAGCATCAAAGATAAATATCACTAAAATTCAGTAATAGTCAAATCCATAAACACGATGACTTATCCAAAAAGGCCACAAAACGCACCTCGGAGATAAGCTCGGTATCGAAGGAATGTAGATCTAAAAGGCCAGGACTGAAGCCATTGGGGTCATCAACAGCACCACCGTGTTTTTTCTGACGTCCCGGCGGCGTCAACGGCTCTGCAAACAAATCAGACCCTCCGCTTAGTGACCTCTGTGTACCAATATTCCTGTTATTGTTATACATTCTTGAACCTTGGCCTCCTCCACCACCACCATAGTAACCAAAGTCCTGCTGAATTAATTACCAAATCAAATTCATAAGCCAAACCTACCACCAGATCTATCATTCGAAACTAAACGAACAGGATAAACGTCACGAAATTGAAAAATACACATACAGAAGAAGTGTTCGAGGATGGCTGTTGGAGGTGTTGTAGACCAGCAGATTGAAGCCATCGGCCATTAGATGAGGAAGAAGTCACCTCCAAGAAGTTATCAGAGTACTGACGCTGATGATGAGCTCCGGATGAACCGGATCTTTGCCCATGTCTTCCCACCGCATTCATAGTGATAACAAACACTCAAAGCCCTTCCGATCAGAGACTTCTTTGATGATATTCTGAAATTCTTTGCCCCAAATACACAACTGAAACTCTTTCTCTCTCTCTCTACAACAACAAGTGCTTTTGAGTTGATTCAATTAGCAGAGAGATTGAAGGTAGGCCACCGTGGAATCGAAATTTTGGGATTTCAACGGTGGGGATTGGATTCAATCGGTGAGGAAAAGTATAATTGGATTTTTGAATTTTAAAGACAAGAGTTTGAAGTATGTAATGCAGGAGTCAGCGAGCTTCTTGATTTGGTCAAATTTTGAATTAAACATCTCCGTGACATGTGGTGGTGTGCAGGTTGTTTGGTATTTACGGAAATAGTCCCTAAATTATATCTGAAGTTTCATTTTTAGTCCTTTCACGTTTCAGCATTTGTTCTAGGGAGGTGTATGGAACTATTTTAAACATAATACAAAGCTAATTTTATTTTAAAAAAGGCTAATCCCCTTAAATAGTAATCAAATTTCACATTTGATATCACACTTTTTATTGATAAGGTTTGCCACTTAATTTGTGTTTTTGTTATTTTAAATATTATAACTTTTATGATGTTTCATTTATATGAAAACACATTTTTATTAGTTAACGGTAGCCGATTTTTTTATAGCTACTTGGAATTGCCAACACATCAAAACCCTTACATGTATTCTCTTTACACTAATGTCTTCTCGTTCCCTTCGCCTGTCCTATTATAGTTTCTCCTTGTCAAAGTAGATCGACCATCTTTAGCTTATGTCTTAATCGAGTTCTACTTCCAGTCTAACGCATTTATCTATATTCTATATAATTTAAGAAGAATTATGTTGAGTTATTGAAAACACCACATTTCAATGTCACATGGCATGTCTAATTCGGCGCTATTTGCGAAAAATAGTCGGTTGTAAGGGGTCATTTATTTATGGGTCGTTCGATTGGGAATGACTCTTCGTTGCTCTGTAGTTAGATCTTTTGTTTGTTCATTTATTGACAGCTTTTGATCTTACCATTGTCAAAACAAACGGGTGTGTAAATGATGTATGTTGGATAATCTACTCAACAAATGATTGCTCATTTATCTGGATAGTGTATTGGTTGTTGAGTTGTCTTCTTATTAATTTTTTATTTTCCTTATCATTGGTTGTTGATTTTGTTGGAATAGATGTCTAACGTCATAACTAAATTGGTCAAAATAAAAAATGAATTGGTATAACTTGCTATGTGTATGTTGTCAAAATTGTATACGGTTATGGTCTTATAGCCTCAAAATAATTGATTTGGCCTTATTTCATGTTCCTTGTCTGGTTGTGGTCTTAGGGTGGATTCTATTATTCGAAAGTCTATTTGATCCTGTTATGTATAATTTGCATGCATAATGCAACCTGTTATGATTGAGTTCTGGTTTGATATGGATGGAGGAATCTTAGGTTAGCCTATGATTTGAGCTATGCGGTAGCCTATGAGATATGATTTGTTTTGGGATGAATTAGAGTTATCAGGTAGAGCTTTGGGGAAGGTACAGGTAGGTGTGGAAGGTAGTATTGGGCCCCTACTACTGAAAGCACATGACATGTACCCGAACCAATGTTAGATCTGGAAGCTCTAAGGAGGACCGGTGTGGGGGGATCCCATCTATGGATATCTTGATCATTATGTTTTGTGGTATTGCAGTACAATATGGTGGTGACACGGTTCGGATCAGAGGGATCAGGATCTAGAGCTAGGTCGGGTGACACTACCTAGCCCATTGACGAGAGGTTGTGTGAGCTTATTGCAGCAGATGTTACAAGAGGCATCCTTGACTCTACCCCAATTATCTTTGGGACAGTCAAGGAGGGTATGATGGAGATCGTGGAGGAGAGGCTCAGGGCATTTAAAGCTGAGATTGTCGCGGGACAGGTTAGGGCCCGAACTCCTTCGTTCCGGGAGTTCAAGGCGTGCGGGGCACCGAAGTTTTTCGGGGTCAGGGACCCCATTGTTAGCCGATGTTGGGTGGCGAACATAGAGAACGTCCAACGCATGAGTTCTTGCCCTGATGCGATGAAGTTGGGGTTTGCTTATGTTGGGTTTTATACAAACAATCATATGTGTGCATGCAACCCTAATTTGGATCTATGTTTTCACTATTAGACATACAACAAACGAACACAAATGGAAACCCTAGCATGCATCTAATATTTCAAAAAATCACAAACAAAAGATTACAATACATACCTTTATTGTTATATAGTAAAAACAACTAAATCTTGAAGTTCCTTTGCTCTTGAGAACAGGTACCACAAATGTAGTACCTCTAATGGCTCACAAACACACTTGAGTGAGATGATGAATATGAGAGAGAGGAGAAGGGGTAGCTTGCTCCAAAAACGGCTCTTGTAGGGTTTCTCCAAGGTTTGGTCGAAATCTAGAGCCTAGGGGGTCTATTTATACATGAGGCTAGCTAGTGTTTCAGGGTGGAAACCCTAATCCCTTAGCTTAGGGCCTAAGCAAGTCCATGGACCTCCTTACATTAGACCCATGGACGAAAACTGCTAGATCCTTCTAGGATTTTCGGCCTATCCCTAATAAAGGTAATCCAATAGCCCAAATCCTCAACTATTAAATAATTACAAAACAACCCCTATACTTTTAATCAGTTCCTTTAATCCCAAAATTAATTTATGATTAAATACTAATTAATAATATGATTCCAAATTAATATATTATTCATATAATATATTAATAAATTATATTTATGCCCCAATTTATTATTCTTAATAATAAATCAGCCTCTCTCCTCAACAGTCATCCTGTCTGGTCACCAGTGTGAAGGCAACCCAAAAGGACCATGCTACAACCGGGTCAAGTACATACCAAATATAGTATGGGCTTAGACACCTAATCCAACAATTCCCCACTTGGATAAGTCTAATAACTATAGTTGCAAGTACGACTTCAAAATCCGATTAGCAATCGTAGCTCTCAAAAGCCGTTGTCGAACTTTGACACGTCCTTTAGATAAGGGATCCTATATTCCTTCATTCTAGATATCGTATAGACATGAGACATGGATTATAATCATTCTCTTTGTTTATGTGTTGTTTCCTGATTTCCGATTTATGACGACTGACTAATTGAACAAATCAAATCAGTCCAGGCTTGGCCAAGCACTTCGGGTGTCATCACTAAATCATCGAGGGCCCCACAAATATCGCTTTTATCCACATGGGGTAAAAGGAACGAATAAACTTCGACTCAGATGCTTGCTTGTATTTACCCATCAAATTACACACAACAATATGTTTTATAACACCAAGTTACTGGTGTGTTTACATATATCAATGTGCAACCGACTTGTAAACTACAACTCACATGTCTCCGTTTCAAGAATATAAGATATTATCGTCTCACAATCACCTGTGATAAAATCCATGAAGTGATTCACATGAGCGTGGGTTTAATCCAATACTCAAATCTTATTTCATGAGCACTCATGAACACCGCAACAAACTTTTGCTATGTCTAAAACGCTTCAGACAATCTACAGTCAAATTCATGACAGTTTTGCCTCAATACCTACTTCTAAAGTATGACCGACTGTGGATGGTTTGAATAATCTTATTATTCGGGAAGTCAAAACATGTGAAGTTAAACACAAGAATAACCGAATCCAATATGGCCTCAACACTTTGAGTATAAATAAAACACCTTTTATTTAATCACCATACTGATTACACATTAATCATTGTATAATGTTTCGGATAATCAACTTAATACTTGAATTGAAAAAAAATAGTTATCCCATGCTCCAAGCATGCACACCATGTTTACATATGGTCCTTACTTTGTGAAATAGATCAATTGAACACATTTCTAATGATACTTATTTCACAATTCCCAATCCTTATCACAAATGTAAGAATACCAAATTATTGTTATGTGTTAGATTCTAAAATTTTACACAATGATCCTTTTGTAATGACATAGCACTAAAGTCACTAAGACTTTGCCAATGATATTACAAAGTGCTCTATTGGAGATTGTTACAAGATAACTCCATAGACATGAAGTCTCAAATTCAAAGTACATTCCTCTGAACATCCTTCTTGCATAAAAGTTTCTAATATACATAAATCCTTAATATCCAACTCCCATTATGGAAACATTTCCATATTTTCCATATGACAACACATTCTAAACAGAATCCTATCTATTCATAATAATGTCAATATGGTCCATCCATTACTATACTTCCAATTGCCCACAAGTGATCAATATTTGGCGAACCTTATATCGTACGTGACAGTTGTTTAATTATTTTAGTCATATCCGGTTCTAGTTCTTTTTCCCTCTTAATGCCCTAGGCATTTGGAAAATCAGAACGGTCGAATATTACAGCACATGTAATCGATCCTATACCCGAAGTGTATGGGATACGATACATAATGTCTTATATAAGGATATGATACTTTACCAGTCTCCTGCTATAATATTGCTATCTATATAGAATTCCCTTATGTTGAATCTTTTCAACATACCATTCATATATGTCTTTTGATTAAAATTTCTCGATCTAAGCTTTTAGATTTGAAAAGAAGTACATATTCATCTCCCTTAATTATAGCAAAACAACTTTTTGACCTCTGCAACTTTGCGAATTGAAACTTTTGTTTTCTATAATTAATATTGCTAGCTCGCAATACTTAACATAATGATCATGCTCCTACTAACATGATGATTATATCCTTACCAGCATAACACTTATGCTCCCACTAGCTTTGACACGTATTCAGAAATCAGTTGGACTTATAGAAATCAATTTTTATTGACTTTCTTACCAAAGTTCATATTTCTGATGTGTGATGCTTCGATAAGACTTTATCTAAGCTTCTCAAAATCATACACCTTTTCTTAGATAACTCATATGTGTGTCTAAAAAATTCTAGAACTTATAGCAATAAGTCTTAAATTTTCAAACTATTTGACTTTTCTCACAATTCGAACTATGAGAGAGGGATGCCATAATCATAATCGAATTCGAGAATGCAAATACTATAATTGCTATCTCACTAAAATATTCTTAGCGAAAACGTTTCCTCACAATCATTTTCATGAAGCGGAGATAAACATTATGACACTTAGATTTTATGGTGCATGTGTTCCTATCCATGTGAATTTGTCATAACCATAATCACAAGACAAGGTTAGTGACAAATATAAACTCATATGGACTGAACTTGTTCAATCTTTGTTTCTTGCCATCTGGCAGCACAAGGGCTTACCATGTCTTCCAAGTAGTTAAGCAGATCACCCATACAAATCATTGAACTTTTCATTGATTAAGATGCTTTACCTTATGCAGTCAAATGAGAACTCATAGAACTCACATGCATAGTCAACATTAAATGGAATGGGCACAAAAACAAGAATGTATCAACACGATAGGTTACAAACCTCAAGTTGTGTGCTAGTGTTTAACAATAGGTTTACTCTTGATTAGTTCTTGAAACTTTTCAAGATCATTTAGACTCCCACTGACATCTTGACATATAAGATTCTCTTGTCAAGAAACATTCCTTGACAACACAAATACTCAAGAGTTAGTGCGGGTTCTCATCAAGATAGACACTTCACACAATTGGTCTTAGTTGGTCTTTGTCTTATCCAAGACATTACAACTTACCAATTTCAAATGCGCAAGAGTAAAACATTTTCTACTCCACATTTGATAAGTGTTATAAACTTACCAATGTTATGTCACTCAAGTCACAATCTCTGAGTACGACTCTAAGACTCGATTCTGGAACGAAGTATGACTCGTCTTCTTGATTTAAACCATTTCAACAATTCACGATTACTCTTCTTAGTCATATTAATGCACTAAGGTGTCCTTAGAGGATCAATTGTGATATGGTTTCATAATCATTAAGATGATCATAAAGCATGATACTCAAGTACTCTCCTTTCTTTTTAGATTGGAGAAAGTTTTATCTTTCTGACTAGTTGACTCTTGTTATTCGTTCTGCTTTACATTGAAAACTTTTCAACAATTCAAAATTACACTTAATCTTGTAAGCATAACCACTAAACTTTTAGCGAATCATGATGGATATTCTTATCATTCTTTGTGGTGGACTCATCCAATACACAACAATGTGTACTAGATCTCTTAGTCCTTTACTTGACTCACATACTTATGTGAACAAGGAATTAGTCTTAATTTCCCAAATACGAAGGTTCTCATCCATCGTTCAATACAAGTCGCATGATTCCAAGTTTTTGTCCAATTGAAAACTTGGGTGATGAGAATCTTCCTTATTTGGTAAATTTCTGACACTACCACAAATAACATAACTAACAATCACATCCATTTTCAATATTGCTAACAATAAAAACATACAAACATCAATTTTCACAAAATTCATTGCAAGGATATATACAAATAAGGCAAAAATTAAATTTTATTTTATAAAATGCGGAAAAACTTGTCCTTACAACGCAATTACAAATGAAAACTATGTTACTAAATGTTTCTAAGCAATCTATCCTAACTCTTAAACAGCAGCTCAAAAATCCAATCTTCGAAGCATGCAATGGAAATCCATTTCTTTGTGATTAGACTCAACTCACTATTCCTTTAAGCTTCCTTTATTTTCTTCGATCCTACATCAATATGCAATCTTATCACATCATCTATGAATCTAAAAATAGGAACTTAATAGAGTTAGATAGTGAATTTTACCTGAAGCAGAGTCATACATCTTGACTCCCTCATCTTCGCGATCCTTCAGGTAGATAAGGCAGCTTCGCATCCAATGCCCCTTCTGTTAGCAGTAGAAACAAACAGACTCTTCCGAAATAACACATGGTACAATCTCAGATTCAGCCTTTCACTTTACCATCTGGTCAAACGGTTTGACCTTGGCCAATCCCTTTCCATTAGGGAGAGAAGACTTTTATGGACTTCCAATGTTGCCATCGTCGATATCCATGGAAGTTTGGGAAGTTGACTTACCAGTCAAATTTGCTTTACCAGTGCCTCAAATCATTGATGATTCAGCAGCAATAAGCAAATAGGTAAGATCAATGAGGGTCACGTCGTGGTCTATCATATAGTAATCTTTAATGAACTCACTATATGAGTCAGGAAGTGATTGAAGAACCAAGTTAACAACCAACTTCGTTGAGACTTCGACACCCAACATTCCCAACTTGTCAATATGCAACTTCATGTCCAAGACGTGAGCACATACAGACTTTCCATCTTCGTGTTTGCTTGCCAATAGGGCTTGAGTGACCTTGAACTTTTCAAGTCAACAAACACGTGGATCAGGGAGAATTATTAGAGGACTTGTAGGAAGTGACGCATGATTTCCATTTCCATGATCCAATCGTGGAACATCATCTTCGTGTGGAAAGCTTTTTCCAAAGGGTTCGGGAAAACCATAGTTGTTAGATTTTGAAGTCTACAAAACGGGAGAAATTCAAGTTAGTTGATTCGGTCCTTAATATAACACCCAAATGAAATATTAAGGCTATGATCCAACACAATATTCTACAACTCGGAAGAGGGATGTCGTAATCCAGCTACATAATATTTGAAGGTAGGTAAATGACGATTTACCAATATTCACCATGAAAAACGAAAATGAAGATTAGGTTTTAAATGAATTGAAACTCCTAGATCTTTTGAGATTCATTGCACTTTTCAATGGCATGTTTAATCTTGATTATGCCCTTCAAGTTTGTGACTGGGATGCCGAATATCACAAACAAGGTGTGAATAACCATGCAAATTAGCTTCGTACTCTTGAAGACATATATCACCTAATCAATGTGTTGGTTAACCACACACGCTCCATTGATTTATGATAATCTACGAGTTACCCATTTCCATCCTTCATTGGTCCCATATTAGTGTGCCGGTTAACCACACACTGTCCACTAACGACCAACAAGCTGCAATGTGCAATTTCATGGATTAGCACCAAATTCACATTTTTCCTAAAGTAACTAAGATTTGGGAATTTATAAAGGTGTTTAGTTACTTCGTATGTCATTATACTTATAATGGAAGGTTGTGTCCTATCCTACCCGTTCGACTAACGACCTTCCACTAGTCAAGGGTGAGGTGGGTAAGAATGGATACCCAATGACAATCATTTATAGGCCGCTTCCTTAAACAACCGTTATAGACCAACTTCGTGAATGAGGCCTATTAATGGTAAGACTGACATTTACTTATATATATATATATATATATATATATATATATATATATATATAATATTAAACTTTTAATTCTATATAGTGTGAGGGTGTATTTTAAACATTTCAAAATACTAGGGTTTTAATCAAATTTAAATTTTTTGAAAATTAATACTCTTTAATTGTAAAATCTTAAATATTAAAACTTTTATTTAATAATTATCCAAAATTAAACAATTAATTTAAATTATTAAATCTTGAAGGATTATCAATTAAATTAAACAATTAATTTAACCTAATCCCTTTATCCCCTAAAAGTCGAAAAAAATAGGATGGGGTAATTCAAAGATCTTTAATTATATATTTAAACAATTAAAGGGATAATTACAAAAGATGGCATTATCCTAATCCCTAAAATCTTGGAATCTTATCTTAGGGAATAAGGCTTATTCGAAAACCCTAGGGTTAGACAACCCTAATTTCGAAAATCCAAGCCCTAGGATTTATTTGCCATAAAACCTAATTTGTCAAATTCATACTTTTGTATCAAATCTAATTGAAAACAACAACCAAAGGCTCTGATACCACTATTAGGTTTTATACAAACAATCTTATGTGTGCATGCAACCCTAATTTTGATCTATATTTTCACTATTAGACATACAACAAATGAACACAAATAGAAACCCTATCATGCATCTAATATTTCAAAAAATCACAAACAAAAGATTAGAATACACACCTTTGTTGTTATATAGTAATAACATCTAAATCTTGAAGTTCCTTTGCTCTTGAGAACAGGTACCACAAATGTAGTACCTCTAATGGCTCACAAACACACTTGAATGAGAGGATGAATATGAGAGAGAGGAGAAGGGGTATCTTGCTCCAAAAAAAGGCTCTTGTAGGGTTTCTCCAAGGTTGGTCGAAATCTAGAGCCTAGGGGGTCTATTTATACTTGAGGCTAGCTAGGGTTTCAGGGTGGAAACCCTAATCCCTTAGCTTAGGGCCTAAGCAAGTCCATAGACCTCCTTACATTAGGCCCTTGGACGAAAAGTCCTAGATCCTTCTAGGATTTTCGGTCTAGCCCTAATAAAGGTAATCCAATGGTCCAATGCCTCAACTATAAAATAATTACAAAACAATCCCTGTACTTTTAATCAGTTCCTTTAATCCCAAAATTAATTCCAAATTAATTTCTGATTAAATACTAATTAATAATATGATTCTAAATTAATATATTATTCATATAATATATTAATAAATCATATTTATGCCCCAATTTATTATTCTTAATAATAAATCAACCTCTCTCCTCAACAGTCATCGTGTCTAATCACTAATATGAAGGCAACCCAAAAGGATCATGCTACAATCGGGTCAAGTACATACCAAATATAGTTATGGTCTTAGACACCTAATCCAACAGTTTCATGTATGTTGAGGGATCGGGCCCGGGATTGGTGGGGAGAGGTGACTAGCCAGGTGGGAGCAGTCGGTGTGGCTGAGATGACATGGGTCGAGTTTGTCAGGCGATTTGATCTGGAGTTTGCACCGCCTATCGAGGTGTAACAATTAGTGAAGGAGTTTCATGAGATCCAACAGACCACTGAGACTGTGGCAGAGATTACCGCCAAGTTTCGGGAACGAGCATTATTGACCCACAATATGCTACAGACGAGGATATGAGGAGGACGAGATATCATTCCATGCTGAGGGATGATATCCAAGAGTTTGTGAGCTTTATAGGGTGCAAAACCCTGAATGAAATGATGGAGAAGGCCCGTGAGCGAGAGATGGAGTTGGACTTCCGCACCAAGCGGAAACCTGAGCAGGCACAGACAACAGTATGTTAGGATAAAAAGCCTAAGACCTCGGATTCATCAAGTATGGGTCAACAGGGCCGTGGCTGGTGTGCCAAGTGTGGGAGCTCTCATGGCAGAGCTTGCCGGAGGATGGGCCCGGTATGTTATACGTGTGGTCAGCCGGGCCATGTGAGCATGGACTGCCCCAAGAAGGGCCTGATTTGTTTCCACTGCAACCAGACTGGCCATAAAAATGCCGATTGTCCGAAGTTGTAGGGAGGAGGATGAGTAGTAGCGATGCTTGCACCATCCACATTGAGGATTACTGATGGCCGCCCTGCTAAGGCGGATGCTCCTGCGATGAAGAGCCGTGCATTTCAGTTGACCATCGAGGAGGCTCTGGCAGCACCATACGTTGTGACTGGTACGTATTTTATCTTCCTGCTCTATATTTATTGCATTGCTTATGTGTATATTGTGCTTATGTATAGTGACCTTTTTGGTCAATGGTATATCTGCCCATGTTTTGTTCGATTCGGGAGCTACCTGATCGTTTGTATCTCTTGCACTTAGCAAGAAGTTTCAGGATGCGTCGGGGACCTTGGATTCCCCGCTTGAGGTTAAGATTGTGGATGACCGCACTGTGAGTGCTGCGAGGGTGTACCGGGACTATGTCTTGAATGTACTTGGGGAGAGGTTCCGTGTTGATTTAGTCTTGATACCGTTGCGAGGGATGAAGGTGATTGTCGTGATGGACTGGTTGGGGGCCAATGGGGCCATGATTGATTGTGAGCGCCAGTTGGTGAGGGTTCGAACCCCAAGTGGGGGAGAACTGGTTATTTATGGAGATAGGGCCTCGCAGGGGCCAACCCTCTGTTCAGCTGCGAGGGCTAGGAGGTTTTTGCAGCAGGGTTGTACAAGATTGTTGGCATATATCTCATATATGAGGGTTGTGACCCCGAGGGATTTGGACAGTGTACCGGTTGTATAGGAGTTTCGGGATGTCTTTCTCGAGGAGTTACCTGGAGTGCCTCTGGAGAGGCAAGTGGAGTTTCGCATTGATTTGGTGTCGGTGCCACTCCGATAGCCAATGCATCATACCGAATAGCTCCACCCAACATGTAGAAGCTATCTACGCAACTTATGGAGCTGCTAAACTAAGGGTTTATCCGTCTGAGCAGTTCCCCGTGGGGAGCTCTGATCCTATTCATGGAAAAGAAGGACGGGTCCCACATGATGTGCATTGATTATCGAGAGCTGAACAAACTAACAATGAAAAACCGTTATCTGCTACCAAAGATCGACGATTTGTTCAATCGGTTGCAGGGTGCGTCTTGGTTTTCCAAGATTGATCTTCGGTCGGGATACCATCAGATGAGGATTCGGGATGAGGATATACCGAAGACAGCTTTCAAGACCCGATACGGGCACTATGAGTTTGTGGTGATGCCATTTGGGCTCACCAATGCCCCAACAATGTTCATGGATCTCATGAACAGAGTGTGTAGACCGATGCTGGATTGGTCGGTGATTGTTTTTATTGATGATATCATGGTCTATTCTAAGACTAAGGAGCAACATGAGCAACATCTGATGGAGGTATTGTAGACATTGAGAACATAAAGGTTGTACGCCAAGTTCTCAAAGTGAGTTTTCTGGCTGCATGAGGTGTAATTTTTGGGGCACATCATCAACCAGGAGGACATTTCGGTTGATCCAGCCAAGGTTGAGGCTGTAATTGGGAAGTACCAAAGAACTCATCTGAGATTCGTAGCTTCTTGGGCCTAGCAGGGTACTATCGAAGATTCATCCAGTATTTCTTCAAGATCGTTGTGCCTTTGACCCGCTTGACGAAGAAGAATATGACATTTCGATGGGGGCACGAATCAACAGTTAGATTTGGAGACCGTGGGAAGAGGTTATATGAGGCTCCGATTCTAGTACTACCTGAGGGGTGGATGACTTGGTAGTGTACTGTGATGCATCGATCTCAGGGTTAGGCGCAATACTGATGCAGAGAGGGCATGTGATCGCTTACGCCTCGAGGAAGTTGAAGCCTCATGAGGCTAAATATCCCACTCATGACCTGGAATTGGGGGCAGTGGTGTTTTCCCTTAATACTTGTATGGAGTACGGTGCACTATTTATACTGATCATAAGAGTTTGAAGTATTCGATGGATCAACAGAACCTTAACATGCGGCATAGGAGGTGGTTGGACGTGCTGAAATATTATGATTGTGAGATCTTATACCATCAAGTGAAGGCCAACGTGGTGGCTGATGCTTTGAGCCACAAGACGGCGGGTTCCCCGATTAGGAAAGTTTGTTTGAGGATGACAGTGATCTCTCCATTGTTGGATATGATAAAGGAGGAATGTGTGGAGGGTTTGAAGAAATAGAATTGGAAGTTAGAGCGGATACGAGGACAAATTCCTTTGTTCGTCCGGAATGGTTAGGGTCTCTTGACCTAGTATGGCTGAGTGTGGGTCCCAGCATGTGGGGGAGTGAGTCAGAAGTTATTGGAGGGGGCATACAATTCCAAGTTCTCTATACATCTGAGGCTACAAAAATGTATAGAAACTTGAGACTGAGTTACTGGTGGCCCTGCATGAAGCGGGAGATCGCCTGGTTTGTGGAGCGGTGCTTGACCTGCCGGAAGGTCAAGGCCGAGCATCAGCGGCCTCATGGCAAAGTTCAGCGCTACCCATTCCCATGTGGAAGTGGGAAAAGATCACTATGGACTTCATCATGAAGTTACCAAGGACAGCGAGGGGTGTGGATGCCATATGGGTGATTTTGGATAGGTTGATGAAGATTGCTCACTTTATTCTGATCCACGAGAGCATCTCCACGGAGAAATTAGCGGATATTTACGTGTGAGAGGTGGTGGTTAGGCATGGGGTGCCAGTGTCAGTAGTCACTGACCGGGACGTTCGATTCACATCTAGATTCTGGAAGAAGTTTCATGAGGAACTGGGCACTCAGTTCAATTTTAGCACGACATACCACCCCCAGATAGATGGCCAAAGCGAAAGGACGATCCAGACACTCGAGGATATGCTTCGGGCATGTGTGTTGGATTTTGGAGGTAGTTGGGATACATACCTCCTACTGGCAAAGTTTTCATACAATAATAGTTACCATGCAGTATCGACCAACCTCCGTTTGAGATGTTGTATGGTCGAAGATGTAGGACCCTGGTTTTTTGGGGCGAGGTTGGACACCGAGTCATGGGGAGAAATGAGGTAGTGCTCAAGACTAGTGGGCTGATTCAGCAGGTGCGCGACCGGATGCGAGTCGCACAAAGCCGTTAGAAAAGTTATGCTGACCAACGACGATCGGACCTTGAGTTCCGGGTGGGGGACTTTGTGTTACTGAAAGTGTCTCCATGGAAGGGAGTCATCAGGTTCCAGAAGAGGGCCCCGATATATTGGACCGTTCAGGATTCTGGCCCGAGTGGGAAAAGTGGCTTACCATTTGGATCTGCCCGACAAGCTTAGCCAGATACACAACACCTTTCATGTGTCTCAGCTCTGGAAGTGTGTCACAGACGAGGCCGCGGTCGTTTCTCTGGACGACATTCAGGTGGGCGAGATCCTAAACTACATTGAGAGGCCCGTTTTGTTTTTGGATAGGAAGACCAAGGTTCTTCGGAACAAGGAAGTGGAGCTAGTAAAGGTGCAATAGCATCACCGAAGGGGCTCCGAATGGACATGGGAGCCGGAAGAGTAGATGCGTGATCACTATCCGGACTTGTTCGCGTCAGCAGACTTCGAGGACAAAGTCTAGTTCAAGTGAGGGAGATTTATAACACCCGTTCCATGTATCATCTATTTTTTCCAAGTTTTAGGGTTTTATGCTAAGACTCGACGAGTTGGGGGAGCTCCAACTTGTTAAGTAAAGATCATTTATGAGGATGCGAGATTTAGATCCTACTCGATGAGTCGGAAGGCCCCGAATCGACGAGTAGGCGCTGTAAAGGAAACCCAAATTTTTTGGGTTTGCACCCTATATAATGGACTTAATCTGCCTCTTGTGGCCTCCCTTACCACTTCATTACCCAAAGAAGAAACCCTAGTCGTTCTTTGCTACTTCCTTGTGCTTGAGAGGCTAAGAGAGTGTTTTTGGTGCAACTTGTTGAAGAAGTTTGAAGGTTGAGAAGCTTGGAACGGGAAGGAGCTTGTAGATCCAACATCTACATCGTTTGGGCTTCCATTTGAAGGTAACAAGCTGTTACCTTGGTCATTCTAGCATTAGATCCCCTTTTTCTTAGGTTTAAGGTCATTTTAGTACATTTGTAGATTATTTAGGGTATTGGGCATAATCTGAAGTTGTAACTTCAGATCTGGACTCCTCTAAGTCCTTAGAGTTATAAAGGCACTGAATTTATTAAGCATTGGTCCTCCTTTTTGGCTTACACCCCTACCTTAGCTTGGTTTTGGTATTTAAGAGCTTGCATGCACGTAAAGTTTACATCTTTACGTGGAAACGTGCCCTAGGAGGCTAGATCTGCAATTTGGAGCTTTGGGGTAGCTTAAAAACGTCTGAACACAAAAAGGACTGAAGGGACTCGTCGAGTTCCTTAGCCAACTCGACGAGTCAGGTAGGGTTTACCCGTTTTCGAGATTCTGAGTGATTTCGGTGAAGGATTAAAGTTTTCGGCCTACATTTGTTTTCGGTCTTCTGGACATTAAGGAACTCAATGAGTTACACAAGTAACTCGACGAGTTGATGAGTTAGTCAGGTAACTCGACGAGTTGCTGGACGCACTCAACGAGTTGAGGTCAACATGGATTGTTGACCTTGACTTTGACCAGGGTTGACTTTGAAGGCATTTATGGTATTTCGGGATTTTGGCAAGTTAATCACATGATGATTATAGGCTGTTGAGTTGGAGGCTTGGAGCAGTGCGTGGGACTTATCTGATCTTATCTTGTCAGTTCAACATTCACGAGAGGTGGGTCTCCTCACCATACCAATGGGTCGAAGGCACCAAGGCCGACCCATTATTGTTATGAGTTATGATTAGTTGGTTATGGGATATGCGATATGCTAGTTATTTGTGATACTCGCATGAAAGAACTCGGGGGTTCCCGAGGCACTTATATGTAAGACCTTGGAGGCTTTCCATGGCATTCTAGTATATTTGCTTGTGTGGTTTGTATGGCATCTCTTGGTTGTAAAGACCGTGTGGGGGTTCCCACGACAAGAAGACCATGTGGGGGTTCCCATGGCAGGAAGACCATGTGGGGGTTCCCATGATAGTTAGTTAAGACAACGTGGGGGTTCCAGTGACACTAGGTGTAAGACCCTGTAGGGTTTCAACGGCTTCCTTATATGTTTGTATGCATGGCTTATGTGGTTTATATAACTTTTATAGCTAATATGATTATATGATTATGTGGATTGTGTGCGGTATGCCCTGGGGAACTCACTAAGTATTAGCATACAATTTGTTGATTGTTTCGGGTACTTCTGAGCCTAAGGGCAAATGCAAGGTCTGATGGCGCGACATGCACTCTCACAGACGTTTTTCTTTTGGGACATTCTGATATTTGAAATAAAGTTTGTTGATGTATGAATTTGAAAACAATTGTTCTTGAGATTTTATGGATAATTGGAAATGTTTTGATAATTTAAAAATGACAAATTTCTTTTGAAAATTTGGTCGTTACATTTACAAGGTTAAGAAACACTTCTATTACCAAAGAGCTTATAGTCCAACGGTATCAGGTGTTGCCCTCCCTCCTTAAGGCCGAGGGTTCAACTCTTGTCAGAGACATAGATGGATTTAAGAGTAGTTTAGGATTATATTATATTTTCCGTTAAAAAAAACACTTCTATTTATATATTACTAGTATTTATTTTTCGTTCTTATTAATTTGTTATCCAATTTTTCCAACTATCTTATTTTAATGATTAAATTTTCATTTAATAACATTTAATACACCAAAATGAATGAATAAAATATATAAAAGATGAGAACATATGTATATAATTATTTTTCCATTAATAACGTTCAAGGTTTGGAATATGTGGTCAAAAGGGGGGAAAAATCTGTTTTTGGAAAATAGATTCCAACATTATATATAAGAACACATTATACATGATTGATTATTAAATATATAAATTATATATGATAATTCAAAGTTTTAATGAATCATCAAAACTATGAGATTTATTGCGGTCCATAACAAATAAAGGCATCAACATTCTTTATTGGCCCCAACAAAATGTATTTGTTGCCTAGGACTAAAATTCGGATTCAAATTTACTCAACACTTATAATTAAAATTATAAATTATTAATAACAACTAAATTTTTATTAATGTTTATTTACAAATGTTGGATATGTTTTGGATATTCATTACTAGTTAAATAATCTTTTTAAAATACATACCATGTGAAGCATTAGATTGTTGGAATAGAGAAAATAGAAAATTTGTAAAACATATGAACAAGTTAAAGACCAGGATCTTTCTGTCATGTTATATTAACTTGATTTGGTATTTTTTTTTATCATTCTAACGAACATATGCAATGTAACAAATAATATTGACTTCAAACAAAAACATAAAAATAAATCAGTAGATAGCTTAGGGACTATACACGCAACTAGCATGAAAGACATTTAACAAAACGCCATAAAAGATGGTGTCATTTCTCACATGGTATGCGGGCCACGTCTTTGTGCCGTGGATATATGGGTTCTATTTCCAAATTCATTAAATACTATTGTTCGCCGCACAAGTATTTCCTTTTTCAATATCAATTACACTCTAAGGACTAAGGGTGGTGGGTTTAGTATATTCTAATGTATCATTCTATCATACATGGGCAATGTCAAGTTCGCAACTTTTTTTTTGTCTGTTTTACTCTAAAGTGGTTTATTAGGTCCGCTAATCCCTCTTTTGCAAACTTTTATTCATAATTGCCATTTTATCCGGTTTCCTTTCAACAACTGGTGATTTTCTTGCTTATGTGTCGGTAATGATTGACGTGAAGTTGATGTGGCTGCCATGTCAGCATGTTTTGTATATAAGCAAAATTAAAGAATTAGGGTGTAACATCTATTATTCAGCAATTTGTTTTAACCTTTGAGTTATACTTTATTAGCAAGATTAGTCTCCAGTGGAAATTTCGTAATTTTGGAGTTAGCTTGGGTATGCGGGGCGTACACCTTCGTACGCAGGGTGTACCCAGGTTCGCATTAATACACTGTGTACGTTGGTAGGCAGGGCGTACGCAGCTAGGGTGCAAACCCTAAATTTTAGGGTTTGTACCCTATTTAAACACATTTATGGCCACATGCACATTCTTATCTTCAACCACATTCCTCAATTCGAAACCCTAAAGAGTGTTAGTGCAATGTGAATCTTGTAGAGCCATTTTTGGTGTCATTTGGAGCTTTTGGAGCAGAAGGAAGTGCATTGGGGTTGTGGTGTTTCACTCAAGGCTTTAGATCCAGCATCATGTTCCCCTTGTGCATCTTGTGGAGGTAAAAAGTTTCAACCTTGGTGTAGAAATCTTATGGATCTAGTTTTAGCTCAAAGTTGTTCCCTTTTTGTCCCAAACTTGGTCCTTGTGAGTAGAAGGTACTCCAAGGCATTTGAGTTGTCCTTCGAGAGGTTTTGAGAGGTGTTAAGTCATAAAGTTGGGTTTTTGATCATTAGTTTCTCTCCATGCAAGTGTTAGATGGTCTTAATGGGTTAAGAGACTAGGGTTTTTGGAGTTAAGGTCCTAATAGCCATGCTAAAACATAAGGTTGGAAACTTTATGGTTAAGAACATCTTTTGTTGCCTAGATATGAAATTTGGACGTAAGTGCTTAAGGGATTTAGCCCTTTAATAAGAGGGGTGGTGAGCAGATGTGTACGTTGGGTGTACCGAGGGGTACGCTGTGCGTACGAGGTCAGTTTCCCGATCCTCGGTTAACTGTGAAGTACGCCCCGCGTACATAAGGAGTACCCCCGCATACTAATCGAGTCAACCCGGTTGACTCAGTTGACTTTGACATGGATTTTGAATAGGGTTTGATCTAGGGGTATTTTAGGTATTTGAAAAATAATTTGCATTTTGGTTACTGTTATTCATAAAGGTGACCAGTAGAGCAGGTTTTAGAGCAATGTGTCATTTCAATTTTTCGTTTGTCTGTGATGTGAGTCTTCTTACCACCTTAAGTGGGCCGAAGGCACCAAGGCTAACCCACTGTATTGTATGAGTAAAACTGTATGTTGTCGTATGATTTTGTATGATATGATTGTATGATTTATGTATTGATCTAGTATAGGCTCGGAGTCATTATGGACTCAGGGTTGATACGGACTCGGGGATTGATTCGGACCCGACACAACTACTTGTTATTTTGGGTTGATACGTACCCGAGGGTTGATACGGGTTTGACACAACCACATGTTGTTATATTATATGTATGATATACGTGGTATTTTGGGTAGCTCACGAAATTTTATGCTTACATTTTATGTTTTTGGTTTCAGGTACTTCTAGTTCGAAAGGAAATGACCCAACATGATGGCACAACATCCTCCCCATATGATTTCCGCACTTGATATATTTATACTATGATGTTTCGGGATATTGTAATGATTGATGGTTTTTGGTACAATCAATGAATGAAATTAATAGTTTTTAAATGAAAAAATTTAGTATTGTTTTTTGGGTCATTACAAGTTGGTATCAGAACATTGGTTTGAGGGATTCGGGCATACTCTCGGGTGTATCAGAACTTAAATTTAGGAAATGATAGTTTTTCTTAAATAAAAATGAATTTAAACTTTTAAAAAGGATTTTATTTAAGAAGAAGGGGTGTGATGCGTGCGATCAACTGAGCTTAAGTAAGTGGTTCCTAAATTACCCATACTTATGTCTTATGAGTAGTATGCTTTATATGCGAATTGTATGCTAGATTAGGGCTAAGGATACCTTAAGTAATCATATGATAGAACTGTCTGATTTGCATGATGCCTTATAGCCTAGTGGAACTTGATGCTATGTATTACTTGGAATTGATATCGGCTCAGTTATTTGCTAAGTGTATGCTTTCAAAGTTGTATACGATTAGGATTGTATAGCCTTAGAATGATCGATTTGGCCTCATTTCGTGTTCCTTGTTTGGTTGTGGAATTAGGGTAGAATCATAATTTGACAGTCTATGTGATCCTATTTTGTGTATAACTTGCATGCATAGGTCAACCAACGGTGTTGATTGAGGTTCTTGGTATTGCAAGTGGTGGGAGTTAAGGATTCCTAGGAGAGTCTAGGATATGCATGCTATATGGCATTGGATTAGTTTATGGTTTTAGTGTAGTGACTTAGAAGAATCAGGACTGGCCTTGAGGAAGGTATGGGTAGGTGCGAAAGGTAGTATTGGACCCATACTACTAGAAGCACAAGACTTGTACTTGAGACGAGTGCATATCTGGAAACTCTAATGAGGCCTGTGTAGAGGATGTTGGGTTTTAGTATACTACAACATCCTATGGTGTACATACAACCCTAAATGCTTTGGATCTGTGTTTTCTATAATCATACATGCAATAAAGTTTCCAAAGCATTAAGACTACAACTAGCATACAATTGGCATAAACAACATAGAAGTGAGTTATATAACTACCTCTTGTTGTAGCTTGTTGTGTTTGGCCTTTAAGAACTTAGCACCCCAAGTGTGATGCCTCAAACGGTTCACAACACACCTTGGACAAAGGAGAACTTTAGAAAGAGGTTACTAGCTTCAAAATCGGCTCCTATGAACTCTATGAACACATGTTGCCGATTTTAGGGTATGAGAAGCATATATATAGTGTAGGATTCCAAAGGTCATGGATAAACCCTAATACATACACATGGGTTAATGATCCATGGTTCATATGGGCTAACTCTTTATGGATCCTTACATAAATTAGTCCAACATGGATCAATAGCCCAATCCATATGTTTCACTAATTACCATAATTAGTCCCCATTAATTTAATTAGTCTTTTTGATCACTAAATTAATTCCAAATTAATTCTTGATCAATACTAATTAAATAATATGATTTCATATTGATATATTAGAACTTATAATATATTAATAAATCATAAATAACCTCTTACTCAAATATCCATCCTATCTAATTGTCCTGGTGATATGCAACCCGAAATGGACCATGCTACTCTCGGGTCAAGTACATACCAATAATAGTTATGGGCTTAGACACCTAATCCAACAGAGGAGTCCCATCGAGTCCTTTTCTGATTGTATTTATGTTGTGTTTCAGTTTGGAGGATGGTGATGATTACTCGAGGAGGTTCTAGCTCTGGTTCTGGTTCAAGTTCTGGCTTAGGCACAAAAGCGATTGATGAGCGTTTTACGCAAGTTCATTTCGACGGAGCTTACTCACGATATCCTGGATGCTAACCCTGTGTTGTTAGGTACCATCAAGGAGGGATTTTGGAGCTGATGAATAAGAGGCTCATGAATTTTGGAGCCGAGATTGTTGTGTGTCATATTGGAGCTCGAACTCTATAATTTCGGGAGTTCAAGGCTTGTGGAGCTCCTGAGTTCTTCGGGGTTAAGAACCTAATATCTATCCGCCACTGGATCACTGACATGGAGAATGCTCAGCAGATGGCCTTTTGCCTCGAGGGGGAAAATGTGGGATTTGCATCCTGCCTACTGAGGGATAGAGCACAAGACTAGTGGGAGGAGGTTACCCGAGCTATTGGGACGGCGACAGTGGCATTGATGACCTGGGAGGATTTTGTTCATAGATTTCAGAGGGAGTTTTAACTTCAAAATTTTGGCAATCTTTATAGAGATCTTTAGGGACCAAATTAGACATGAGTACCGTATACCATCCTCAAACATATGGACAAAGTGAAAGGACAATACAAACTCTGGAGGACATGCTCTGTGCTTGTGTGATAGACTTCAGTAATGCATAGGATACTAATTCACCACTAGTTGAGTTTTCATACAATAAAAGTTATCACATTAGCTTCAAGGTTATTCCATTCGAGGCCTTATACAGATACAGATGTCGTTCTCCAATACGTTGGCCAAAAGTTAGAGATAGTCAACTAGCTGGAAAGCATGTTGGAGATACTCTACTTACTATTACTGAGATCATTCATGAAACAATGGAAAAGATTATTCAAATAAACGAACGATTAAAGACTACACGTAGTCGTCATAAAAGCTATGATGGTGTGAGACATAAACCCCTAGAATTTAAAGTATGAGACTGTGTCCTACTAAAGGACAAACTATGGAAATGTGTCATTAGATTCGGAAAACGAGGTAAAATAAATCCCTGATACATCGGACCTTTGAAATCCTGGCAAGGATTGGTCCAGTGGCTTACAAACTCAAGTTACCTTAAGAACTCAGCAAAGTTCACGATACCTTCCACGTGTGTAATCTCAAGAAGTTTCTCTTTTATGAGAACCTTGTTATTCCTCTCGATGAGATCTAGATCAACACTAAACTTCACTTCATGGAGGAACCGGTGGAGATCATGGATCAAGAAATCAAAAACCTCAAACAAAGCCACATACCTATAGTAAAAGTCCAATGGAACTTTCGTAGAGGGTCGGAGTTTACTTGGGAACGTGAGGATCATATGAAATATAAGTATCCGTAACTGTTCAATGGTGCTCCCTCCACTAGTGGAACAAAATAGTCTAGAACAAAATAGTTTTGGGACAAAATTCCTTTAACAGGGAGGTAATGTGTCATCCCAAAATTTAAGTCTAAAACTATAGACCACCAATTCACCTCGAACCTTTTTGAAACCTAACCTATCGAGATTTAATGCATATTTTGAAAAATAAATATTGGCATTATAATTAATATAATACATGAGATGGTATCTTACTTTCAATCGTGGAAAATCTGAAAAAAATCATGCAACACAAATTGTAACCCTAGTTAATGCATCTGAAAAACTGAAATTTCGTATTAAGCCGTTGTGAGTGATGAAAACACTCTTGTATCGTAGTACATGTTTACTTGAGTCTGATATGTTTCTCCGCCTTGGCTAGGGGTGTGACACTTAGTTCGATTTGAGTTGGAAGACGTGTTAGTTATACCTTGTATTGTAAAGATATTGCATAGGCGGAAAATTGGTGTTGATTACCGGGATGATAATCTTGTTATACCTAAAAAAACCTAAAATGGATGCTTAGTTTAATTAAGTTTGGATATTATGTAGCATCACAGTAAGGTTATGTTTGAGATGGAAACAGAGAATAGAAATTAGTTCGTGATATTTGTAATGGGTAGGGGTATAGGTGTGTACATGAGTGCTATATTAGTATTCCCCCTCCTTTGCTTTTTGGATGAACTTCGTGAGTTATCTTTTCCATTACAAAGTGATCAAATGAGCTTTATGAGTCGTCTTTTGGAATGCCAGATAGGATGTGTCTATATCATACCACTGCTAGACATGTCTAAGTCATCTTTTAGACAACCAGATAGGGTGCGTCTGAGGGTTGAACTCTGTTCGGCAATACTTATGATCAAACCATTGTTAGACTTGTCTAAGTCATCTAACGAAATATAGATGACCACCCCG
Source organism: Lactuca sativa (assembly GCF_002870075.4). Classification (NCBI taxonomy): domain Eukaryota; kingdom Viridiplantae; phylum Streptophyta; class Magnoliopsida; order Asterales; family Asteraceae; genus Lactuca; species Lactuca sativa. The sequence continues at coordinate 287,678,222 of NC_056627.2, read as the reverse complement.
ACTTAACTCTCATGTGGTATTAATGAAAAGTGGATCATTCGATACTCCATTTCCGCCTCACCGTTGTCTTATTTGATCCTCAATTGATGTCATAGAATCCCCAAAGCAGTATAGTTACTTTTTTATTTACAGTGATCCATCTGAATAGATCTCGTAAGATCAGTGTATAGGATCAGTATTTAAGAATCGACAAGATGGGGCATATTGGTTATATATATATATATATATATATATATATATATATATATATGTGTGTGTGTGTGTGTGTGTGTGTATGTATTGTGGATAACAATTGGTTTTTCGGGTTTGTTGATTATGGGTGATTATCATAATAATATTATGGGATTGAAAACCCTATGTATCTCACTAGGTTTCCTAACCTGACCCACTCATTTTATGTGTATCACATGTAGCAGTGTTAATACTGTTGAAGACTTGGATTGGGTGCAGAGTGATTAAAGAGAAGATCTGCAATAGTGTTCAGGACCGTTAGGCCATTACAATATAACATATTTTGTCTAGAGATTATGATATCGTTAGAGTTTTTATAAATTTGAGGCAATCATTTGTAATCAAAATATTGTAATATACTGGGAATTTCCACAAAAAAATAATATTATGATTTTGAAAGCGTAAAGAAAAGTTTTTTTTGTTCGGTTATGAAAAATAGGGGATGTCATAGATAGAGCTCTAGAGAAGGTGACACTATGGTTATAGAAGGTGATATGAAGATGGTGTTAGTCGTGGCGTTATGATTTTACGACATTCCGACATGTGCGAGGGTGACGTCATGATTTTCTGGCAGGTGGTGGTGGCGACTTTTAGGTTTTTCCAGTTGGTTGTTGTGGTGGTGTGAGAGGAGATAGATAAATGACAAAACTTCAAAAATGGTCCTTATGGTTTTCGAAAAATATCAAGTTTAGTCCCTAAGTTCAAAAAACCTCACAGATGGTTCCTGTGGTTTCAAAACTTTTAACATTTGGTCCTTTTCGCTAACTCCGTTAGCTTTTGGCCGTTAAGTGAAGGGCAATTCTGTCATTTCACTTCCACAGGGACCATTTATGAAGTTTTACCTTATTTAATATATATATATATATATATATATATATATATATATATATAATTATTTAATATTAAAGGGTCTCATCTCTCTCTCTCCAGATCTTGTATGGATGGATGAGTGAACAATGTTTGACTGAAAAAGTCAAAATTGGATCGAGACCTTTCTTAATTGCTCCAGACACCATCTATACTTCTTCCACCCTCATTCTCACATCTGGTTCCGGTTCTTCTGCCAGTGGAAACCATCGATTACCACTTTCACCAAATAATAATCGTACATGAAATCATTGGTCAAAACCATATATGAAATCAAGCTATCAAACCTGAAATCAAAGCTCAAAACCATACCAAAATAATACATGGAATCAAAGCTTGTAACCGAACCTTATAATCAAAATCGACTGAAAACAATACACATCCAAACCACAGAAGATGAAACTCGCTTGACACTTTGATGAATATCCTCTCTCTTATGTTAATCTCATGAGCTATTCAACAATAAAGACGAAAGAAAACAACTTATATGATGAACTTGAAGAATTACACATGTCTTCCACTGCGTTCAAGAATTTCATGAGAAGCAAACCATTAACCAAAACAAAAGACCAAATATACACCATCAAAAATCAGTAGACCAATCGATATACTAAATCTGAGCTATGGTTCTCACCTTGCTGATTTTAGGGACAATAGATTTGGCATGTGAAGTTGGTGGGATTATTTGCCCTAAATACAAGAATACTCGTGTCCTGGTTTGTGGAATCTCATATTGCCGATTTTGACCCAATTGAGAATTCCTTGTTTGTTTGACTCGAATAGAGAAAACAAAGAGGGATTAGGGTACGATGAGATGTAGTGGAAGTTATCGATTTCCACCATCTTCTTCACTAGCCAATTTCGTTGGTGGCCTTCTAGGAGTAACGTGCATCTTCCCCTGTTCCTTCCTGTAGCTAATGTCATTGATCAACAATCATTGAAGGAGAAATCTGAGTAAGGTAATCGAACGAGGGGGATGATTAATCGTCGGGATCTGAAGGCGATTTGAAGAGGTCGAGATGGAAGATTGTTGCTAGTAAGAGTGATAAGTGACAAGACGAACCTTTGTGATAGCTTTTGGAATCTTGATTGCCAAATAGAAAATCCCTATGGAAGTTTGTTTCCGATCAGATAAAAAATGGCACTAGGAGAGAGAGAGAGAGAAAGAGAGAGAGAGAGAGAAAAGATGGTGTGTGAGAGAGAGAGGAGGTGGGACCCTTTAATATTAAATAATTATATATATATATATATATATATATATATATATATATTAAAAAATAAGGTAAAACTTCATAAATGGTCCCTGTGGAAGTTAAGTGACAGAATTACCCTTCACTTAACGGCCAAAAGCTAACGGAGTTAGCGAAAAGGACCAAATGTTAAAAGTTTTGAAACTACAGGGACCATCTGTGAGGTTTTTTGAACTTAGGGACTAAACTTGATATTTTCGAAAAAACTACAAGGACCATTTTTGAAGTTTTGTCTAGATAAATATAAAAGCAGAATGTGTTAAAGAGGTTGTGGGTGTGGTTAGGATTTTTATTTTTTATTTTCTTATAAATATAAAAATGAAAATGAAAAGGGTAAGTGCATAATTGTCATTTTTAAAAAGTTCAAAACAAATTGGACCAAAGTGATAACGAATGAAATCTTTTGGATGAGTGGTGCAACTCCAAAATATTTTGGACCAAAGTTATAATTTTTTACGAACCACAAGGACCAAATTTACAATTTTGTCTGAAAAGAACTAATAACACCTTATCTTGTTCACCCATGACAACCACCATCTATCACCTTGGCAATCACCACAACCACCATTGTCATCAAATCAAATTAACCAAAACCAAAAACAAACTTGAAAGTTTAATCAAAACCAAGAAAAATTGAAATCAAAACGAATATGCACCAAATCCACCCCCTCTATTCTTGACCCAAATCCAATTCAGAAAAAATGAACAAAACTACATCAAAATGAAACACGAGGATATGATTTTAACCCTCGATTAACTAAAACAAGAAAAAAAAGTTTGATTCAATCTTATATTAAATTAAAACCGGAAATCAATTTCAATCATGTTACATAACCAAATTAGAAGTGGTGGTGGAAGTTGTTCGCTAGAGAGAGAAAATGGAAGCGGATTAGAGAGAATGAGACGAAGTTTCAACGGTCGGTGGTGTTTGCATCGCTTGGCATCATACTGGCAAGATAAGAGATGAATGAGAGGAAATGGTTGGCAGTCATCAACGTCTGCTTTCAGTTTGTTTCACTAATGTCACAAATGTGTAGATATGAGGTGCGGGGTTAGGTTTCAAAAATATACTGTCACAATATGGCGTTTCTATTCATCAAGTTTAGAGATGTCGATTTTCAGTGGTTGTCGTTGTGAAGGATGTTGGTGATATTAGTGTCACCAGATATTTTGTGTAACTGGAACTAAAATGTGAGCTAATAGACTTATTAGTTGTATTCTATATTTATATGTTTGGTGAATACAAAGCACATGCATATATAAGATAAATTATAAGCCGATACGATAGAATGGAGGGGGTGAAGGGGGTTGCACTCCCTTGAAGGATCCTAGGGGCACCTCCCCTAGCAGGGTCCAAGAGGCATAGCCCCTAGTAGTTGTCCCTAACTAATTTAGAAGATAGAAACCCTAATTTGTCATGAATAAATACAAATCCTATTTTGATACATATATAACCCTTCTCGACTCTTTTTCTTCTACAAAAACTTAGAACTCTCTGGCAATTTGACTTACGTTTCTATGCCCTGATTCGTGAGCCTCCTTTTGGATTATCCTAGACTGTATTTCTTGTAACCTGAAAATAGGGTGGAAATATCAGTTCAGAAAGTGACATTACACGATGCACAAGGAATCCGATGCTCCACCATCACCCTATTAATATTCCCCTCAACAAAGGAGTGATTGTCACATACATGAAGGAGTGGTGGTTGTTAGACGACCATACATAAATGCAATGTTATCAGAATTTTACTTTTATCTCACAAATTTTTAGACCTCATAACAAAAGACAACTTGTACATATCCCTAAGTGAATGAATATTCTAGATACACGCGTTTAAATGGATAGTTGTAACACCCTGTTTCGGGTCATTTCTTAATTCAGGGTTGTGGACCAAAATTCGATCATGTAAAGGCTTTGGGATTTGAGGAAGTAAAGTTTAGACCTTATTGAAGGTTGATAATGTTTGTTATGAGATCTAAGACCTTGAATCGTGTGGTGGGAACCAAAGGATAAAATGGGAAAAATTATTCGTTAGGCTTCATGCATGGAGTATGGTTTTTAGTTAGATATGTGTTCAAAATTCTACATGCGTAAGATTGTCAATCTCAACGAACGGTTAAGGATCTTGCATCCCAGTTAGTAGAAGGTCAACGTGGAATAAGGAGATATCGAATAGATAGAATATGCGAATCTTTGGTTATCTTGATGTGAGTTATGTATTGATTTGGATACAAGGTTTCAGCAGCAATGAGTGGTCAGGGATTATGTTTCTCCAGTTTTCAACGAGATAATTCAGGGTCGAAGGGATCCGTTTGGTTCGGGTTGTGGATTGGAGTATTTATGGATGTGGAATGATATGGTTCTGTATGTTGGGAAGTCAGAAACAATTTAGGGTGTTCGGTTTTCGGGCAGAGCAGTTGGGTTTTTGTTTCATTGGCTAAGGACAAATTTTTATGGTTTATTTCTTTGTCAGGGTAAGTGATTTCTGATAAGATTTGGCTTTGATAGCAATTTTGGAAGATGGTCATCTTTATGAGATGACTTTGCATATCTAATCGAAATTTAGGAACTTCAGTCAAGTTTGACTGGTGTGGCAGAGGAAGTAGTAAGGAATGATTTCGAGGACAAAATCTAATTTAACTGGGGAGAGTTGTAACACCTTGTTTTGAGTCATTTCTTAATTCAGGGTTGTGGACCAAAATTCGATCATTTAAAGGCTTTGGGCTTTGAGGAAGTAATGTTTAGACCTTATTGAAGGTTGATAATGTTGGTGTTGAGATCTAAGCCCTTGACTCGTATGCAGGAACCAAATGATAAAAAATTGAAAGTTATTCGTTAGGATTTTTGCATGGTATATGGTTTTTAGTTCGACATGTGTTGAGCCAAAAATTAACTGGATAGAATTTTGGTGCTTGTCCATACCTTTCCGTTCATATAAAGAACACCGAAAACGGAGTTGAAACAAAGAAGTTATGGTTGTTTGAAGTTGAGCTAGAAGATGGGGGTTTCACCCTACGCAAGGGATAATCTAATTACACATGGCATAGTAGATGATGTGGAACACATTTTTATTGAGTTACACATGGAGTAACTTAGATTACCTAGGGCATAACTACGACTGAAAAAACCATAATTCTAAGGTTTTGCACCCTATTTAAGGACTCTAACTTCATGGGATCCCTCCCATAATCAGCCTCTATCATCTCATATCGTTCCTTTGAAATCCCATCCACCATTTGTGTGTCTTAGAGCTTTTAGTGTGTTTTTGGGTGCATTTTTAAGAAAGGGGCCCATGGAAGAAGCTTTGGTGAGCTTCAAGCTTTGTAGATCTAGACCTTGCACTTCTTCAACATTCTCCAGGATGTATAAAGCTTGTATCTTGATGTTCCTCTTGTTAGATCTAATTAGTTCATGGGTTTTTATACTTTTCTTCCCATAATCTTGGTCCTTGAGATGTTACGCCTGTGTTTCCTACAAGATTAAGTCAGAGTTTGTAATCGCTTTGGTCAACTATTGTATTGTTTATATGAATGAATAAGAAAGGATTTTTCAAATATTTTTATGGTTACGCGTTATATAGGATATTAGGGTTATTTAATAATGAAATAAATAAAATTCAAATATGCGTCGAAGATAAAAGATTACTCAGGACAATCTTAACCTAGTTGTAGTATATGTCATAAGGATTTCGGAGATATAAGGAGCGTTCAAATCCGACTTCATGTGAATAAGTTATGCTTCTTCGAAGTTTCGCAATTTAACCGATACGAATCTACATCTCGTAAAAAGTAGATTTTGATAAACTACACTTTAGCCTTAGTGATCTAAACGAGAGTTGCAATAGTCGTTAAACCGAGAGCGTGCATATAGAGAGTGTCTACATCCGACTTCATGAGAGGAAGTTATGTTTTTTCTAAGATTCGGCTTAACAACATTCTGCTCAAAAATCAAATTTTAGATCGGTCGACCTTTATCCAAATTAATCTAGACGGGAGTTGAAGATCTCGTTAATTGGAATTCAACGATAAAAAGTCTGTCGAAAATGGATGCTAGAGTGAGTTACGCTTATTATACGGGATTTAACAGTCTAAGCTTGTGTGAAAAATATAAAGTCAAAATTACCCGAAAACGAAAGTTGTTGATCTCATCAAGAGCTTTTTGGGGATATAAAGAACGTCAAAAATAGAGTTCGTATAAAGAAGATACAAAATTTTGAAAATTTAAAATCCGGCACGCATATGCGCGACGCGCAGAAGGTTCTAGAGGCTACTATCGTTCCCCACCTAATTCATGCCACATGTCAGCATGCCTGAGGAGCCACGCCACCCTATGTATGATACGCCACCATGCTGTACAGTTAACATCCCAAGGAACCCAACTATAAATAGCAACTCATTTCTTCCTCAATCCTTACATTTTTTTTTGTCGATTTTGCTCTGAAATTTTCGATACTTAGCCCCTTTTTCCTTCATTCTATTATGCGGCAAAGCCCTACGAAATCCCTGAGTCCTCATCTGATTAGTAGCCTTTGAGTAGGAGATCCCGATTCAGTATTGTGCCCACGTAGATTCCGGTTCTCGTCTATAGTATTCTGTAAGTGAGCTACACTTATTCTGCTTCCATGTAATTTATAATGGTAGTTGTAAGTCATTACTAGGAGCTTATAAGTAAGATTTATCAATGATCCTAAGTCGTTATATTGCTTATCTACTTATGAGAGTAATACCTAGGCTAGATTTAGTGAGGTGTTTAAAGTGGAATTCCCAAACAGTGTACTCTATATACCAAACGGACCCTACCTCTGGTATGATCCTACTTGGTTATTCCTTATTCAGATCTTGAAGTAGACATTGGGATTGTTGAGGAATCTAAACTCTTGGGATAATAGACTAAGACTTAGCGTTATGTACATTTAGGTCTTTTGGAAAAGGTGTAAGACGAAGCTCTGCCCGATTCACCAGTCACCAGACACTTTTTTCAGGTGAGTGCGTAGTTTCTATTAAGATCATAATCTAAAATAAAAGTATTATTTTATAAGAAACAATAAGTTCTTGCATGTATAATCTATTTCATATACTATTTGTATAAGTCATTACTAAAAACTGATAAGTAAGATTTATCCATGATTCTAATTCGTTATATTGCTTGATCTACTTATGAGTAATACATATGCTGGATTTAGTGAGGTGTTTAAAGTGAGATTTCCAAACAGTGTACTCTATATACCAAATGGACCATCCCTCTGATATGATCCTACCTATTTATTCCTTATTTGGATCTTGAAGTAGACTTTGGGATTGTTGAGGAATCTAAACTCTTAGGATAATAAACTAAGACTTAGAGTTATGTATATCTAGGTCTTTTAGAAAAGGTGTAAGTCAAAGCCATGCCCGATTCACCAGTCACCAGCTACTTTTGTCAGGTGAGTGCGTAGTTTCTATCAAGATCATAGTCTAAAATAAAAGTATTATTTATAAGAAACAATAAATGCTTGCATGTATTATCTGTGCAATATACTATTTTGTATAATTAGGATAATACTATTGGATTAGAAACCATATTGGAAATCGATTGCCTTAGTTATAAATCTTGCCTTAGGTTTAATAATAAGAATTTTAAAGGACATTTAGTTGAAATTATGTAACACCCGAAAATTTAAGAAGCAACTTTGAGTATAATTCCCTTTCGAGAATTTGACACGAGGTGTTGGAGGCACCAACACGACGTGTCTAGATAAGAAAAAGGCATAGGTTTCATTTAGTCAACACGACGTGTTCCTCTTGGAACAAGGCGTGTTGATGGCTAGGAATGAAACCCTAATTTTTCGGGTTTTGCCCCATATTTAAAGGAAATTGGAGGCTGGGGTTTGTTCACCCTCAGCCCCCATAAACCCTCAAGCCTAGAAGGAAACCCTAATCGTCTTTCCCTCTCAATTATGAGCTAGTGTGGTGTTTTTGGAGCCAAAAAAGAAAAAATTGGAAGAAGGAAGCAAGATTTAGAAGGCAAGTCCCTCATCTTTCAACTTGGCACTCTTCCAGACCTTTGTAAGTGTCCAAGATCCGATTTTTATCATTCCATGTTCTTAGATCTTGGGTTTTGTCCCTTTAGCTTCTTGTTCTTGAGAGATGGAATGGTTAGATCTCATATAGCTTGCAACTTTATGAATCCCCAGGTCAAGGTGACCTTATAGAGTATTGGATATGGCTTATAGTTGAGTTTTTATGTCATGCATTGAGATTAGTTCACAATCCTCATTATTGACCTAATATGGGTTCAAGACATGCATTGGACATGCATGTCTATAAAGCACCGACCTTTGGGATAGTTTTAGTGCTAGAACCTCTTTTGGAAAGTTTTGGGCATCAACTTTAAGGAGTAAGTGCTTATTGGTTAAGTCGTTGCATCTTCTAAGCTTATAGATGGGTTTTGGACCCTTTGGAATAGTCCCAGAGGATAAAGTTGGAAACTTTATCCTCCTTCATATCGTTTTGGTCCAGATCTGAGCCTTGGAGCTCTAGGAATCGAAGGAAGCAACTCTAGCAAACACGACGTGTTTGCAAGTTAACTGTAACGCCCGTAGATCCGGGCTAGTCAATTTAGAGACAATAAGCGTCAAAAATGACTTTTTGATAGAAGAGTGTTTAGAATAAATAATCTTAACTAAGTTGTAGTGTATGTCACCAGGTTACCATACATATAAAGAACGCTGAAATCCGAGTTATAACGAAAAAGTTATGACTTGTCGAAGTTTCGCGACAGAACCAACACGACACAACGACATTTAGCCTTAGTGATCTAAACGAAAATTGTAGAATAAGTTAAACCGAGAGTGTGCATAAAAAGAACGTCTAAATCTGAATTCGTATGATGAAGTTATGATTTTTCTATGTTTCAAATTAGCGGTATATAGCCCAAATCTCGAAAATGAGATCGAGTGATATTTGGCCGAAACAATCTAAACGAGAATCGAAGATCTCGTCGTTAGTAGTCCAACGGTAAAAAGACAAACGAAAATGGAATTTGGATGAAAAATGATGGTCCCGATTGCCAAGACGTCGTACCACTTGGCACCGCCAGAGATGCAGGAGTTGTCATCTCAACTTCAGGAGCTGTTAGGCAAGTAGGTCATCAAACCGATCAGTTCTCCATGGGGAGCATCGATACGTTCTTCAAGAAGAATGATGGTTCACACCGGATGTGCGTTGACTAGTGGTAGTTGAACAAGTTAACGGTGAAGAACTGTTATCCCCTTTCGCGGATTGATGACCACTTTAATCAGTTGCAGGGTGTATCTTGGTTCTCCAAGATAGATCTGAGGTCTGGGTATTGTAACGCTAGTGTTTATGGGATAAACATTAGAATAGTGATGTAATAGTCAGCTCAACCATTGTAACCTATTTTGAAGTAGTAAAGATGAATTATTTGAGAAATACGTGAATTATGTGAATTTATGTGCTTATTACTTGTTTATAACGATATAATAAATAAATGATAAAAATAAGCATAAAAAATAAAGTGTTATATAAACCCAATATCGATGAATAAAGTTGTATTGGTCGTGACAAGGATTCCGGACATATAAAGAATGCCAAAATCCGAGTTATAACGAAGAAGTTATGACCTGTCGAAGTTTCATGACAAAACCGACACGACGTTGTGTGACGTAAATAGTGAATTTACAATAGATGACTTTTTGGCCTTATTAATCTAAAACAAAGTTGTAGTATACGTTAAACCGAGAGAGTGCATAAAAAGAACGCCCAAATCCGACTTCGTATGAGGAAGTTATCAATTTTCTAAGATTTGGCTTAGTAGTGCACAACCCGAAACTCGAATTTTGGATCGAGCGGTTTTTTGGCCTACGCGACCTAAATTAGAATTGAAGATATCATTAATAGGAACTCAACGGTAAAAAGACAGTCGAAAACGGAGTCTGTATGTAGAAGTTATGAATTTTACGCGGACATTTAACAATATAATCTCCTCGTACTGTTAAATTTAAGATCGGTTGAGAATTAACCAACAGAGTCAAAATGGAAGTTGTAGATCTTATTTTTTACCTACGCGTGGATATAAAGAACGCAAAAAACGGAGTTCGTATGCGAAAGTTATAGATTTTAGAAGTCGGTAGTGTGTTGTGCGAAAATTGGTGACATGGCACAATCTTGGCCATTGCTTTCTCCACAAGGCTTGCCACCAAATGGTGACATGTGGCACCAAGTTCAGCTATATTTCACCCTATAAATAGAACCTCTCTCACCCTCATTTTCTTCACACCTTTCCCATTCTTTCTTCTCTCTACTCTCTATCTAAACCTCCCAAAACCCCCCTAAGCCCTAGGGAACTCCCTTAGCGCTAGAAGAAAGCCCCAGAGTGCTCGACGGCTCTGAGAAGAAGAGCTTTCCGGCTCCAGAACGCTGCTCCAAGCGAAGCCCAGTTTTCGAGAAAACCCGCTGTAAGTGAGCTACGCCTACGCTATTTTTAATATAGCTTTTAATTAATTATAGTAACGTTATTAGGACCTTATAATAATTATTTGGTCTATTATTATGAGTTATATAAGTGTCGTTATAATATCTTTTTAACTACTCGCGGTACGGGGAATCTGGTTTAAAGGGCCGCATAGGGTTGTTGGATTTCAGAAGTGCTATATGCCAAATTGGTCCTGTCCTCCGGTGTTTTATGTCTGGCCCCTGTCTATACATAGTAGTTGGAAAATATTGTTTAAACACTTATATAATAATAATAATAATAATAATAATAATAATAATAATAATAATAATAATAATAATAACTAGTCACGGTAAATATTAGACTAAAATCGATCTAGTGCTAATAATACTGGGTTTCTTCGAAGGAAATTATTTTTAAGAAGCGAAGCACTGTCTGAGTTCGGAATCACCACCTTTTCAGGTGAGTGCATAGTCACTTTCATCTTACACATATATATGAAGTATTTTACATAAATTACGTGCTATGTATGCATATTATCTTTAGACTTGCTATCTGTGCTAGATGAACGATTTTTATACATGTTTTAAATGATTTAAACTGTATATGTATTTTATATCTACAAAATGTTGGGGTAAAACAAGGGTAGATGTAATAGACGATGTGTGATAAAATGATGAGAGGCCTCAATGTTGTTGTAGTTGATTATGTCATCTAGCGGAGTATGGATGACGACCACAGACTCTTCTAGACAGTCTAGTGGAACACTAGCAGACTCGCCACCTGTAGGTGTTTGTGAACGATGTGTTCACCGATGTACTCCATCCCCCTCATGGTGGCCTTAAGGACATTTATTGCTGAGGAATCCCCTTAGCAGTAGTGTCCATCCCGATGATGATCCTTATGCTAGGTCCCTTATGATACGTGTTTAGGGACGTAAAGTGAGGATAACGGGAACGGGGTGATCGGGTTATTGTTGGTTGATGAAATTAAATAACTTATTTATTGTGGGTTGAAAACCCTATGTGCTCACCAGGCTCCCAAGCCGAACCCACTCAGTTTCATGTATTACAGGTAGTGGCGTTCGAGCATAGATGTGATGTTTTGGATGAGGAATTACGGATATAGGCATGTAGATATGAATAAATGTAGTAAGGCTTATATTGTACTATTTATATTTTTGATCTGTATCGAACATGACATCCCGAGGTTTTTAATGAAATACATTTCTACGAAATGCTTTAATAAATCTTTATCATATTTTATTTTGGAAACTAATTCCGCAACACTTTTATTTAAAATGTTACTCTGATTTTTAAACAAAGCATAAACAAAATCGGTCTTTTCTAGCCGTGGAAATGGGGATGTCACAGGTATCATCAGGTGAGAGTGAGTGAGGATGACCTGGATAAGACCGCGTTTCGGATTTGATGAATCTGGTATGCTAGCCGATGCTCGACCGATCTATCATTGTGTTTATTGATGATATCGTGGTGTATTCCAAGACAAGAGAGTAGCATGAGGAGCACCTTCGAGAGATTCTGGGGGTTTTGAGGCGAGAACGACTTTATGACAAGTTCTCGAAGTACGAGTTTTGGTTACGAGAGGTCCAGTTCCTGGGGCACCTCGTAAACCAGGATGAGATTTTGGTCGATCCAACAAAGATCAAGGTTGTGATGCAGTGGGAGGTTTTAGAATCTACCTCAGAGATAAGGAGTTTCTTGGGTTTGGCAGGGTACTATCAGAGATTTATTCATGACTTCTCCAAAATTACAGCCCCCCTCACTTGTCTAACGAGGAAGGGGGTGGATTTCCGATGGGGCCCTAAACAACAGTCAGCATTTGAGACACTTCGGCAAAGGTTATGTGAGGCCCCGGTGTTGACCCTCCATGAAGGGGTCAAGGATTTTGTGGTATTGTTTGATTCATCCATCAGCAGTTTAGGGGCGGTCCTCGTGCAGAAAGGACGAGTGATTGATTATGCTTCGCGACAGCTGAAACCGCATGAGACGCGATATCCCATGCATGACCTAGAGTTGGGGGTAGTGCTGTTTGACCTCGATATTTTGAAACATTATTTATATGGCGGCTGTTGTACTGTTTACACGGATCACAAGAGTTTGACATATCTAATGGATCAACCAAACCTGAAATGAGGCTGCACAGGTGGCTGGACGTGGTCAATGATTATGACCGTGAGATTCCTTTACCATCCGAGTAAAGCGAATATGGTAGTGGATCCTTTGAGCCACAAGTCGACCGGGTCTTCAGTCGGGGAGATATGTATGAGGATATCCATTGATTCTCCACTTTTGGGATTGATCAGAGAGGTTCAGGTAGAGGGAGTTCGGAAAGAGAACTGGCAACAAGAAAGGATCAGGGGTGAGATTGACATATTTTTCACAGATAGTTAAGGGTTACTGACCTAATGTGGTCGGTTTTGGGTTCCAGTTTGTGGTGGGATCAGGCAGATTGTGTTAGATAAGGCTCATAAGTATCACTTTATTCTATACACCCGGGATCCACTAAGATGTATCGGGATTTGAGATTGGGTTACTGGTGGTTGTGTATGAAGAGGGAGATAGTCTGGTATGTCGAGAGATGCTTGACCTGCAGGATGATTAAGGCTGAGCATCAGAGGCCGCATGACAAGCTATGGCATCTAGAGGTTCCTATGTGGAAATGGGAGCAGATCACCATGAATTTTATCACCATGTTGCCGAAGATGGCAAAGGGTTTTGATGCTATATGGGTCGTCGTGGATCGATTGACCAATAATGTTCACTTTTTGGCTATCTGAGAGAGTTGTTCGGCTGAAAAGTTGGCCGATGTTTATGTCCAGAAGATCATTGGTCGCCATAGGGTTCCGGTTTCCATTGTTTCTGACCGAGATGTTCGGTTCACCTCCCGTCTATGGCAAAAATTCCACAAGGAACTGGGCACAAGGTTGCATTTCAGAACTGCATATCATCCGTAGACCGACGGCCAAAGTGAGTGAACTATACAGACCCTTGAGGATATGTTGCGAGCATGTGTTATTGATTTTGGTGGCAGTTGGGATTCCTACCTACCTCTTACAGAGTTCTCCTACAACAATAGTTATCGCTCCATCATTGGTGTTCCACCTTTTGAGCTCTTGTATGGTCGAAGATGTTGTACCCCAGTTTGTTGGGGAGAGGTTGGTCATTGGGTTATGGGAAAGACCAAAGTAGTCCTTCAGACCATGGATCTTATCTAGCAGATAAGGAAGAGACTACAGGCCTCTTAGAGTCGGCAGAAGAGCTATGCCGACCGACACCGATCAGAGTTGGAGTTTCAGGTCAGCGATATAGTGCTCCTAAAGGTCTCACCCTGGAAGGGTATGATACGCTTCATGAAGAAGGGGAAATTGGTTCCCCGGTTCGTTGGACCTTTTCTGGTGATTTCCAGCACTGGCAAAGGTGGCTTACAGGTTGGATTTTCCGAGCGAGCTCAGTCAAATCAATAACACTTTCCATGTCATCCAGTTGCGAAAGTGTGTGTTGGACAGCGAGATAGTGGTTTCGTTAGATGATATTCAGGTCGATGAGCGTCTGAACTATGTTGAGAGGCCGGTAGACATTCTAGAAAGAAGGATGAAGGTCCTATGCAACAAGGATATACCTTTGGTAAAGGTACAGTGGCAGCATCAGAGAGGCTCCGAGTGGACCTGGGAGTTGGAGGCTGAGATCCATGAGCATTATCCTGAGTTATTCGCTATGGCAGACTTCAAGGACGAAGTCTAGTTCACGTGGGGGAGAATTGTAACATCCCGATGATAAGGTACTTCTAATTTTAACCCTATAATTTAATTATGTTGCATTTGGTCCCTAAGTTCAAGAAAGTGTGCAAAAGAGCCCTAGTGGCATTTTAGTAATTATTCTTAGGGGAGTACGCCAGGCATACGCGTGTACGCTGAGCGTAGTAGGGCGCGCCCTAGTACACTAGGCGTACATGTTGTACATTGGGCATACTTGCCAGATTTGGAAACCCTAATTTTTAGGGTTTAACTCGTATTTAAACATCCTTATGGCCTCATTTCACCACACCTCACCAGCCTCCCCCCCTTGATAAGTTTTTCAACCCTAGTTCACCTTGAGAAGCTATTTCAAGCCTAAGAGTGTGTGTTTTGTGCTTAGAAGAAGAAGGAAGGAAGGCGAGCTCATCTTGGAAGAGTGAAGCACTTTGGATATGGGATTTCAACATCATTTGCAACCTTTTTAAGGTATAAAGCTTGCAACTTTACCCCTTTACAATACAGATTTAGATTTGGATGTCTTAATGATGCTTTTTGGTCCCTATAATGTTAGATATCGAGCATGGTATGTTATGGACCATTAAGTTGTCCTTTCAGACCCTAAGAGGGGTATTAAGTCATAAAAATGGAGTCCCACTGGTTGGTTTTGTCCTATGCATGTTATGGAGAGTCTTAAAGCATTAAGATGTTGGGTTTTTATGGATTAAGCACTTATTGAGCATGCAAGGTCATAGAGTTGGAAACTTTATGATTCCTAATGACATTTTGACATTGGAGATGCATTTGGACATGTTAAGACATTGTATTAAGCACTTAATGGAGAAAAAGGAAATTCTAGTGTTATGCCGAGCATACCTGGGTTACGCCCAACATATGCGGTCAACGGCCCCATCTTGGTCAGCGGAGGAGTACCCCTAACATACCTCCAGAGTACGCCTCACATACGCTTTCTAAGTTGACTCGGTTGGGTTGACTTAGTTGATTTATGGATTTTGACTAGTTTGATCTTGACTTTCACCAAGTTTGACCTTAAGGGTATTTTGGTATTTTGATGAAGAATGGTCATTTGGTTGTATTATGCGTCGGTTAGAGAGATAATATTCGGAGTTGGGACCTCATCAACTTTTGTCCAGTTTGTGAGGTGAGTTTTCCTCACTATACTTTTGGGTCGAAGGCACCAAGGTTGACCCTTTGGATTTGATATCCTGTTATGTGATAGTATGTTATTCAATATTGTGATGTAGTGATCTGTTAGATCGGTATCTTGGTATATAGGATGATGTTATGCTTAGTGATATGTAGATCTGCTTGACTGTCTATATACTGTTTATATGATTATCTGTTATGTGTGCACATATTTGGTTGGTGGTTGAGGCTTTACTACGTTGTACGTAAGCCAACAGGCCGTGGGGGCATACCAACCCGATGGTTGATTGGGCCAAGGGTATTCCATCTCGAGGATGACATGACCTGTTATAGATTGGCATTCCAACCTGATGGTTGATTGGGCTTGGGGTATTCCAACCCGATGGTTGACTGGAGCCATAGTATATTGGCATTCCAACCCGATGGTTGATTGGGTCTGGGGGTATTCCAACACGAAGGTTGATTTTGTTGGATTAATGTCTAATTGTATAACTATATTTGGTATGTACTTGACCCGACCCGGCATGGTCCATTTGGGTTGCACTTCACCGGCACAATTTATATGGATAGTCTTTTGAGAATAGTATATTTATGATTTATATTAATATATTATAAGTTCTAATATATTAATATATAATTCAATTAGTATTGATCAAGAATTAATTTATAATTAATTAAGTGATTGAAAGGAACTAATTAAATATGGACTCTTAGATATATATGTGTAATGGGCCAAGTTCATTTAAGTTGGGCTAAGTCTTCATTGACAGTCCATGGAGCTTTAACCCATGGATCCTAGGAAATGAAAGGTCATGTGAAACATCCCAAAAATACGACCCGAAAATTTCATTTTTAATATAACCAAAAATCATAAAACTGAGTGTCACATAATAAAACCATACGCTGCGTATCTCAAACCATGCTAAAATACTGTGAGAAAAACTGTGTCACAACTGTATCAAAACATATCTAAGAAACTGAATCAACTCCCAGGACAAAACTGAAGTTGTGGTGTGTGCGATGCCATCATCCCGAGCTCTTCCCTTAACTTGCGGAAGTACCTGAAACCAAAAACTGAAACCATAAGCACGAAGCTTAGTGAGCTCCCCCAAACTACCACATACCACACAATAACAAATAAAGCACATACTGGGCCTTGCCCACTGCATCGGACCGAAGTCCGGAACTGACTGCATCAGACCGAAGTCCGGAACTGACTGCATCGAACCGAAGTCCGGAACTAGCTGCATCGGACCGAAGTCCGGAACTGACTGGGACCTTGTCCCCTGCATCGGAACAAAGTCCGGAACTAACTGCATCGGACCAAAGTCTGGAACTGTCTGAACATAGTATAACATAAATACGTATTTGCTAACATAACACATATACTGCATCGGACCGAAGTCCGGAACACATAACACAAAACATGCTTGAATCACAAAGACATCAAGCACTCTAACTACTGCATCGGACTGAAGTCTGGAACTACTGCTAACTAAACGGTCCGACATTGTGGCCGTAGACCCGTTCCTACTGGAAGGAAAACTCACCTCGTGAACTGGCTGCTGTGTGTATGGCTCTGGAAGCTATCTGTTGCTGCTCCGGTATCTCCCCGACTACAATTCCATAAACACACTCAATCAAATACTAATCACTGCATTGGGGTAAAATGACTCTTTTACCCCTGGTCAAAGTCAACTCTCCCGGTCAAAGTCAACCTACAGTTGACCTGACTCGCCGAGTTGGGCCGCCAACTCGCCGAGTCTTTATTCTCACTTCTCAATGCTACTCATGGCTACTCGTCGAGTATGGCATCAACTCGACGAGTTCCCTTTCGATTCTAAAACTCAGGCAATCTGCATCCGACTCGCCGAGTCGTATGAACAACTCGACGAGTTGTTCTTGAGCTAAGAAGATTGTCTTGGACTCGCTGAGTTGTATGAACAACTCGTCGAGTCCCTCCATCACTGAGTCTGATCTCTAACTCACTGAGTCCACTCTACTACTCACTGGTCCCCACTCGTCATCACTCAAAAGGGGAAAAATCGGGGACTCGCGACACGACTCACCGAGTCATTCTTTTGACTCGCCGAGTCGCATGCATGCAGCTACTCTAAACTCGATTCTGCTTGAAACCAGCATATAAAACTTATAGATCTGGGCTCCCTTAGCTCGATTAACACGTAAAGATTCTATCTTTACGTGCCCATAAGCATCCATGAAGATTATAAGGCTCAAAAAGCATAATAAAGGCTAGATCTAGGGTTCTCATGCAAAGCAACTTCAAAAAGGCAATAGATCAGGGCTCTACAACTCCTAAATGAACAGATCTAGGGAAATCTCGACCCATTAAGGCATCCATACAATTATGAAGCTTGAAAAATACATTAAACTAGCCCTAGAAGTGTTCTAATGGAGGTTTTAAGCACAAAACAGAAGGATTCCGAGAAATACCTCAATGAACTCTAATTTTGACCTTGGATCTTTGCTCTACACCTCTCCCCTTTGGTCCTTTCTTCTTTCTCTTCTTCAAACCTTCAAGGATTCACACAAAACACTTTAATCAATCAAGGAATGGTTAAGGGTATTCTCACAGGCTCTCTGAGGGTGAAGGAGGCGAGTTTGGGGCACATAACATTGCTTAAATAGTGAGCAAACCCGGGGATTTAGGGTTTCTTCCTGGCAGGCAGACTCGCCGAGTCCCGAATATGGACTCGACGAGTCGCCGACTAACACGTGCTCGAAATCCCGTCCCTACTCGACGAGTTGGGCTATAGACTCGTCGAGTCCCTCTTGAAAACTTCTAAATAAATATCATGGAAGCAACATACCAGAGATGGGTCGTTACAATTCTCCCCCACTTGTCTCAGACTTCATCCTCGAAGTCTGCTATGGCTGAATCTGCAAATAACTCCGGGTAGTGCTCTCTCATCTCCTCCTCAGCCTCCCACGTCCACTCAGACCCCTTCCGGTGCTGCCACTGCACCTTCACTAACTGAATTACCTTGTTCCTCAAGGTCCTTGTCTTCCGGTCCAGAATTGCGACCGGCCTCTCAATATAATTCAGGCTGCTATCAACCTGAATATCTTCTAAGGGAACAACTGCTGACTCATCAACCAAACACTTCCTCAACTGATACACATGGAAGGTGTTGTGGATCTGGCTAAGCTCTGCTGGAAGATCCAACCGATAAGTAACCCGACCCACTCGGGCCAAAACCCTGAAAGGACCAATGAACCTGGGGCCCAACTTGCCCCTCTTCCGAAACCTGATGACACCTTCCAAGGTGAGACCTTCAGAAGGACCATATCGCCCACCCGGAACTCCAAATCTGAACGCCTCCTGTCGGCGTAGCTCTTCTGCCGACTCTGCGCAGTCTGCAGCCTACTACAAACCTGCTGAATCAACTCGGTCGTCTTGAGCACCACCTCTGTGCTCCCAATGACCCGCTGACAGACCTCGCCCCAACAAATTGGGGTCCTACACTTTCTTCCATAAAGCATCTCAAAGGGAGGTCGATCAATGCTCGCATGATAACTGTTGTTATACAAAAATTCCGCTAACGGAAGAAACGTATCCCAACTGCCACCGAAGTCTAGGACACATGCCCGGAGCATGTCCTCGAGAGTCTGAATCGTCCTCTCGCTCTGCCCGTCCGTCTGAGGGTGGAAAGCGGTGTTGAAATGGAGACGAGTACCCCTCTCGTCGTGAAACCGCTTCCAGAATCTGGATGTAAAAGGGACGTCCCGGTCTAACACCACCGATACCGGCACTCCATGACGTGCCACTACCTCCCGCACATAGATATCGGGTAACTTTTCTGCCGATATGCTCTCCTGGATCGGTATAAAATGAGCACTCTTCGACAACCGATCCACTATTACCCAAATCGAATCTACCCCACGTGCGGTCCTGGGAAGCTTGGTGATAAAATCCATGGTGATGTCCTCCCGTTTCCACACGGGAATGTCTAACGGCTGCATCTTGTCGTGAGGCCTCTGGTGTTCTGCCTTGACCTTCTTGCAGGTCAAGCACCTCTCTACATACCAGGCGACATCCCGCTTCATGCAGGGCCAACAGTAATCGGGTCGAAGATCTCTATACATCTTCGTCGCCCCTGGGTGGATAGAAAATCGAGACTTATGAGCCTTGTCCATCAACACCTTCCGTACTCCGCCCCAGTACGGTACCCATACTCTCCCATGAAGGGTCAATAACCCCCGACTATCATAATCAAACGAAGCTACTCGACCCACTCTCCTCTCACACTTTTGTCTCTCCTCCTTGAGGCCCTCAACCTGAGCCTCCCTGATCTGTTCCAACAACGGAGTAATCACTGTCATCCTCAGACATAAGTCTCTGATAGGGGCTGCTATCACCTTGCGGCTTAGGGCGTCGACCACTACGTTGGCCTTCCCTGGATGGTAAAGGATTTCACAATCATAATCCTTCAGCACATCCAACCACCTCCTCTGTCTCATGTTCAGATTTGGCTGATCCATAAGGTACCTCAGACTCTTGTGATCAGTGTAGATGGTACAACGGACCCCATAAAGTTAATGTCTCCAAATCTTGAGGGCAAACACAACCGCCCCCAGCTCTAAATCATGGGTAGGATAGTTAGCCTCGTGAGGCTTCAACTGTCTCGAGGCGTAATCTATAACATGGCCTCGCTGCATCAATACTGCTCCCATACCTATGATTGAGGCATCAAAGTAGACTACAAAATCCTCTACTCCTTCTGGCAGGGTAAGGATCAGAGCCTCGCATAACCTCCGCCTGAGGGTCTCAAATGCTGCCTGCTGCTCAGGCCCCCAACGAAACACCACCGACTTCTTGGTCAGTCGGGTGAGCGGCACTGCTATCTTGGAGAAATCCTGAATGAATCTCTGGTAATACCCTGCCAACCCTAGGAAGCTCCGAATCTCGGATGGAGACTTCGGGACCTCCCACGGCATCACGGCCTCTATCTTGGCCGGATCTACTAAAATACCCTTCTGGTTGACGAGGTGACCAAGGAACTGCACCTCGCGCAACCAGAACTCGCACTTGGAGAACTTTGCGAAAAGTCTCTCCCTCCTCAAAACTTCTAGCACCTCCCTCAGGTGCTCCTCGTACTGCTCCTGCGTCTTGGAATACACCAAGATATCATCTATGAATACTATCACAGAACGGTCCAGCATCGGCCTACATACACGATTCATGAGGTCCATGAATGCGGCTGGAGCGTTGGTGAGCCCAAATGGCATCACCACAAACTCATAATGACCATACCTGGTCCTGAAAGCAGTCTTCTGCACATCCTCATCTCTGACTCGCATCTGATGATACCCAGAACGTAAATCGATCTTGGAAAACCAAGACGCTCCCTGAAGCTGGTCAAACAAATCATCTATAATCGGGAGTGGGTAACGGTTCTTCACCGTTACCTTATTCAACTCCCGGTAATCTATACACATACGGTGCGACCCGTCCTTTTTCTTCACAAACAAAATCGGAGCTCCCCAAGGCGAACTACTCGGTCTGATGAAACCCTTGTCTAGCAGCTCCTGCAACTGCGTAGACAACTCCTGCATCTCAGGGGGAGCTAACCGATACGGTGCCTTAGCTATCGGCACCGCACCCGGAATCAGATCAATCCCGAACTCTACCTGTCTCTCTGGAGGTATTCCAGGCAAATCCTCTGGGAATACATCAGGGTAGTCTCGCACTACCGGAACATCATGTACTGCCACCTTACCCTTCTCTCGGGCATCCAAAACATATGCTACATATCCGGCGCAACCCTGCTGAAAATAGCGCCTCGCTCTCGCGGCTGAACAAAAAGTTGGTCCGTACTGTGGCCTCTCGCCCTGAATCACTAACTCTCCCCCATTGGGAGTGCGAACTCTCACTAGCTGCAGCTCACAATCAATCACCCCCTCCCCCCCATTGGAACTCAACCAATCCATGCCTACTATGACCTTATTCCCTCGTAGGGGAATAGGGACCAAGTCCACCGAAAACTGCTCGTCGAACAACTGAAGAGAACATCCTCTATGCACTCTGGCGACCCTTACGGTCCTATCATCTGCTATCTCGACCTCTAGTGGACAATCCAGCTCCCCTGGAGCTCTACTAAATCTCTTACTAAGCTCTAGCGATACAAACGATCGGGTAGCCCCCAAATCAAATAATATTGTAGCAGAAATGCCGTTCACAGAGAACGACCCTATACAAAACATATAATCATAAGCAATAATCAATCAATAATAATATAAAGATGAAGGGAAGATACATATCCGTCACCACATCAGGAGTCGCTCGTGCCTCCTCTGTTGTCATCTGAAAAGCTCTACTCTTCGCCACTGGTGCCTCGGCTCGGCCCTGCCGGCCATCTGTAATCCTCAAAGTAGCAGGGGCAGGTGCAGCCACCTTCCCTGCTGCAGCTAAAATCGGACACTGGGACTTTTTATGTCCCCTCTGATTGCATTAAAAGCAAATCAGATCTGATGCTGCAATGGCAGTAGCAGGGGCCGTACAATCCCTGCTCAAATGCCCAGTCCGACCGCACTTGTAGCAGTCGGAACTCCCTGCCTTGCACACCCCATCGTGCAATCTCGCACACTTGCCACATCGACTGTGGCTCTGCTGACTCCTGGATATGTGATCAAAAACCTTGGGCTTTTTGCCCGAACTACCTGTACCCGAAACCACCTCCGGTTTCCTCTTCTTCTCCATCTCAAGGTCAATCTCCCTCTCCCAAGCCCTAGCAATCATGTCATCCAGCGTTTTACAGCTGGACCGGCTCACAAACTGGCGGATATCGCTCCGCAACATCTCATGATAACGGGCCTTCTTCATTTCCTCATCGGCTGCATACTGAGGAACGATAAGAGCCCTCTCCCTGAACTTGGCGGTAATTTCCGCCACGGTCTCTGTAGTCTGGGTGAGGTCCTGAAACTCTCTGGCTAACTGTTGCACCTCAATAACCGGTGCAAACTCCGCTCTGAACTTGGTAGAGAAATCAGCCCAGGTCATGGAATCTAGTGTTG
Source organism: Lactuca sativa (assembly GCF_002870075.4). NCBI lineage: Eukaryota > Viridiplantae > Streptophyta > Magnoliopsida > Asterales > Asteraceae > Lactuca > Lactuca sativa. The sequence continues at coordinate 287,655,466 of NC_056627.2, read as the reverse complement.
CATCATCTCCAATGGTATGTCCGACCTCTTCCCACCAATCCTGTGCCCTGTCCTTCAGAAGACAGGACACCAATCTAACCCTGTCCCCCTCGGGACACCTGCTCGTACAGAAAGCGTTGGCCACATTCGCAAATCATCTAGTACTCACTATGGGGTCCCGCGCCTCGTGGTAATCTGGAGCTCCACATGCCCTGAACTCCCTGAATGTAAGTGTGCGCGACCCCATCATGGCCGCCACCTCGGCACGGAAGGTGCCCAATCTCTCATCCATCAGCTCTAGGATACCCTCCTTGATCGAACCGAAGATCACAGGAGTCTACTCCAGTATGATACGAGTAATCTCTGAAGAAAGAAACTCTCTGGTCTGCTCATCCATACGCTCGACCCCCGAGCCTGATCCTGATCCCTCCCCGACACCGATACTGCCGTCTGCTAGCCTCGAACGCAAAACCACCATTCTGAAACACATCATAGCAACATCAGAAAACTGAAATATCTCAAGGGATCATTGATACTACTACTAGCTTCCTGGTCTTGCCTCAGCCTTCCTTGATTCGAGTACGGATCCTCTGCTTTCAGTAGTATGGGCCCATACTACCTTCCACATCTATCCGTACTTTCCTCAAGAACTGCCTTGCCTCCCCTAAGTCACTACTACTACTACTGATCTCTGCTACTCTCATCCTAGGCTTGCCCTAGGGAAATCTATAACTCCACTCAAACCAGTCCTCAGCTGCTGAAGGCCTCCTTATAATGCTAATTAGCCATCACCTGAATACCATCACATGTGATGAGGCTTAGATAATCCTTCGAGTAAAAGGCTCGTCCCTACAACGGTTGGACTCAAACAAGAGCTGCGCAATAGGGTCAAATCCAACACTTTGAGATTATTCAACCCTGATCACATGTGATGTGACGTATTCACCTAATGGCTAACTCCCATCACTCGGAGTCCCACAAAGCACAAAGCAAGCAACATTCGGACACAAGAAACTACTCAAGCAATTCTATCCTCATAACGAGAAAATTGTACTAGCATACAATGCTAAACTCATACTATCAGGCATAACCTAAACATGCTATCCTACTGCTGTCTACTCAATACTAGCATGCAATTCTCATAAAGCTGAAACACATATAACAGGCACATAAGGCATCCTCCTAGATCCTTAGTCCTATACTAGCATATTGTTCTACTAAAACTGAAACTGAAACTGGAACTAAAACTGAAACTGAACTAATAAACTTGTATGAGTAATTTGGGAATACTTACTTGAGCTCGGCTGATCGCATGCACCACACCCATATCTCATTTAAAAATTCTTTTCTTTCTAAGTGCTTTTCAAAATTCTTTCGAAAACATTTTCCTTTTGAAAATCTTTTTATCTTTCCCTTAGTTTGAGTTCAGATACACCCGAAAGTGTATCCGAATCCCTCAAACCAAGGCTCTGATACCAACTTGAAACATCCCAAAAATACGACTCGGAAATTTCATTTTTAATATAACCAAAAATCATAAAACTGAGTGTCACATAATAAAACCATACGCTGCGTATCTCAAACCATGCTAAAATACTGTGAGAAAAACTGTGTCACAACTGTATCAAAACATATCTAAGAAACTGAATCAACTCCCAGGACAAAACTGAAGTTGTGGTGTGTGCGATGCCATCATCCCGAGCTCTTCCCTTAACTTGCGGAAGTACCTGAAACCAAAAATTGAAACCGTAAGCACGAAGCTTAGTGAGGTCCCCCAAACTACCACATACCACACAATAACAAATAAAGCACATACTGGGCCTTGCCCACTGCATCGGACCGAAGTCCGGAACTGACTGCATCAGACCGAAGTCCGGAACTGACTGCATCGAACCGAAGTCCGGAACTAGCTGCATCGGACCGAAGTCCGGAACTGACTGGGACCTTGTCCCCTGCATCGGAACAAAGTCCGGAACTAACTGCATCGGACCAAAGTCCGGAACTGTCTGAACATAGCATAACATAAATACGTATTTGCTAACATAACACATATACTGCATCGGACCGAAGTCCGGAACACATAACACAAAACATGCTTGAATCACAAAGACATCGAACACACTAACTACAGCATCGGACTGAAGTCTGGAACTACTGCTAACTAAACGGTCCGGCATTGTGGCCGTAGACCCGTTCCTACTGGAAGGAAAACTCACCTCGTGAACTGGCTGCTGTGTGTATGGCTCTGGAAGCTATCTGCTGCTGCTCCGGTATCTCCCCGGCTACAATTCCATAAATGTAACGCATGTGTTTCCGGGCTTTCCATTTTTAGCAATGTAATAGTCTAGGTTAACCTTTGTAACCCGTTTTGAAATAATAAGAGTGTATTAGTTGAGTATTATGTGGTTTGTGCTTAGTTGCTTAATTATGTGGTCTGATTAATTAAGAATAAAAATAAACGTCAAAATTTAAGTGTAAAATAAACTTGATATCTTTGGTTGATGTTGTAGTAGTTGAAACGAGGTTTCCGAATATATATAGAACACCCAAATCTGACTTCGTATGAGGAAGTTATGATTTATTGAAGTTTTGACTTAGCGGTATGCAGCCCGAAATACTCGATTTGAGATCGAGCGGTTTTTAGTCGAAGCAATCTAAACGAGGATCGAAGGTCTTGTTGTTGGTATCGAAGCGATGAAAAGTTAGGCGAGAACGGACGTCAAACGAAGAAGTTATGAATTTATAACGAAGTTTTTCTGTCCCGGCCTATTAAAAATAAATAATAAAAATAAATTTAAAATTAGCCGATGGAGTCTAAACGAAAGTTTTAGAGCGTAGTCTCACCTTCGCGTGGATATAAAGAACGTCGAAAACGGAGTTCGTATGAAGAAGATATGAATTCCCGAAGTTTATTAAATATTTTGTATTTAAATTAAATCTTTCATTCGGATGAATATCCGAAGGAGTCACCGATCTGATTCGAAGTACGCCCCGCGTACAGCGAAGCATGACGCACCTCGCACTCGAGTTCTTCGGATGACGAACGCCATGACGATTTCGGACCTGTACGCCCCGCGTACTCCGAGGCTCCAACCTCCTATAAATAGGATGCGAGGGCAGCCGAGTTCTTTTGCTATTTTCTCTCTTCTCTCTCCCGTTTTGCATCGATTTGCGTGCCAGAAATACCCCAAAGCCCCGGTATTATTCTCGAGCCCCGAGGCAAGTCCCGAAATCCCGAAGATCCCGAGAAGTGCGGTTCCCGAGCCGAAGCTCTGTCCGTGAGAAGTTCGATTTTTGTAAAGATCTTCCAGATCTGCTGAGGATTACTACTTCTGCAAGTCGTAGTGCTGTCCGATCATCTTCTGATCAAGTGAGTGTATACTACCTTTCATAAACACGATAATAATACAAGTATGGTTTGAGTGTATTAACTATATTGTTGTTTATATGTGTGAATGTATATTCACTCTCTTCTATCTCATGGATCTGATTTGTTTTCTATGAAATACGTGTTATGTGTGTGTGCCTCATCTGTTATGTGGAATATGTATTGATTAAAGCATGCTATACAGGTTTTTAAACTATGTATAAAAATGTATATTTTATCTGCTAATATGTTGGGTAGAACATGGGTAGATAGTTGGTGTGTAATAAACAGATGAGAGGCCTCTTTGTTGTTTGATTTAGTCATCTAGCGGAGTTTAGATGACGACCATGGACTTTTCTAGATAGTCTTGTGGAAACATTAGCAGGTTCGCCACCTGTAGGTGTTAATGAACTTGGGTGTTCATTCGCTGTACTCCATCCCCTCATGGTTGCCTTATTTGACTTATATTGCTGAGGAACCCCCGAAGCATGTGTTGTCGCCCCGATGAAATATTCTTAGACTAGGTCCCTTGTGTTAGTTGTTTTAGGGACATAAAGTGAGAATAACGGGAATAGGTAATTGGGTTATTGTTGGTTGGTGGAAATTAAATATGATTATTTATTGTGGGTTGAAAACCCTATATGCTCACCAGGCTCCCAAGCCTGACCCACTCAGTTTTATTTGTATTACAGGAAGTGGCGCGAGGGCATAAGATGGATGAACCATCAAGTTGTTTTGTTTACAAGTCTGTATATGTATATATTTGTTGAATGACTTGTAATGTTATCGTTTATGCTTATTGGTCTGTATCGGAACATGACATCCCGAGTTTTGATTATATAATGAAAATACATTTCTTTTATGAAATGCTTTGGTAAACATTGTTTTATCATGTTTTGTTTTTGGGAACAAATTCCGCAACTCTTTCAAATCAAAAGGATTTACTCTGAAATTATTTAAAAGCATAAATGAAAATCGGTCTTTTTTGGCCGAGATTTTGGGGATGTCACAGTTGGTATCAGAGCATTAGTTTAAGCGAACTAGGAATTTGTAGGATTTCTAGACTTAAACTTAGAATGCTAAGTGAAATTTTGAGATGTGTGTCTGTGATATTTTAGACACGAGCACTAGTTTATTTTAGGAAAGTTGCCTAAAATGCTTTATGTGCTAAATGTTATATGTTGCCATATATGATATTATTTGTTTGGATCTATGGTCTGTTGCCGACCGGATCTAGAAACTTTATGTGTGTAGGATTCTAAGCGTACGTCTACGATATTAGAACTAGCATGTAAATGTTTCAGAGCAATAAGGATGATTTGAATATCTATCGTGATTGAGGATCTAATTTCACCTTATTCGGTGTGTAGATCAAAATGGTGAGAACAAGAAGTTGAGTTGGAAATGCTGACGAAAACAGGAATCAACCACCAGTGATTGAGCAAGTACCTGTCGTAGCAGCAGCACCTGAGCCAATAACCATGGCTGGTGTGCAAATGATGATTCAAACAATGTTGGATCGTCAGATGGATGAAACTAGACGGTTGCTTCAACATAATCGTGAAGAACTATCAATTCGTGTGGAAGAGCCTGAATTAAATGAAGGGCACTCGGAGGGTGGAAACTTCAGTGGGTCTGTTGGTCAAGCCAACCCACCGATAGTTAGGCAAAACAACCATGATGGAAGGAACGATGGAATGGGATGCAAGTACAAGGACTTTCTAACTTGCAAACCATCAACCTTCAATGGAAAGGAGGATCCGATTGGGGTTATGGATTGGATCTCAGAAATGGAGTTAGCCTTCATGACTTGTGGCTGCAGAGGCAAGTTGCAGACTATCTATGCAGTGCGTCAATTCCAAGGTGGAGCCGTTCGTTGGTGGAACACTCTAGGGAAGACTTTAAGCCCTAATGAGCCACTGCAATTGTCATGGTTAGAGTTCTTGGTGCATTTCAAGCGCAAGTTCTGCTCGGCTCAAAATCTGTTGGAACTAGAGAACAAGTTTCTGACATTGACAAAAGGCAGCATGTCAGTTGATGAATACACCAATAACTTCACCGATAAGATGGAGTTTGCCTTGCGTATCGTTCCAGATGAGCTGACAAAGGTGGACCGGTATGCGAAGGGACTCCCATGGGAGTATGAGGTGCCAGTACGTCAGGCACATACTCTAGAGGTAGCTATATGGGCTGCCAAGTCTGTTGAGAACATGATTAAGGGGAGAACCACTGACAAGGTTGAGGTTGGTGAGAAAAGAAAGTTTGAGGGAACATCTGGTTCCGGTAAGAAAGGCAAATTTTCGAAATCTGATTCGAAAAAGTTTGGAGGAAAGGGAGGCGAAGCGAAGTGGTGTGATAAGTGTAAGAAAAAAGCACTTTGGGAAATGTAGCGTGGATGTAACCTGCTACAAGTGTGGAAAAATTGGACATTTTGCCAATGAGTGTCCGAACAACAAAAGGATGTGTTTTGGTTGTAATGAAGAGGGTCATATTTTGAAAGACTGTCCGAAGAAGAAGGAGGCAGCAAAGCCCAACATTCCACCAAAGCCGAAGGCGAGAGCCTTCCAGATGACACTTGAGGCTGCGAAAGATGAAGCTGATGTCGCTTCAGGTACCTTTCTTGTTAACGAATTACCTGCTCAAATTTTGTTTGATTCTGGAGCCAACTACTCCTTTATTTCGCATGAGTTTGGTAGAAAGCTAGCTTTGCCTGTTGATAGACTAGATAATGCTTTATTAGTCGAAGTAGCTAGTGACAAGTTTGTACCTGTTAGCCATCGTATGAAAGACATCTTAATCGACCTTAATGGGAATAAGTTTCACGAGGAATTATTGCCTATCGAACTTAATGGTTTCGACATCGTGTTGGGAATGGATTGGCTTAGCGCCAATGATGCCGAAATTTTGTGCAAGAAGAAGATAGTAAAAGTGAACCCGCCTGGGAAAGATTCGTTTATGGTGTATGGGGACAAACGCATAGTGAATTCTGGAATCATTTCCCTAATGAAAGCCAGAAAGTGTTTGACCAAGGGATGTACATCATATTTAGCATTCGTGATCGATGCTAAGAAGGAAAAGAAGGTGATGCAGAGTATTCCAGTGGTGTGTGATTATCCGGAAGTATTTCCCGAAGATCTTCCTGGATTACCACCTGTTAGACAAGTAGAGTTCAGAATAGACTTGTTACCAGGGACCACGCCAATAGAAAAAGCACCTTATCAATTAGCACCGACGGAGATGAAGGAGCTGATGATGCAACTTCAGGAGTTATTGGACAAAGGTTTCATTAGACCTAGTTCATCGCCCTGGGGAGCTCCGGTGTTATTTGTGAAGAAGAAAGATGGAAGTATGAGAATGTGCATCGATTACAGAGAGCTGAATAAGGCAACAATAAAGAATAGATATCCGTTGCCAAGGATTGATGACCTATTTGATCAATTGCAAGGTTCGAGCTATTTCTCGAAGATCGATCTTAGGTCAGGATATCATCAGCTAAAAGTAAGAGAGCAAGATATCGAGAAGACTGCATTCAGAACTAGATATGGACACTACGAGTTCTTGGTTATGTCGTTTGGACTAACCAATGCTCCAACAGCGTTCATGGATTTGATGAATAGAGTTTGTAATCCCTTCCTTGATAAGTCCGTGATAGTGTTCATAGACGACATTCTGATTTACTTGAAAAGCCAGGAGGAGCATGGCAGACACTTACGAGAAGTGTTAGAAGTTTTGAAGCAGGAGAAGCTGTATGCAAAGTTCTCCAAATGTGATTTTTGGATTCGTGAAGTCCAATTCTTGGGTCACGTGGTCAACCAAGAAGGGATAATGGTTGATCCAGCAAGAAGCTGTGATGAAGTGGGAACAACCGAAAAGTCCCACGGAGATTCGAAGCTTTTTAGGATTATCCGGATATTACGAAGGTTTATCCAAGGCTTTTCTTCGATTGCTACTCCATTAACAGCTTTGACCCACAAAGGAGCTACTTATGCTTGGAGTGATAAGCATAAAGAAGCATTTGAGAAGCTAAAGAAGAAGCTATGCGAGGCACCGATACTTTCTTTACCCGATGGAGTTGAAGACTTCGCTGTTTATGGCGATGCTTCTGGGGTTGGATTCGGTTGTGTTTTGACCCAAAGAGAAAAGGTGATAGCATATGCGTCTCGACAGCTGAAGGAGCATGAAAAGAATTACCCGACTCATGATTTGGAGTTGGCAGCGGTAGTTTTCGCTCTGAAAATATGGAGGCATTACCTCTATGGCACGAAGTGCAAACTTTTCACTGATCATAAGAGTCTCCAATATCTCTTTAATCAGAAAGAATTGAATATGAGGCAATGACGCTGGCTAGAATTACTTAAAGACTACGACTGCGAGATACTTTACCATCCCGGTAAAGCTAATGTTGTTGCTGATGCTCTCAGTCGGAAAGTCAATCTTGAAAGGAAAAGGCCAAGAGCGTTGAAAATTAAAGTTGTCTCGACCATTGTGGAAAGTATAAAGAAAGCTCAAGAGGAAGCATCTGAAAGGAATGACCGAAAGGAGGAACGTTTGGGCAAAACGTTGGTGTTCGGTGTAAACAGTCATGGACTGAAGGTATTCCAAGATCGTATTTGGATACCTAAGGCAGGAGGATTCAGAGATCTTCTGATGGAAGAAGCTCACAAAACCATGTACTCGATTCATCCCGGTAGCACTAAAATGTATAGGGACCTGAAACCCTACTACTGGTGGCTGACGATGAAGCTTGATGTTGCAAAGTATGTGGTCGAGTGTGTGACTTGTGCGAGAGTAAAGACACAACATCAGAAACCGTACGGGAGTTTAGAACCATTGTCTGTGCCTATGGGTAAGTGGGAATACATTGCTATGGATTTTGTCACTAAACTACCCAGAACAAAAAATGGTCATGACATGATTTGGGTGGTCGTTGACCGATTCATTAAGAGTGCGCATTTCATAGCAGCCAAGGAGAAATGGTCTATGGAGAAGCTTGCGATTTCTCACGTGAAGGAAATTGTGAGGCTTCACGGTGTTCCGTTAACGATTGTATCGGATCGTGATAGCTGTTTCACCTCGAGGTTGTGGAAAAGTCTACAAGAGGAAATGGGTACCAAGTTATGTTTAAGTACAACTTACCATCCACAGACTGATGGTCAGAGTGAAAGAACAATACAAACACTTGAAGATATGCTGAGAGCATGTACCCTGGAATTCCTAGGTAACTGGGATGAACATTTACCTTTGGTAGAATTTTCCTACAATAATAGTTTCCACTCGATCATTAAGATGGAACCTTATCAAGCTTTGTATGGACAGAAGTGTCGTACGCCGTCTTGTTGGCTTGAGGCTGGGGAAAAGCAGTTTATGGGACCGGAGATGGTTCATCAAACTGCTGAAAAGTTGAAAATAATTAGGGAAATAATGTTAGCAGCTCAGGATCGTCAAAAGAGCTATGCTGACAAAAAGCGAAGACTGATGACTTTTGAGGTTGGAGATTCGGTTTTGCTTAAAGTCTCGCCGTGGAAGGGACTTATAAGATTTGGTAAAAGGAGAAAGTTGAGTCCAAGGTTTATTGGACCGTTTAAACCTGTTTATGATGTGGTAATGTTCATTCTAATCCAATTTCAAAGATAATTGTCAATAGATTCATGTTTTTTATTAGTTTAAGGTTTAGGCTAATTACATGAAAAAGTTTGATTTGAATTATCTTGTTCTTATGAGTTGCTAAGATTAATAGAAAAGTTATGTGAAATTGTTGTTTTCAATCCAAATTAATCTAAGAGTTGATTCTAAAATGTGTTTTTGTAACTTGTCCTCAAGTTATATGAAAAGTCACATTTAAGTTTCATAAAACTCATAAAGTTTTCCATAAGTTATGAATAAGGAAGAGTCACATTCTTTTAATGGTTTAAAGTCTTCCATAACTTGTCCTCTAGTTATGGAACTTGAAGAGTTTTTTAATTAAAACTACTTTAAACACATAAGTTATGGAATTAATTAGTTTTGAATATTTTCAAAACTTTCCCTCAAGTTTTGGAATTTGAAATTTTTTCTCTTTTGAATACTTTAATTCCAAGTTTAGCCCTTAGAATTTTAAAAGTTAAAATTCAACCCTTATACTTTATTATATTATAAGTTAATAATATATGTATGTATAAGAGCAATTCAGTCTTACCGTTAGTAGGCCTTATTCACGAAGCCGGTCTATAAGGGGGGTATAAGGTTACTGCCTATAAAATAGCAGTTTAATGGGTGTCCACTCTCACCCACCGCTTCCTTGACTGGTGGAGGGTCGTTAGCCGAACGGGTAGGACAAAGACTATAAATTCTCCCTTCATTAAAAGTATTAATGGTAAATACTAAGTAACTAAACCTTTTATAAATACCCAATCTTAGTTACTTAGGAAAATGTGAATAAGGTGCTAATCCATGAAATCATACTTTGCACTTTGTTTAAGTCGGTTAGTGGAGCGTGTGTGGTTAACGGACACACTAACTCTTATTTAACAAGGTAGGCAAAGGGTAACTTAATGTTTATCATAGTATCGATAGAGCGTGTGTGGTTAACCGACACATCGATTGAGGGGTAAACAGTTAAGGGTACCAAGTAATTTGCATGGTTACTTCACACCTTGTTTTGTGATCCTCGACATCCCAGTCACAAAACTTGAAGGGCACACTCGAGATTGAAACATGCCATTGAACAGTTCAATGAATCTCAAAAGATCTAGGATTTTCAAATCCAATTAAAAACCTATTAATTTATTTCGTTTTTCATGGTGTAAATTAGTGAATTGTCATTCACCTACCTTCAAATATTCTATAGCTTGGATTACGACATCCCTCTTCCAAGTTATAAAATATTGCGTTGGGTCATAGCCTTAATATTTCATATTGAGTGTTATATTAAGGACTTTAAATCAACTATCTTGAATATCTCCCAAAAAGATGTCTGGTTCAAACATCTATGATCTTCCCAAGACTCTTGAAACTTCACCTCCTCCACCTCCTCCAATTATTCTCCTTTACCCACAAGTTCAAGGTCACTCAAGCCCTATTGGAAAGCAAGGTCTATGTGGGGTCGCATCTTGGAGATGAAGTCACATATTGACAAGCCGGGAGAGTTGGGTGTCAAAGTCTAGAGAAATTTGGTGGTTCAATCACTTTCTAAAGTTGCATAGTGAGTTCCTTTGGGACTCTTATGAAACAGACTATGACAAGACCCTTAATGATCTTATCTATTTGTTTGGTGCGGCTGAATCAACAATGATTTGGAAGGCTAGTAAAGAAAATTTGATTAGAAGATCGACTTCCCAAAACTTTATGGACATTGACAATGGTGACATTGGAAATCCATAAAAGGATTCTCTTCCCAATGGAAATGGATCAGCCATAGTCAACTCGGTTGACCAAATGGTAAAGAGAAAGGCTAAGTCTGTGATAGTCCCATGTACCATTACCAAAGCATCCATATGTTATATTGCCAAAAGGAAAGGGCATTGGTTGCGAAGCTACCAAAGTTACCTGAAAGATCATAAGGCTGGTAAAGTCAATAAGTTTTACTCTACTTCAGGTAAAGTCCACTATCTAACTGCATTAAGTTTCTTTTCTGAGACTCTTATTACATGATGTGATTGGGTCACATGTTGATGTTTTAAGAATCAAAGGAAAAGTGAAGGAAACTTAAAGAAAGAGTATGTTGAATCTGACCGCGAAGATGGATTTCTATCGCTTGGTTGAAGATCAGAATCTTGAGTTACTTCTTAGGAGTTATAATAGATTGCTAGGAAACATGTAATAGCATCGTTTTCATTTCAAGTTACATTGTAAGGGAAAAGTTTTTTCCGCATTTTAAAATAAATAAAAGTTTGTTTTACTTTATTTTTATCTCCTTACAATGGCATTCATGAAAACTTGATGTTTGTATGTTTATAGCAATATTGGAAATATGAATTTGATTCTTTCATTTGTGGTAGTGTCTAAATTTACCAAATAAGGAACCCAAGTTTCAATTGGACCGAAACTTGGAATCATACAAGGTGTTTAGTGTGATGTATGAGAATTTTCAACTTTGGAAAATTAAGACTAGTTCTGTGGTCACATGTATATGTGACTCAAGAGAAGGACCAAGGGATCAAGTACACTTTCTTGTGCACTTGTAAAAGTCCACCACAAAAAATGGATAAGACTATTCATCATGATTTACTAAGGTTTAGTAAATATGATTATACTTACAAGCTTAAGTATAATTATGAGACATTGGAAAAGTTTCAATGTATGACATACGAATAAGAAGAATCAAATTAGGCAGAAGGATAAAAGTTTCTCAAATCTGAAAAGATGGGAGTGTACTTTAGTATCATGTTTTAAGATCATCTTAATGATTTTGAGACCTTATCACAATTCATCCTCTAAGTGCATTTTGATACTTAAGAAGAGGAGTTATGAATTGTTGAAGTGGTTAAATCAAGAAGATGATTCATACTTCGTTCCAAAAAAATTCTTAGAGGTATACTCTACGATTCTAACTTGAGTGACATGTCTTAAAGAAGGTTTAAAACACTTGTCAAATGTAAGAGTAAAAGTTTTCTACTCTTGTACATTTGAAATTGGTAAGTTGTGATGTTTTGGATAAAACAAAGACCAACTAAGGCCAATTGTGCTAAGTGTCTGTCCTGATTAGAATCCGCACTATCTCTTGAATATTTGACAAGAAAGTCTTATAGGTCAAGGAGACAGTGAGAGTCTAAAAGATCCTGAAAGGGTTTCAGGAATTAATCAAGAATAAAACATGTATTTCATCACTAGCACACAACTAGAGGTTTATAACCTATCGTGTTGTCATTTCTGTGCCTATTCCAGCTAAGTTGGCTATACATTTGAGTTCTACATGTTCTCAATTGCTTGCATAGCTACTTGGAAGCAATGGCAGGCCCTTGAGCTCCCAGGTGGCAAGAAGTTAAGATTGCACAAGTTCAATCCATATGAGTTAGGATTTTTCACTAACCTAGTCTTGTGATTATGGTTTCACAAATTCACATGGATAAGAACACATACACCATAAAATCTAAGTGTCATAAGGTTTCTCTCCGATTCATGAAAATGATGGTGAGGAAATTCTTTCACTAAGTAGATTTGAAGTAGATAGCAATTGTGATATTTTCAGTTCTCAAAGTCGTTAGTGGAGCGTGCGTGGTTAACCGGCACACTAACATTGACTTATGAGAAATGGCAAAAGGTCTAAACAATTGAGACTATGATTACGACATCCCTTTTCATAGTTCTGAAATTGTTTAGACACACCTGTGAGCTATCCAAGATAAGGTGTATAATTTTGATAAATCCTTATCAAAGCAATCTAGTATAAAAAATCTGAACTTTGGTAAGAATGTCAATAAAGTATTGACTTCTAGAGGTCCAGCTGTTTTCTGGATACATGTCAAAGCTAGTGGGAACATAAGTGTTATGATAATAATCATCATGTTATTGGGAGCATGATAATTATGATAAGGATTTCAAGTTAGCAATGTTAATTATAGAAAACAAAAGTTTCAATTCGTGAGGTTGCAGGGGTTGAAAAAGCTGCTTTGCTATAATTAAGGGAGAGGAAATTATACTTCATTTCAATTCTAAAAAGCTTAGATTGAGTTTATAATCATTCTAAAGAGCTTATATTGAGGTTTTAATCACCTTTAGTCAAGAATATATATATGAATTTCATGTTGGATTGGTTCAACTTAAGAAAATTCTATACATTGCGTTCTCAAAATTCAATTATGATTACGACATCCCTTTTCATAGTCAAATTTTGAGAATATGGTAAACAAAAATTATTATGGGAAAAGACTGGTCTAGAACCATGTCTTTATGTGAAACATCATGAATCGTGTCCCATTTACTTTGGATACAAGATCGATTACATGTGCTATAATATTTATCCTTTCTGAATTTTCCAAATGCCTTGGGGCATTAAGGAGGAAAATGTCTAGAATTGGATATGACTAAAGTGATTAAGCAATTGTCGAGGACAATATAAGGTTTACCAAAGATTGGTGCTCAAGGACAGTTGGAAGTATACTGTTAATATTGGAAGGACCATATTGACATAGTCTGAAAAAGGCAACTCTTGTTTAGAAGTGGTAGTCAAAATGGAAATATAGAGTTGTCTTCATAGGTGGAAGCAATTTGTGTAAGGTTAAAGAAACTTAATGCAAGAAGCATGTTCAAAGCAATGTGCTTTGAATCTGAGACATCGTTTCCATGGAATTGCTCTCCATTGGGATACTCTGTAATGATTGTTGCCAAGCCTTTGTGGCTTTGTGTATAATCATTACAAGAGGAACAATGCATATAAGTTTAAAATCTAAACAGATTTCGATAAATGATAGGAATTTGGAATTCTTACATTTAAGACAAGGATTTGGGAGTGTGAAAAGAGAATCATTGAAATTATGTTCAATTAATCTAGTTCACAAAGAAAAGGATCATAGACAAACATAGAGTTCATACTTGGTGTATGGCAAAGCTATTATTTAGAAAGCATAGTGTACATGCTTGGAGCATGGGACACCTAGTGTTTTAATTCAAGTATAAAGTTGATAAAATCAAAACAATGAATAATGAGTAATCAGTATGGTGATAAATAGAAAGTGTTTTATTTATATTCATAGGTTTTGATACCATATTAGATTCATTTATTCTTGTGTTTCACTTTGCATGTTTTAACTTCCATAATAACTAGGTTATTCTTCCGGAATGACTAAGTTACTCAAACCATCCACAGTCGGTCATATGTTGGAAGTAGATATGAATCAAGACTGTCATGGGTTGGCTTATAGAGGTCCAAGTTGGTGGACAAAGTTATGATACAACACTCATGAGTGCTCATAAGTTCTGAGTATTGGATTCAACCCGCACTCATTTGAATCACTTCATGGATTTTATCTCGAGTGATCATGAGATGATAATATCTTATATTCTTCAAACATAGAGATATGAGTTGTTACTATGAGTTGGTTATACATTGATTGCACGAAAACGCATTAGTAACTCGATGTTATAAAACGTGCCTTTGTGTATGATTCAACAAGTAGTAGAGCAAGCCATATGAGTCGAAGTTTATCCATTCCTTTTACCGTTGGGATAAAAGTGATATCTGTGGGCCCCTCGATGTAAATGATGACACATGTGAGTGCTTGGCCAAGCCAGGACTGTTTTGATTTGTTCAATCAGTCAGTCGTCATGAATCGGAAATCGGGAAACAACAAATGGACAGAGAGAATGATTATAATCCATGTCTCAGTCCATATGATATCTAGAATGGAGGAATATATGATCCCTTATCTAATGGACAAGTCATTTACAAGGTCAGAGTTCGACAGCGGCTTTAAGAGCTACGATTGCCAGTTAGGTTTTGAAGTTATACTCAATAATAGTTTTAGACTTATCCAAGTGGGAGACTGTTGGATTAATGTCTAAGTCCATAACTATATTTGGTATGTACTTGACCCGACCCGACATGGTCCATTTGGGTTGCACTTCACCGGCACAGTTTATATGGATAGTCTTTTGAGAATAGTATATTTATGATTTATATTAATATATTATAAGTTCTAATATATTAATATATAATTCAATTAGTATTGATCAAGAATTAATTTAATATTAATTAAGTGATCAAAAGGAACTAATCAAATATGGACTCTTAGATATACATGTGTAGTGGGCCAAGTTCATTTAGGTTGGGCTAAGTCTTCATGGATAGTCCATGGAGCTTTAGCCCATGGATCCTAGGAAATGAAAGGTCGTGGGTATTAGGGTTTAACCCTAATCCTCCACACTATATAAAGGGTCTTATGGTTCATGAAATGAGGCTAGTGGCTAGTGTGGATACACTAAAGAGGGCAATAACCGATTTCATAAGTGTGAGCCAAGTATCCATATTCTTTAAAGGTTTTCCAAGGTGTTTTGGTAATTTGTGATTCCACTTGAGGCTTCCACACTATTGGGGCTAAGCTCTTAAAGTTCAAGACTTCAAGCTTCATGAAAAGGTGTGTATTCTAACTTGTTATATTACCCAAGTATCAAGGATTGTATGCTAGATAGGGTAATACCTTGGAATATTCATATTTGCATGTATAATAGAGAAACCATAGATCCAAAGTATTTAGGGTTGCATGTACACTTAGGAGTGTTAGAATGCTCAAAACCCAACAGATTTGACCCGACATGCTATTATTGCATATGTTATTTTTTTTATGTGTTGGTACTTTGGGGGATCTCACTAAGCGTTGAATTACCGTTTTGGGGTTATGTTTCAGGTATTTTGGATGACCGCGAGAAAGCGAAGGTGTGATCGTACACATTCTATTGTTTATGACTTATGATTTTGGGAGACTCTAATGTTCGGAATATTTTGAAAACTATCTTTGTAAACAATTTGTGAATTTTGTTGGTTTTAAAAAGCTTAAATTTCTTGTGATTTTTATGGGTGTTACAGTATGACTAGATGTTTAAAATGAATTTTTTATCGGTATTTTTGGAATGTTACAAGTTGGTATCAGAGCCTTGGTTTGAGGGATTTGGGCACACTCTCGAGTGTGTCCGAACTCGAACTCAGGAATTGATAGACTTTTTGAAAGAAAACATGTTTTTCTAAAAAGGATTTTACAAAGAAAGGGGTGTGATGCGTTTCATCAACTGATATCAAGTAAGTGATTCCCAAATACCCATACATGCTGATATATTGTATGTGTTATGGATTTTTAGTAGGATAGATGTTAATACAAGGATATGTTTAGGTTTGCATGATAGAATGCTTATTAGGAAGGATGTCTATTGTTGTTAGTAACCTATAAAGTTCTACTACTCCAATGTTGCTTCCTTTGTGCTTTATAGGAATCATATTTATGTGAGTTAATTATTACATGAATATGTTAAGTTACATGCTTTAGAGGTTAAATAATCTCAGAGTTATTGATTTGGCCCTATTTCACAACTCTTGTATGAGTCTAACCGTTGTAGGGTTGAGTCTGTTAGTCTAAGGATTATTTAAGCTTTGTTGCATGTAATTTCAATCATGTAGCAGTTAGTTGACATTACTAAGACTTTTTCAGCAACTGATGGTAGGTTGAAGTGAGGGATCCTAGGAGAGCCTAGGAAGTGATTTGGTTTGGTTGGCGTGCTGAGTAGCGGGTTTTGGGGATACCAGTTTGAGAAGGTGACTTAGAGGATTCAAGATGATTCTTGAGGGAGGTATACATAGGTGTGGAAGGTAGTATTGGGTCTGTACTACTGAAAGCATAGGATCCGTACTTAAATCAAGGAAAGTCACGGAGATTCTAGGAAACCTGTGCAATGAGGATTCTTCGATTATGTTCAGATCATTTGTATGGTTGCCTTTCAGTTTAGTGTTGAGAACTTGTGAAGAAGGTTATAGTTCTGGTTCAGGATTTGGCGCTGATCCGATTGATGAGAGGATTCACGAGTTTGTTTCTTCTGATATTGCTTGCGGTATTTTTGGTCGCGACTCCTGCGATGGTTGGTACCATCAAGGAGGGGATAATGGATCAACTGGATGAGTGGCTTGGGGTTGTCCATACTGAGATTGCAGCTGGTCATATTGGGTGCGACCTCTCTCTTTTCGGGAGTTTAACGCTTGCGGAGCCCCAAAGTTCTTTGAGAAGAAGAACCCTACTCCTAATAGGCGGTGGATTAATGGCATGGAGAATGCACAATGGACTGGTTTATGCCCTGAGGCATCAAAATTGGGATTTGCATCTTGCCTTCTGAGGGTTGACCCATGACTGGAGGGAGAAGTGTGGTCATTTTCTTGGAGCTGAGGCAGTAACGACCATATCTTGGGCAAATGTTGTATCGAGATTCAGGGAGAAGTTTGCAATAGCCTTTGAGGTGAAGCACTTGGCGAGGGAGTTTAAGGAACTTCGCCAAACGATAGAAACTATGTCAGAGATCATCGCCAAGTTTAAGGAGAGGACTTTATTGGTTCCGTAGTACGCTACAGATGAAGAGATAAAGAAGATGAGGTTCCAAGATATCATGCATGATGATATCTAAAAGTTTGTGAGCATGTCGAGCTACAAGACTTTGGCTAATATGATTGTTGGAGCTTGGGGCGGGAGATTGAGTTGCAGCTTCGGTCAAAGCACGGGCTGGAGTAGATTCAGACCGCAGTGGGCCAGACGATTATGCCCACGATTAGGGATTCGGATTCGGGAGGCCATCATGGTCGGGGCTATTGTGTCAAGTGTGGGAGAAATCATGAGGGGAGCTATCTTGAGAAAGGGATGGGCTACTTCAGTTGCGGCCAGACTGGTTATTTTAGCTAGGATTGTCCTCAGGGTTTGAGTCCGATCTGTTTTCACTGCAATCAGGTGGGCGACAAGAAGGTCGATTGTCCAAGGTTGGCGATTGGATTAGTGAGGGAACCTACTCCAGGTACGTTGAGGATCACAGATGTCCGTGAGGGCGGAATGGAGGATCTAGTGGCAAGGAGCCGAGCATTTTAGTTGCAGGCTAAGGAGACTCGAGTTCCAGCTGATGCAGTTGCAGTTAAGTCTCCATCTAAGGGTCATAGTTTCTTTATGGTTGTATGGTTATTATCATTAAAGAGATTACCATATGCCATTTTGCACACTATGATCCGTTCTTATAAAGTATTTTGATGAGCCAGTTTTAGGCTTCGATGTGGGAGACATCGACCAACGACATGGTAAGCCTTAAGTGGAGGAAGACTGAGTGTTGTGTTTCAAGGATCAGCGGGCATATTGATTTTTATAGTTTCAGCACAATGGGTCTAAGGAAATTGTAGTGTACGTTCTTAGGATTTCTGGAAATCAATTTTGCTGAGATCTTTTATAGTGGTATGGATTAAGGAATCGGTCAAGAATGCAGATGCAGGTTTGGTTAGCTCGATGAACCGATCGATATCATAGTAGGGTAAGAACGGTTGTGATCTATCAACTTTTGGGCGTAATTGATGCATGTTCGTTGGGGTTTTGCCCAGTAACAAGTGAGTTATGGGATTGGTTATATATATGTTCCGATAGTGGGTTTGTTCGTTTTTTGTCATCAGTTGAGTTGTTCAAGGATTTGGAATTGTATCAGGGGAAGGTGATTTGGATGCAACGAACTTTCATCAAGAGTAGTGAAGTGTTTAATCTGCAATTGGGGTGGGTTTGTAACGCCCCAAAAACATATTCCAAGAATTTCATTTTTAAAATAAAATAAAATAGTATTCCAATCATTATCCATACATCCAAAATAAAACAAGTGTATCAAATATCATGAAATCAGAGTGAAATATCAAATGCGGAATCCATGTGGTGTGTGCAATGCAGTCACCCCGATCTCTTCCCCTTGCCACTAGGAGTACGTCAAAATATAAACTGAAAACCGTAAGCACAAAGCTTAGTGAGTTACCCAAACTACCCCATACCATACATAATAAAATATATACTGGCCCCCGCCCAACATCGGGCCTCGCTCGGCGTCGGGCCCTTCCCGATGTTGAGCCTCGCTCAGTTTAGAGATATATTATTTTCCGGCCTCGCCTGTCACTGGGCCTCACTCGCTTTACACATACAATCTATATCACATAATCATGCTAACACATATAATGATCATAAACACTAGCATAGGTTCCAGTCTTCAAGCCTCGCCTGACATCGATCCTTGCCCGGTATACATAGCAGCACATAACACATGCAAGGGTCACACAGACTCCTAGCATCCAAGCATAATCAATAAGGGTCGACATTGGTGCCTTAGACCTGCTAAACCCAGTGAGGAAACTCACCTCGAATGCTAAAGCTCACTGAAAGAAATCCTTAACTGATGCCCTGACGACTCCCCGAGATATCAGTACAAAATAACACCCAATTAGCACTTGGGTTCCAATCTATAGCCCATAATCCATACTTGGGGTAAAATGACCATTTTACCCCTGGACTAGCTTGAACCAAAACTGAGGCCCAAATCCATAAACCCAAAAGGCCTGAAACTAATAGATCCACTAAGGCCCACTATGGCCCAATTTTCCAAATTAGGCTCAACCCCCATATGGTCCTTACCCAAAAGCCCAAAAGCTTGATTTCAGATGTCCTAAAGAGGCCCAAAGCAACAAATTCCAAAGAAGTGGCCTAAAATTTGGCCCAAAGATGCGAAGCCTAGACTGACTGAGAACGCAGGGCATAATCAGTTGTACGCTAAGAGTACTCGTTGCATGGCTTGTACATTGCACGTACTGGCTTGTACACCCAACGTACTCCTCCATTAATCCATTTCTTCCATTAAAATCTTAATGCTTAATTCTAATGGTCCAAAACACAAATCTTACTCCCAAAGAGTATCTAGAACCATAAAGTCACTAACTTGGTGACTTTGCATGCCCCACAAGATCCCAACTTTGATTTATAACATTCTACTTTTAATATAATGGCCATAACTCTTGCATGGATGGTTCTAAGCTTCAAAGATGGAAACTTTATGACTCTAAGACCAAAAGAACACCAAGAGTAGCAACTTTAAGCTTCATAAATGATAATACTCCGCAAGATCTCATCTATGGGACCAAAATGGCACCAAAAATCAAACAAAGGAGATCTAAGCTACAACACAACAAGTTCAGAGCTTTATACCTCAAATGAGTGCCAAATGATGATGATAACCCGGATCTACAAGCTCCCACTCTTCCAATTAAGCTTCAAGATGTTCTCCTTCCTTAAAGACACAAAAAATGCACCCAAAAGACCTTCTAAGCTCAAGAACACTCAACTATGGAATTAGGGTTTTGAGTATAGGGCTAAGAGGACAAGAAGGATGAATAAAAGAGGGTTTCAAGTCCATAAGGATGATTATATAATGGTCAACCCCGTAAATTAGGGTTTTCAAAATCCTTATGTACGCCCCACGTACGCTTCTGTACGCCCAACATACACCTCCGGATCCATGATCAAACCCTCGCATGAGTACGCTAAGCGTAATGCTTGGTACACCTTGCATACTCACTTTATAGCTTGTACGCTAAGCGTACATTGTAGTACGCCCCACGTACAAATCAAGGACCAAATTTGACAATTTAAATAATGCAAGGGCAAAAGAGAAACTTACCAAGATTAAAGTTTTACAGGGTGTACCTTGGACTATTTGATCTTGGAATCGTAGTCCCTGTAAGCCTAGGATGATAGTGGTGTAATAGTGACATTGTGAGATGATTCGGAAATCCAATGGTCATGAGGTTGACAGAGCGCAATTGAATTCAAGTAGGGAATAAGCCTTCGTTCAGGTTAAGTTGGGATTGTTATTGTTATTTAGACGCTCCATCTTCAGGCAGAAGGACTGTTAGATTTGTATCTGTGGTTAGGCTTGTATATCTCCTGATTAAGGTTGAGGCCCGTTTGGTTATGCTAGCTTGAGTGAGACCCGTGGGTGAGGCTTGATTGGTTATGTTATCTTGGGTGAGCGGATCATTCAGACATTTGAGTTCATGCTCAAGGCATGTGGCTTGGGTTGTGAATTTACATGCTAGTGATGGAATGATGACAAGATCAAGGTAATATGTGACCTTAACGTTTAAGTGGAATAAATGGTGCCATGGTGTATCATAAATAAGTAAATGCTTGACTCATTAGGGTGGGACCCGGTAGTGACTGGCATAGTTGAGGTGTGAGATGACGTTTGGAGTATGGAAACTCTGTGATCAACAGATTGGATACATGTGGTAGATAGGCTAGGGTAGCCTTTATCAATAGACTCTTGGGCGGAGTCTCGTTGTACGACCATGCGTGAGATTGTTAGTCTCAGTGAACGGTTACTGATTCTGCATCCCAATTAGTAGAAGTTCAACGTGGATTCTGGAGATCTCATATAGAACGAATATGCAAATCTTTGGTTATCAGGATGTAAGTTATGTATTAGTTTGGCACATATGGTGCGAGACCCATGTTGGGAGTTGCCTTTGTTTTCGGATGCAAGGTTTCAGCAGAGATGAATGGTCAGGGATTATCTTTTTCCATTTTTTAGTGAGATAATTTAGAGTCGGAAGGGTTTCATTTAGTTCAGATTGTCGATTGGAGTCTTTATGGATGTGGTATGATGTGGTTATGTATGTCGGGAAGTCAAAAACAATTTAGGGTTTTCAGTTTTTGGGCAGAGCAGTTGGATTTTTCTTTTGTTGGCTAAGGACAGAATGTTAAGCTTCATTTCTTCGTCAGGGTTAGTGATTCTTGCTAAGATTGGGCTTTGATAGCAATTTTGGAAGATGGTCGTCTTTATGAGATGACTTCGCATATCTAATCAGAATTCTGGAAGTTCGGGCAGGGTGGACGGATGTGGCAAAGAAAGCAGTGAGGAATGATTTCGAGGGCAAAAATCTAATTTAACTATGGGAGAGTTGTAACACCTTGTTTCGGGTCATTTCTTAACTCAAGGTTGTGGGCCGAAATTCGATCATGTAAAGGCTTTGGGATTTGAGGAAGTAAAGTTTAGACCTTAATGAAGGTTGATAATGATGGTTATGAGATCTAAGCCCTTGACTCATATGCGGGAACCAAAGGATAAAATAGGAAAAGTTATTTGTTAGGCTTCTTCCACAGAGTATGTTTTTAGTTCGACATGTGTTAAGCCAAAAAGTAACTAGATAGAATTGTAGTGCTTGTCAATACCTTTCCGTTCATATAAAAAAAGCGTTGTAAATGGAGTTGAAATGAAGAAGTTATGATTGTTTGAAGTTGAGCTGGAAGATGGGGGTTTTGACCTACATTGGGTGTATTCTAAGTATGCATGGCGTAGTGGCTAATGAGGAACGCGTTTTTAATGAGTTACGCATGGTGTAACTTAGGTTACATAGGGTGTAACTGCGACTAAAAAAACCCCTAATTATAAGGTTTTGAACCCTATATAAGGACTTTAACTTCATGGGATCCCTGCCATAACCAGCCTGCATCACCTCATATCGTTCCTTTGAAAACCTTGCTACCATTTGTGTGTCTTGGAGTTTTTAATGTGTTTCTGGGTGAATTTTGAAGAAAGGAGTCCATGGAAGAAGCTTTGGTGAGCTTCAAGATTTGTAGATCCAGACCTTGAACTTCTTCAACATTCTCCAGGAAATATAAAGCTTGTATCTTGATGTTCCTTTTGTTAGATCTAATTAGTTCATGCGTTTTTATGCTTTTTGTCCCATAATCTTGGTCCTTCTGATGTAACGCCCATGTTTCTTGCTAGATTAAGTCATAGATTGTAATCTCTTTGGTTAACTATTGTAATGTTTATATGAATGAATAAGAAATGATTATTCATATATTAATATGCTTACGTGTTATATAAGATATTAGGTGTATTTAACAATAAAATAAAAAAATTAAAATATGCCTCGAAGATAAAAGATTACTTAGGACAAATAATCTGAACCTAGTTGTAGTATATGTCATAAGGGTTCCAGAGATATAATGAACGTTCAAATCCAACTTCATGCGAAGAGCTTATGCTTCTTCGAAGTTTCGTGATTTAACCGATACGACTCTACATCTCGTAAAAAGTAGATTTTTGATTCTCTTTAGCCTTAGTGATCTAAATGAGAGTCGCAGTAGTCGTTAAACCGAGAGTGTGCATATAGAGAGCGTCTAAATTTGACTTCCTGAGAGGAAGTTATGATTTTTATAAGATTCAGCTTAACAGTATTCTGCTAAAAAAATCGAATTTTAGATTGGTCGACTTTTATCCAAAATAATCTAAACGAGAGTTGAAGATCTCATTAATAGGAATTCAATGATAAAAAAAAAGTATGTCGAAAATGGACGTTGGATGAGAGACTTATGCTTTTTATATGGACTTTAATAGTCTAAGCCTGTACAAAAAATATAAAGTCAAAATTAACCGAACAATTCTAAACGAAAGTTATAGATCTCACCGAGAGATTTTTGGGGATATAAAGAACGTCAAAAACAGAGTTCGTATGAAGAATATACACAATTTTTAAAATCTGAAATTTGGCACGCATATGTGCGACGTGTAGAAGGATCTAGAAGCGGCTACGCCGCCCCACCCAATTCGTGCCACGTGATAGCAAGCCCGAGGAGCAACGCCACCTTGTGCACGACGCACCACCATGCTGCACGCCGTGCATCCTAAGGAACCTCGCTATAAATAGTTGTTCATTCCTTCCTCAATCCTCATACCTTTCAGTCGATTTTGCTCTGAAATTTTCGATACTTAGCCCTTTTTTCCTTCATTCTATTCTGCGGCGAAGCCTTGCGACATCCCTGAGTACTCATCTGAGTAGTAGCCTTCGAGTAAGAGATCCCGAGTCAATATTCTGCCCGCGTAGATCCCGGTTCTCGTCTACAGTACTCTATAAGTGAGCTACACTTACTTTGCTTCTGTTAATTTATAATTGTAATTATAAGTCGTTACTAGGAACTTATAAGTAAGATTAATCAATGATCCTAAGTCGTTATACTGCTTGATCTACTTACGAGAGTAATGCCTAGGTTGAATTTAGTGAGGGTCCGGCTTGAATGCACTGCATCCCCTGATGACTTTTTTCGCATTAGTCACTTTTATGATACTCTGATGTTTGAAAAATACATTTTTACTTTATTTGGTTTTGGAACAATTGGTTATATGACTCGATGTTTAAAATGAAATTTTTATCGGTATTTTTGGAACGTTACAATAGAGGTCGGAAAAGTTGTTCCTCCTAGGCTCCTATGATCCTACGTAGGTAAAAAAAGGTAAACCATTATTAGTTTTATAATGAAGAAGTTGTTGGAATAGTGTCTAAGGCTACAACTATATTAGGCAAGTATTTGACCCGGTTGAGCATTGTCCTTTTGGGTTGCCTTCACCAGAGCAACTTGACAGGATGATTTATAGTGAGAGAATGAATATTATTAATATATTATAAGAATAATATAAGGAATAATAATATTATTATTTGATTAATATAAGTCATAAATTAATTAGGAATTAATTTGGTGACTTAAAGAGATTAATTAAATAAAGGGGTATAAACTGTCAATTGTTTGATAGTTGCACTTTGGGCTATATATCCTTTATGGATAAGGGGTGGACGATTTCTAGGGCTAAGGATAGCCATAAAATCGTCCAAGGCTTATCATGGAAAGGATTTGGATTGCTTAGGGCTTAAGTTATCCAATTAGGGTTTAAGGGTGAAACCCTAGAAGCCTTACAAGTATAAATAGACCCCAAGGGCTAAGGGATTTCGACACTTGTGCTTAGAGAAGAAACCCTGGCTGAATTTCCCTTCCCTCCTCTCTCTCAAATCATCCTCCTTGCTAGTTGGTGTTTGTAAGCCATTAGAGGAGTGACAATTGTGACTCTAAAGCCTCAAGGACAACAAGATCAAGCAAGTGATTCAAGGTAAACTTCTAATCTCTGATTTCATATTATTGTTATTGTATATTAGCCATTAGAAGTCTTGGATTCAATGTATGTTCAATTAGAGAAGCTTAGATCCAAGCATTAGGGTTGCATGTGCACATAGGAATGTTCATATGGCCAAAACCCATCAGAAGTTTCATTGACCATTTAAATGAATGATTTGGTTTAAGTGGTGTGTCGCAGATGAGGCATGATCATTGATGTGATGCGCAAAAACCATGAATATTGCATATAACCACATTTTTCATTTCACACCCTTTTTAATTTTAATGATTTTAAGTGGTGTGTCACAGACGAGTATGTATTATCATTGACGCGAGTCACAAAAACCATGAATAATTCATTTAACCAAACTTTGTACTTCACACCCTTTTTTAATTTTAATGATTTTAGGTGATAGATTATCAACATATGTAGGTATTGAACCATTTAAATGAATGATTGGGCTCGAAGTGGTGTGTCGCATATGAGTGTGTGATCGTTGACATGAGTCGTAAAATCCATGAATAGTGCATTTAACCACGCTTTGCACTTCACACCTTTTTTTAGTTTTAATGATTTTAGGTGATAGATTATAAATATATGTTGGTATTAAACCTGAACGAGAAGGTGTTGAAAGATACTTCGACAACTATTAGGCCATTCATTATACATTAAACGGACCACAAACCACCACCACCTCCACCTAGCCATCACGAACCACAAACAAACTCAGGTATACATATCACGACCACGAAGAGAGAATGAAGAGGGGGGAAGAAGCAGAAGGCTGAGAGAGACCCTTTCTCTCAGTGGTCGTTGTCTTGCGTCTTCCCCACCACGAACCACCACGAAAACGCCCAATCACGATAGGTTGAAGTGTTGTGCACGAACAACGCTCGTGTCCACGTAGACCACGAGCCTCTTCGTCGTTGGTGTACCAGAAGGCCTTAGTGGTGAATGGTTTTGATGTTAGTAAAGGTGTTTCAATGGCCGTAAGTCATTTTAGATAGTTTTGGTTACAAAGGAGTGAGGGGTGGTTATTTTTTAGTTGTTAGGATCAAGAATTAAAGATGGATAGTTGATTTTTAGCACCCATGTTTGCCTAATTTCCTTTCGAATCAACTTTTAATGGGAGGACCCACTCATTTGACTTATATATCATTATTTTGGATACCAAATTTGGTATCCCACTCATTTGACTTATATATCATTATTTTGGATACCAAATTTGGTATCCCCGAAGGGGTTAACTAGAATATCATTTGTTACATTTAGGAACGAGCGAAAAAATTGAATGGACCAAACTAACCTGGATCATGACCAAAACCGGTACCGGACCAGACCAAATCACACATAAAAGGGTTGGTTCTCGATTCTACGTAAATGCATGTTTTGGTTTTTGGTTCCATGGAGTTTCATAGTTACCCATAACCGAAAAGGTAATTCCAATTTAACCCAATTTTGCACTCCAGTTTCCCTAATCTAAACAGAAAAACTGAGGCCCTCCCTTGTGCTACTGTTGTCGATGTTGGCTCACAAACAAACGAAACCCTAAATTTTTGTATAACCTCCATAATCAAACAAATAATCCTACGAGCTTTTTGATTAGCTTCAAGTTTCTTCACCCATTGAATTATGTTGATGGAAAATTGGGTTCCCTCCATGAAAACACTCAAGTAAGTCAAATTTTTTGACGTTATATTGTTGTAATGTTTTATTGGTTTCTTTATGTAATTACTGTAATTTAGTTAAGTCTTGTAATTTGATGTTGTAATCTTAATGTTTAATGTTTAATTGCTTTTTTATATTTAGGATGATGATGTAATCTTAAAGTTTAATGTTTAATTTTTTTTTTTATATTAAGGAGGATGATATATTTTTTGACCCCCCTAAGTTAAAGTTGATGAAGATTCCGGTAAGAAAAAAAAAGATGAGAATGTACAAGGTGGAACCAAGAGTAAGCGAAAAGAGATCGTATTGTTGGAAAATTTTCGAGGTTGGTTGGATAGAAGATGATGGAGTAAAAGAGAAGAATGTTAAATGTAAGTTTTGTTCGGCCATTCTTAAAGCTGATATGTTACATAACAACACCTCTAATCTGCTTAGACACGTATGCAAAAACAATCTGGAAAACATGAAAAAACTAAAGCATTTTGCAGTTTAAGAAAGAACATTGTAGGAAGGGTAGTGTTACAAATTTAAAAGCATCAATATACCTCTTTGTTGTTGGCAAATTACTCTTTAAATATGTAGAAAACAAAGGCTTGGTTGAGTATATATTGCACTTAATGGGATTATTATTTTGTCATTTAGGCATAAGCTTGAATACATTTCTACATAAAGTGCACCAACCATATCTTGAACCTTATTGTAAAAAGTGAGCTAAAAGGACACAACTATCATGTAGGATATGAAAAAAAAACGTTAGATACACAAGAAAATTCATCCAGATAACTTAAAAGTTTAAGCAATATATGAAAAAAGTATGGATTAGAATGAAATAAGTTTATCATGTGGGATATGAAAAAAAACCTTAGATACACAAGAAAATTCACCCAAAGAACTTCAAAGTTTAAGAAATATATGAAAAAAGTATGGATTAGAATCAAATAAGTTTTTGGCGATGGTTGTCCTACGAGATGTAAATCCACTCATGAGTTGTTGAAGACCGCCTTGGAGCTAAAGAGAGGCGTTTGTCGAATATGAAGTTCAAGGTAATAATTTTTTATTAAAAAAAACTTTGTTTATTGTTTTTTTTAACGAGGGTTTTTTATTATTAAGAATTTTTATGTTTTTGGTAGATGTTGAATATACACAAAGTCTAGGTAGAGCTTTGGAGCACTCAAATTTCGGTGTCATAAAAGACGTGGTGACGTTTGTTGAAAAATTCAAAACAAAAAAGAAGATTGTGTCGTCATCATCAAAATTGTTGGTCCATGTATTTTTCTAGAAAGATTTAGATTTGGACGAACATCTAAGAGATTGGTCAACCAAACCGGACTTTAGCAACATGTGTCTAGAAATACGATCGAAGTATGACATATATTTGGGGTACATTCAACAAACTCAAGAACTATATGTACTTCTTAGTGTTATTGGATCCATAACTTAAATCATCATTGTGACACATACCTTTAAAAAGATGATCCCATACATAGTGGCAAATGAAAGCCCGATGCCAAATTAGGTCATACAATTGAAGGAGGTTGAAAGGAAGACGGAGAATTTATTTATAGCATACAACAAAAAACCGACAATCATTGATCATCTCAAGAAGAAAAACATTAAGAAGTAGTGACTTGTAATGACGATAACGACTTTTTGGGTGATTTCCTAAAAGTTGAAGGAACCAACTTGATTTTAGTGGATACTCAGTAGAAAGTTATTTGAATGAGCCTGGAGTGTCTTACAATAAAGAGTTTGAAATTTGCTAGTTGTGGAAACAAAACGTGTTGTGTTTCTCTATCGTTGCTCGGATGATCAAAAATAATTTGTAATACATTTTTAGTACCTTTTAAGTTTATTTATAAGATAATCTATTTATAATGATTAATCCTTTTGTTATATATTTTTGTAATATGTGTATCGACCGTGGCATCTGAGTTGGCTTATAGAATTTGCGATTGATAGTAGATGAGTATCGAACTGGTTTGACAACACCGGTAGTGGACTTGATGGTTTGCACCCAAAATTCGGTTAGAAAATAAAGGAAACCAATTATACACGACACTGAACGAGGACAATTGATGTTTAATTTTGTTTTTATTGGTTATAGAACAAACAAACTTGGGCAAATTATACCAATCATCCCTCGTACATGTGTCAAAACGCACGTTTAGTCCCAATTTTCAAAAATTAACTCGGAACGTCTCTCGTTAGTTTAAACGTTACACGCTTCATCCCTCAGGACATAAAAAGACCATTTTGCCCTTTTATTGATTTTTTTTATTATCAATAAAATATTATAATTGCCTTTTATAAAAGAAAGAGTAAATCAGTTTATCTCCCCTGTGTTCTTCGGTGCATCTCCGCCCATCATCACCACCCACACTAGCCGACTCCACACTCTGACGATATCTCCGGCCACTACAAGACACATCCAATGCCATCAAACCCTCACCCACTGACGCCATCAAAACCCCACTTTCGATCATCTCTTCTGATCTCATACTTGCATCCTCAACATTCTTCTTCCACCCCCCCCCCCCCCCCCACACACACACACAAGAACACTGCCTCAAAACCTCACCCACCGACACCATCAAACCCCCACTCCGACCCTCTCTTTTGAACACCCTAAATCGTCGTTACCATCTGAAGGTTCGAAACCCAAATCCTAGATCGTTGTTGTATCCCTTCGTCTTTTTTGATGTGCCTCTGGAAGAGTCACAATCACCACCATCAAAGAACCATCAACGTCTATCGAATGAAGGTGGCGATAGTGAGGGTTTTATGTGGTGTTAGGTTTCAACGCAGATCGATAGTGGCGATGCCAGCTCACAAAACAGGTGGAGATGGTGATAGATGGAGAGAAAAGGTTCGCCGAAGGCAGAGACGATGTTGGTGGTCAACGACTGGCCGGTGATTTGGGTTTTCTCTTTGTGTTTGTTTCCAATTTGGGTCTCATTGAATTGTGTATTTGATTCTGATTATAAACAAACTAAAGGGTGAGGAAAGTGTAAGGGTCTCTATTTTTTTTTAAAAAAAAAATTGATAATAATAATAAAAACATTAAATTAATTGAAAAATAAAAACACAATGGTATTATCATCTTTTCAGTTTTGGAATGGACTAAGTTCGCAATAAAATTATATTTGAGGGATGAAGCGTGCAAAATTAAACCAAACGAGAGACCATCCGAGTTAATTTTTAAAAATAGAGACTAAACGTGCGTTTTGACACATGCACGATAGACGAATGATGTAATTTACCCTTTATTGTTTATTTTGGTGTTGAAATCATGATGCGTGAAAGATATGTTGGAACTTTTATTGTTTTTTTTTGGCTTATTGTTTTTTTTTGGTGTTGAAAGCATGATACATGAAAAATAAGTTAGAATTTTTTACCATTTGCCCTAAATGACATATTTTTTCTTTACTTTGTTATAAGTGGGCATATTTAAACTAATAAAATACTTGGAACATCAAGTGAACTACACGCTAGAACTAAGACATATGAAGGTCATCATGTGGAAATCAGGTTTGCAGGTAATGAAACTAAAAAAATCGAAACCAATACCGATATACATGTGGCAGTCCAGTCCAGAGTTATCTTTTGTAAATGATCCTTAGGACTAGTGGTAGGGCGGCGAGGTGGGGGACTCGAATTCATTGTAATGATCAAATAGCAAAAGTTCATAGAGATGATCATTTCTGCTTATGTGGAGAGATGAGAGGTGTGTGTGAGGGGATGAAACTTGAAAGGCCAACGCGTTGCATAGATAATACAGGTAAACAAGAGAAGGATTTAATTAAAATTATCAAAATTAAGCTTTTTTTTTTTAAGTACATTAAAATACAATGTGATTATCCAATCAATGTCATGTCACCATATTCAACATATAAAAAAAGTTAGATAACTGGTCAACAATCCATTGTTTAAACTCTAAAGGCGACAGGAAATTATGATTTTCTATTATTATTAATATAAAATCTAAAAACATATCATTATTGATAAAAAAAAAAACCAAATTATATTGCTATTTTTCCAAATTCATCTTTCAAAATATGAAAATAGGTTTAACTAACGGTGAAATGGTGTATGTGGCGGGTCACGGTTGTGAGTTATTGTGAAATTGGTCAAATTCTGTGCGAGACAAGGGAGGACACTTTATGCAATTTCCCTGGAAGAAGCCACCGACGAACCTTACAGAAACTTCTCGATCTCTCTCCATCGCTGCTACTTTCCAAATTCTATATATAAATCTTCTCCATCTCTATACATTCTAACGCAATTCAAATCTCTTGAATTCATTTGGCTTCTATTCTATCAAACACTATGGCCGACGACACTGCAGTCACTGTTTATGGAAGCAACGCCATATCTGATCCCAACAAGAAGAACAAGAATGCCTTCTCAGTTAAGGTCGGATTAGCTCAAATGCTCCGTGGCGGAGCGATTGTCCAAGTCACAAACGTTGACCAAGCCAAGATCGCTGAATCCGCCGGAGCTTGTTGTGTCATTGTGGCAGAGCAGTCAGAATCCGGAGGAATTTCACGGATGCTCGATCCGGCCGTTATTAAACAAATCCAACGGGCTGTCGGAGTTCCGGTTATGGCGAAAGCGCGGGTGGGGCATTTCGTTGAAGCGCAGATACTCGAAGCTGTCGGCGTTGATTACATAGATGAGAACGAGGTTATCGCGATAGCTGATGAAGATAACTACATCAACAAACATAACTTCCGGATTCCGTTTGTGTGTGGATGTCGGAATTTGGGAGAGGGGTTAAGGAGGGTGAGAGAAGGTGCGGCGATGATCAGAACTCAAGGAGATCTATCTGGATCAGGCAACATTGTTGAAACTGTTCGAAACGTGAGAGAAGTGATGGGTAAAATTAGGGTTTTAACAAACATGGATGAAGATGAAGTATTCACATTCGCGAAAGAATTGGGCGCACCTTACGACATCTTGGCGCAAACAAAGCAAATGGGTAGGCTTCCGGTGGTTCACTTTGCTGCCGGAGGTATTACAACACCTGCAGACGCAGCCCTAATGATGCAACTAGGATGCGATGGTGTGTTTGTGGGATCTGAAGTGTTCGATTGTTCTGATCCTTACAAGAGCGTTAGGGCAATCGTGCAAGCTGTTAGAAACTACAATGACGCTCATATATTAGCCAAGGTAAGCTCTGGGTTGAATGATTCCATAGCAACCACTTCTGATGCAATGACAGGTTTGAATCTTGATGACAACACTGGAGGTAGCTACTAAATCCTTGAATGATTACAATTACTTGTTCACTTTTATTTTGATAAAAAGGGAGAAAGATGTTAAAATCTGTAGACTGAAAAATGGTGAATTGATATGTACAATCTTTGTTTGATGAGAATAGAAATAAGAAATATGAATAATCCTTGGTGAAGTTTTTCCTAGGTTTCTTCACATATTGCTTATCCAATTTGGTTTCTGTAATATGTTATTGTTTTTGAATCATGAAGTTCACAGTTGAAATTCGAACCTTAATACAAATATGCATCAATCATAATCTGGATCAACCCATTTAAACTTGCTAGATCTTTCAAATTGAAAACAAAGAAAAGAAAAGTTGCATATTGAACACAAACAAGTAGAACCAGAA
The DNA here is from genome assembly GCF_002870075.4 of Lactuca sativa. Classification (NCBI taxonomy): domain Eukaryota; kingdom Viridiplantae; phylum Streptophyta; class Magnoliopsida; order Asterales; family Asteraceae; genus Lactuca; species Lactuca sativa. The sequence goes on along the minus strand of NC_056627.2, from coordinate 287,623,421 downwards.
AACAAGAATACCACCAATATTGTTCCTCTTAAATTTCTACAAGAACAATCACAGAAAACTTGATACAGAAATCAGTGCACATAACAATCACTTGGTATCATTTCTTTCCACTCTTCTTGAGACCAGTACCTCCCAAAGCTCCCTTTTGAGCTTTGGCTCTAAGCTCCTTAAGTGCCTGATCAAAATGCATATCACATTTTAGCAACCTAGATTTTAATGTACTTTCAACAAAAAGAAAAAAAAAACAGAAAATGATGCACCTTTTCCTCATCTTTCTTCTTTTGAATGTTGGCCTTATCAACCTGGATTAACAAAATGAATTAGCAAGGGTAGGATTCTGCCCATATGAATTGAAAGGAATTAGCAATTTAGTACCATAGTTGAAGCTCTAAGCAAATAAGTTTTGCAAATTGTATGCTTATGTTCATTTGGCAGATATTATTTTTGTACCACAACACTATACAGTTGAGTTTAACCGATTTTATATTTTCTATATTTTCTAAACCTATGTTTCCCCAACTAAATGGAAGAACAACAATACGACTAAAGGGATGCACATAAGCTGATAAGCATTAACATGAAAGAAACTCTGGTGAATTTTGATGGCAACTACAGATTCGCCTCAAGCATAACCTTTTCCTTATGAAATTATTTGAGTTTAGCTCAAGAACAAACGTTTGAAAAATCATATGATTGCTGACTAGATAAAATAATTAGGCCAATCTACAACTTAAGCAGGGAAACGGATCTTCAAACATCACAAAAAAGGCACGATGAAGCTTGGAAAACAAAAAATCGCCATCAAAACACAACTAATAAGAGAACTTAAGCTACAATTACCTATCGATTGAGACATTAAACTAAAACTACCATACGAGAATAACTAATCATGTTAGATATATTCTTTTCGAGCAATCAAAATGAAGATCGTCGATCGACAAAGTAGATAATTATGAACAAACAAAATATAGAGGAGAATGAGTTGCTCATGATGATAGATAATACCTCATCATATTCCTTCTTTTCAGACTTTGGTTGCTTTAATGGCTTCGCTTTTCCACCTGCTCAATACGAACAAATTGTTCCATAAATTCAACCATAACAAAAATTATCAAACACGATTTCAACGAAACTGAGAATGCATGAAAATTAGATCGCCTATGAGAACTGAGAACAATTGGTGGTACCTTGCTTGGACGACATTATCGAATCTAGGGTTAGGGTTTGCTCTGATCCGTAGAAATGCGGGAAGCGGAAGAAATCTTTGATTGTTTTCGAAAGGTAAAGTTGTGGCTATTTATACGAGGATAGTACCGTTTTTCTTTTCTTTTTTTTTTTAATAACAATTCTCTTTGATAAATGAGTTTTTTTTTTTTTTTTTTTTTTTTTTCTCGCTAAATGTCATCTTTTTTTTCATTTTGACACTTCAGAATTTTAAAAATTTTATTTTCCACTTGTCATTTTCTATGGATTTTCATTTTCTTAAAATAAAATTCCATAAAATTGTAATGAATTCTTTAAGGAAATAAATTTATTCTATTAATTTGGTAATAAATTCTCATAAATACTTCAAACGATTTAGTTTATTTTGTAAATTTTCAGAAGATTACATCATGTTATGTAAAGTATAACATTATAAAATATTTCATATTAGGTGTGAAACTCGTGTATTACACGGGTTGATTTAAAAAATGATTAATACTTTACATATATAAGTATATGACTTTAATTTTTAAGTATATAACTTTAATTTTAAAAATTGAAACAAATCAAAAATTGACAAATTGATAATATTTATTTCAAAAATACCACAAAATGACAAGTGTCAATACTCATGAGAGATTGATATGTGGCAAAAAAAACCTTCATTTATTAAGGAGGATTTATATGTTGATATTAAAATTTTATTTTTAATAAACCCGTGTAATACATGGGTGTTACACCTAGTGTAATATTAAAATTCACACAAGGTTGTAATAAAACTTTCATGTCAGAAAGAAAAAAAAAAGTTAGGAGTCGTATCAGGCTGGAGGGAGTGGTGCCACCGAAACCGCACTCCCTCCTATGCCATGTAGACGCCAACTCAGATTTTTTCTTATTTCATCAACTAGAAACCGCAATGGGGGAGTGGGAAAAATGTTAGGAGAAAGAAAAAGAAAAAAGAAAAGAAAGAAGATGATTGGTTGAGAGAGAGAGAGAGCAAGTAAAAGAGGAGAAAGAGAAAAAAGAGTGTGGCCAGGGACTACCGCAGTGCGGCCTCCACCGCACCCAAACCGCAATGGAGGGGGGTGTTCATGCTGAGGTGGAAGGAGACTACGGTAGAGACCGTAGCCACTCCCCCAAGCCTCATGAGTATGCAATGATACTAAAACTTCGTTATTAAAGAAGTTAGTAAATATTTTTTTATATTAATATTTTGAAGTTTTCTTTTATTTTTTATTTTACATTACCAAACTAATTTTCTAGCTCTTAAAAATAGATAATCATGACACATGACTATCAAAATATCAAAAATTATACTCAAATAATCAAACATTCAAACTTTTTTATATTAATATATTAAATTTTTTTTTTCAAAAGAACTAATCTTCTAGCTTTTAAAAAGTAGATAATTAGGACACTGACTGCTAGAATCAAAAGCAATGTTTGATGTTTCAAATAATTACAATGATGGAAACTAAAATATTAAGCAATTAAACTTTTTAAAATTAATTAAGCATAACAAAAACTATAAATATCATTAAACTATATATTATATTTAATTTTATTATACTTAAGATTATAGAATTTTAAAAGATGTCTACATTATCATTAAACTATATATTATACTTAATTTTATTACAATTAGGATTATAGAATTTTAAAAGATGTCTACAAGGATTTGTGATGTGGTAGTAGGGGTGTTTTGAAAGTGATGTCGTTGATGTAGTGTCGCTTTTTGAGTAAACATGTAGTGACCATACCCCTTAACCTAATTATCTAAAAACCTTTTCACTTTTTGTAGACGAGCCAGTGATCAACTAGACGATTAGATTGGAAAAACGTGACCAATTCCCAACCCAATCCAACAAAGAATAGAAAGTTCATATTTTCAACTCCTCGAGCCAATGTTAGGTGAATTTTATGCACCTTTTTAGCTTATTTAGTACATATCTTTGCATTGCATTATAATGATAAACCATGTCTTTTACTTGCTTTCGAGACAATTTTTGGTGCTTTTCATTTCCATACTTTTGGTGTCATTTCAGGTGGTTATTCTAGAGGTTGGAGTTGATCGGAGATGGTTAAAAAGGGTTCGAGACAAGTTTCTTGAAATTTTCAGAGCTAAAATTAAAATTTTGGATTTTTGTAACAGAAGACCTGACATAGGTCGTGTCAGTTTGTTCACATAATGTGACACATATCATGTCGGCCTCGACGCGGGTCGTGTCATCCTAGGCAAATCGAAAACAAGTTGTGTCCCATGAATATGAGGACCAATTTCAACAATGTACTTTGGACATTATTCAAATAAGGGCATCATACTTTTGAGCAACACGAAACTGTATGTAACGCCCGTAGAGTCGGGCTAGTCAATTTAGAGACAATAAGCGTCAAAAATGACTTTTTGATGGAAGATTATTTAGAATTAATAATATTAACCAAGTATAGAATATGTCAAAAGGGTTCTTTACATATAAAGAATGCCGAAATCTGAGTTATAACAAAGAAGTTATGGCTCGTCGAAGTTTTACGGCTAAACCGGCACGACAACTCGTAACGAAAAAAATGAATTTTTGATAAATTACTTTTTAGCCTTAGGGATCTAAACGAAAGTCATAGTATACGTTAAACGGAGAGCGTGCATGAAAAGAACGTTCAAATATGACTTCGTATGAGGAAGTTATGATTTTTCTAAGATTTAGCATAACATTATGCAATCCAGAATTCGAATTTTAGATCGATCGATTTTTAGCCGACATAACCTAAATGAAAATTTAAGGTCTCATTAATAGGAGCTCAACGATAAAAAGACAATCGAAAACGGAGTCTGTATGTAGAAGTTATGAATTGTACACGGTCGGTAAACAGTGTAATCTTCTCATACTATTAAATTTACAATCTGTCGAGAATTAGCCGATGGAGTCAAAATAAGGGTTTTATATCTTGTCAATACCTATGCGTGGATATAAAGAACTTTGAAAACGGAGCTTGTATGCAAAAGTTACAGAGTTTAGAAGTGCTGCGAAGTGGATGATGTGACGCGATTTGAGTTATCGCTTTCTCCCCACGCCTTGCCACCAGATGGTGAAATGTGGCACCAACTCGACATGTTGGAGGCCAAAACTCGACGATTTTGACCCAATTCCAGCCTATAAATACCATGCGAGAGTGCCTTCATTTTTCACACCAAAACCCCTTCACTTCTCTCTCCAACTTCTCTCCAAGCCTCCCAAAACCCTCCGAAATCCCTAGTAACATCAAGGTGCTAGAGTAAAGCCCTGGAGCGCCCCGAAGGCTCTGAGAAAAAGAGCTTTTCGGCTTGGAAGTTCTGCCCCACAGAGCCCAGTTCCTCACTAAACCCCTGTAAGTTGAGTTATGCTTACAGTACTTTAAGTATAACTTATGTTTAAGTTCATTATCGTTATTATGAACCTATAAACAAGATTTATCAGTGATTCCAAGTCATTATACCATTGATCTACTTACGGGGATGATGTCTAGGCTGTGATTTAATGAGGTGTTTAAATTGAGATTTCCAAACAGTATACTTCGTATATCAAACGGACCCTACCTCCGATATGATCCTACCTGGTTGTTCCTTACTTCATAAATCATGAAAGTAGACTTTGAGTTAATGAATATGAATCTAGACTAATAATTAGTCACAATAAAGATTATACTAAAACTTAGTGACAATAATGCTAGGTTTTGTCGAAGGAAAATAGAATCGTTATAAGTGAAGCTTTGCCCGAGTTTGGAATCATCACTTTAACAAGTGAGTGCATAGTACCTTTCATGAACATGATTTTAATACAAGTATTGATTAAAATATTAAATATATGTTTGTGTGTAACATATTTGGTATTGCCTGAAATACGTGTTAAAAATATATCTGATAATATATGATGATTTAGGGTACTTAACAAACCTAAATTAATTGGGATGGATATCAGGTAGTATCTACTTATGATTGTGGGTGAGATATACATGGAGAGTCAAACTTTAATATTTTTCATTGATCCGAGAGCATGGATTAGACATAGTCATTTGTCCTTTGTCCGAGAGTATGGAGAGGACATAGTTATTTTTCATTAATCCTTAAGCATGGATTAGACATAGTCATTTGTCCTTAGTTCGAGAGTATGAAGAGGACATAGTTATTTGTCATGCATTAATCCAGGAGCATGGATTAGACAAAGTCAATTGTCCCTAGTCCGAGAGTATGGAATGGGCATAGTTATTGATTCGAGAGCATGGATTAGACATATTGAATCCGGGAGTATGGATTAGGTAAATAGGTTAATTTTAGATCCGGGAGTATGGATTAGCTAAAGAGGTTAATTTAAGATCCGGGAGTATGGATTAGGTAAAGAGGTTGATTTTAGATCCGAGAGTATGGAACGTGTCGTTGTAAGGATTGACGGGGTGGGGTAAAAATTGCTTATATGAGGTGAAACTGTATACGTTATGAGTTCTAAAACACACACACACACACACACACATATATATATATATATATAACATCGTGGGATTGAAATCCCTATGTACTCACCACGTTTCCCAACCCGACCCACTCAGTTTAGTTGTACCACAGGTGTCGATATGTAACATCCATAAAAATCATGTCAAATTTAAGCTTTTTAAAACATTTCAAAACCAATGATTATTACAAAACTTGTTTTGAAAATAGTATAATGTCAGAGTATCCCATAATCAAATCATGAAAACATAAGGAGGTGTACGATCACGCCTTCGCCTTCCTGCGATCATCAAAAGTACCTGAAACAAAATCAACAACTGTAAGCCTGAAGCTTAGTGAGTTCCCCCAAAATAGTAACGCCATACAATCATAATCATATCATATAAACAAACAGAATGCATAATGAGCCTTCAGCTTGACTGAACCGCCTCGTAGGGCCTTCATCCTATCTGGACCGTTACCGAACCTTCAGCACGTCTGGACCGCCTCGCAAGGCCTACAGCCTATCCGGACCGCTCGTCAGGCCTTCGGCCTGACTAGACTGCCTCGCTGGGCCTTCAGTCTATGCGAACTGCCCTGGGTATGTTGGCCTTCAGCACAAAGCAAGACCGCCTTAACCCAACCCCCAATCAAACAATCATGTGCACATAAATATCATACGCTAGCTAGCATGTACAGATAGTCATACAGATCTAACAAATCACTAATAATAGCATCATCTTATATACCAGGATACCGATCTAACAGATCACTAATATAACATCATCCTATAACTAGGATACCGATCTAACATATCATTAACATAGCATCATCCTATAACCAGGATACAGATCTAACAGATCACTAACATAGCATAATCCCATGACCAGGATACAGATCTAACAGATCACTAATATAGCATAATCCTATAACCAGGATATAAACCATAAAGGGCCGACCTTGGTGCCTTAGACTCTATTGATATAGTGAGAAGAACTCACCTCACAAGTAGCTCGTAATGATAATGTCAAACTCCTCCAACTACAGCTCCAACTCCAACACCTACATCCACCAATGATCCACTTCCATAAATTCCCAAATTACTAAAATACCTCTAGAAGTCAAACTGGTCAACCCGTGGTCAAAGTCAAAGTCAACGGTCAAGGTCAACAGTCCATGTTGACCCAACTCATCGAGTGCAACTCACTGACTCATCGAGTCCTTCCAGAACTCGAGAACTCGTGAATACCTTAGTTGACTCGCCGAGTTTCCAGACAACTTGTCGAGTCCATACGTGTCCAAAAGTCGGGAAAACCTTAACTGACTCGTCGAGTCTTCTTACTGACTCGCCGAGTTCATGCAGAACCAATACATGCAATCTTCAACCGACTCGTCGAGTTGGCTATGTGACTCGTCGAGTCCCTTCAGTCCATTTCTCATCTAACGTTTTTAAGCTACCCCAAAGCTCCATATTGCAGATCTAACCTCCTAGGGCATAGTTTCCACGTAAAGTTGCAAAATTTACGTACATGCATGGTCCTAGATGCCAAAACCAAGCTAAGGGAAATGTTTAAACCAAGAAGAAGAACCCAAACTTGCTAAATTGGATTACTTTATGACTACAGGGACTTATAGGAGTCCAGATCTGAAGTTACAACTTCAAATCATGCCCAATACCCGAAATAACCCACAACCAACTAGAATATGGCCCTAAACCTTTACATGAAGAGATCTAGCTAAAGATAAGTCAAGGTAACAACTTGTTACCCTCAAAATGATGCCAAGATGAATTAGAGTCAGATCCATAAGCTTCTCTTTGCTCCAAGCTCCTTAGACTTTAAGCCTTCTTCACAAAATGCACCAAAAGCACTCTTTAAATCTCACAAACATCTCAAGAACAAGGTCTAGACTGATTAGGGTTTCTACTGGCCATCAAGAGGTGGTAAGGGTGTTGGAGGAAAGGACTTAAGGTCCTTTAAATAGGGTGCAAACCCTAAAAATTAGTGTTTCCATGCACAGACTCTACTCGTCGAGTCGGGGTCCTCTGACTCGTCGAGTAGGAATCCTAAACCATGCGGGCCAACTAGGTTCGACATGACGAGTTAGGGCCTCCAACTCATTGAGTTCCCTCAGCAAAATGAATATAAAGCTTTTAAAAAGTATACCTAGGAGTCGGTGTGTTACACGATACGAAGCTAAATTACACTGAGATTTTAAAGGAGATGTAGATCACTAGTGTAAATGAATGTAAGGTTTATTTATGCTTATTTTTATGTATTGATGATGACATCCTATTTAGAAATGCTTTGATAATATTATTATCATGTTTTCTGGGAACAAATTCCATAATACTGCTTTTCAAAAAGGATACTATGATTTTTAAATAAGCATAATTAAAATTTCTAAAATGACCGTGAATTTGGGGATGTCACACTATCTGTTGGAAAATTGGTTTTAACTAATTTATAAAAGTAGGGTTTCCTTATTTTTAAAAATTCGAACCTTAAACCATTATTAAACGAATAAATGGTTTTATATTTATGTTCTCCTCCGTGATACCTTCATTTTGATATATCACGTGTCCAAAACGGATTTACGATGAATGTAAAATTAATCCTTAAAGTGAGGGTGTTGGAAGAAGTAATAAAATAGTTTAAGGGGTGGGAGAAAGAAAAAAAAGTCTAGGGACCTTTCTTGCAAATATTTCTTTCTTTATTAACTGAAATTGTAATTAATATTACAGTTTAATTACATATTAAAAATCCTTAATGTGTTGGTTACTTTTTGTTGTATATATACAACTTTAAGACCACCATTTTAGGAGACAATAAAATAATTACAATCGACTCCTCTCGTCTTCTTCTCTAATGCATTTTTTTATCGTTTCAAGATAAAATCTAGGCCTAATATAGGTTCTGGTGGTCTTGAAGAATTACTTCAAGTTGTTGTATCCTGGGAAACAAACACCTGGTATTGGACGAATTTGTTTTAAGGACAATGTGTTAAACACATGTCTTAGCTTTTTCTATTTTCTTTCTTGTTTTTTGTACATTTTTGTAATATTATTCCTACAGTATCAACCAAGACAAACCTGACACGGGCCATGTCAGTCACATAATTGCTTTTTGGTAGTTTCCACTAATGATTTATTCCAAGACTTTTAAGCCATTTTAGATAACATCTCATTTCCAGACAACTCAGGGGAGATTTTTATCATGGTTTTGGTTATTAATATTTATGAGATCATTTGGAAACATTGATTTGGTTTTATTGTAAGCTATTATAGTGAACTAATTTCCTTTCCAATACTTTGAATTTTGGAGGTTTTAGTCATGTTAGGATAAACTTTTTTCCATTCCAGTTCTTCAGTATACTCTTGTTATGTTTTAATCATATGATTTAATGTTCTGTTCGTGCTTTTATCTAGAAATTCTAGTTTTGTTTTAACCTAATGGTTGATTTGACATTGATTCGTGTTGGCCATTAGAATTAATGTTAATTCATTATTGTTATTTCATTTATAGAATCTGTAATTATTTTATGAATTGAAATTAAAGTAACACTCATTGCATTATTTCTATGATGGGATTTACTTTAATGTAAACTAGAATTGCATATTTTTACACTTTCGAGTTTATGGGAAGTATCAAATGTTGTTTGGGAAAATTCACATAAAATTTAATGTGGTTTCAAATCTAATTCTAAGATCTTGTTTAGGTTAGGTTAATAATGCTAGATTTGATTCAAAGAGCTTTTTTTGATTTACAATATGGTGAACAGAAAATGCTAGAGTTTGTTAGTGTTTTCAAGAACCAACTTAGGTAGAAAGTGATGAATTGTTTAGAGAACCATAACTACTAATTAACTGATTTTATACATTCTATTTTTTATGCTTATTAACCATTCTTCAATCAAACAAAATTCTCCCTTTTTGTGTCTTAAATACCTTACACAAAAGACGTATAAGCATTTGAAACATCCCAAACCTTAAACCAAAATTTTCATTTTGAAATCGAAGGAAACCATGCCATTCATTCATAAAAGTAAATATTCAATTGTTTTGCAAACATAAATTAGGGCATTAATATTATAATATGGAACATCTTGAAAACATAACAACATATGCGATGTAATCACATCATTCTCTTTTGTACTGCCAAAGAGACCTACAACATTAAAACTTAAAACAGTAAGCACATAGGTTCATGAGTTCCCCAAGATATCACATACAATGATCCATATAGTAACATGTATGTTTTAACCCAACAATTTATTTCATCCTACGAGTCTATTTAAACCTATGACCTATTTTAGCCCACGAGTCTGTTTCAACCCCTCGACCTATTTCAGCCAACATATCTGTTTTAACCCACCGACCTATTTCAACCAACATGTTTGTTTCAAACCGCCGACCTATTTCAGCCAACGAAAGTATTTGAACCCAATATTTATATATCATCGCATACCAACAAGAGTCACAAAGACAACAAGCACGTAAGGATACCTAGTGTCCTACAATATAGTGAGAAGACTCACCTAAACTATCCAACAGAAGCTCAACAACGACCTCAACACCAGAATAACTAACCTAAGCTACCTAATGCCAAACCAAGACCATTCCTTAGTTAAATACTTAATTCTACCAAATTTTGGCCAAAAGTCAAACTAGCCAAATGTCAACGGTCAATACTCAAAGTCAACCATAGATACCACCATGTTGTGGCAAGACCTTGGCCACGAGTGGTCTTGCTCAAACAGAAAACGTGATGGATCTGCCCATCGCGTCATGGTCAGCATTTGACCACGTCGTATACAAGCTGGTAGATCCAAATACATGTTAAGCTCTTAATCCGTTAAGTCCACTAATAATACTCTCCAGAAAGATTCTTGGCACCCTAATGCTCCATAAAAATCATAAATGTGTGGACATGCATGTCTAGTACATGTCATTCCCCAAACTAGGTCAAAATGGTGAAAAATTGTGACCTTTATCTCATACATGGCTCCAAATCAAACCCAAGTTCTATATCTACAAGATGAAACACTCCAGGGACATCCAAGGTAGATACAATTGCAAGCTTTATCTGGAATTTTTCCTTGAACTCCAACCAAAACCATAAAAAAGGACATACAATCCTTAAAATGCTAGATCTGGGAAGCTTAATCCACAAAATATGGAACATGAATACTTATAGAGGTCCAAAAGATGCACAAGATGTTGGATCTCTTTTGATAATACATACTCAAGCTCCAAGGAATGATGTTATTCCTTTAAAACACCCAAAATGGCGTCAAAAAGAGGTTTAAGGAGAGAGGATGAGCTCAAACTATGAAGAGGGAGGCTAGAGTTTTGCTCCCAATGAGCTCCTGATGTGATGGAGGTTGCAAAATAACCTAAAACACAAATGTAAGATTTTTAAATACAGAGGAAACCCTAATTTTATGTTCTTGGGCTGCACAGTTCACCACTCCTTGGCGACCTTCTCACCATGACGTGGTGATGGGCTTTTGCTCATTCCATTCTAACTTAAAAAAATCATAACTTCTTCATTTGAAATCTGTTTTCAGTGATCTTTATATGCACACGAAGGTATTGACAATCCCTATAATTCTTTCTAATTACATTTGACTTAATGTATACCGAACTTAATCCATTAATACATGCAAAGAGTCTAAATATCAATTTTCACATTCTACCCTTTGGCTCTAAAACACAATTCAATAGATAAAATCACTTAACCAACAATATAAATATCCAATAAGGTCCAAAATTTATTACCTTGAAGCCTAATACCTTCACTTGATCAAATTACAGTTCGATATCCCAAAATTAGAAACATTCTGAAACCGTTACAAGTCTCCCCCACTTAAACTGGATTTCGCCCTTGAAACTCATCTCAGTTAGAATTTTAGAAAACAACACCAACACCATCCATATTCTTCCTCCAATAACTTCATAAAATCAAGTCATCCAAAAAAACTCGTAAGACCACTCGGAATCCAACCGATTACAACAAACAACTCAATCGCTTGAAAATACTTAATTGCAACAACCACCTCTCTCTCCCAGGCTGTAAGACCCAAATCATAGAAAAAATCACTTAAATTGGGAGACTCTCAAAACTACAACCACAAACCAACTCCATCAATATACTTTCCAAGACCGGGAGCCCATCCGTCCAAACTCCAAAGATATACATAAAGACTGTTGGTCACCCAATTGACATACCTATCCCTAGTCTCGGACTAGTAACACCTCTGAGCCATGCAGAAACGGACACTCAAAACATTCTAACCATGAATTTCAACCAATATCAATTCCACAAATTATACTTAAAATACCTCAAATATACACTTGACTTCCTTGCAAGTCATAACTATCCCACCGCTCATATGAGTATATAATGGTCACTCCAAAAGAAAATTATATGTGGCATCCAAACTCTCATATCCTCTCAGGTGCAAAACCATATGAAAATAATTATAGAGACCTACTATGAACTCCATAACTGGTGACTTAACTCATACGAAACGATTCTCATAGAACAACATGGATCCGCTAAGAAGACCCAAAATGGAACCACTGATATACAACCATGACTTTCCAACAGTCAACATTCTACCAATGCCCAACCAAAACTTGCTTGTTACTACGCCACTAGTATTATTTCCATACAATTCAAACACCCAACTATGCTAAACGACTAACAAACCAACATACGAGTCTCACTGCACAACTGTCGGGTCCAACTCACTTAAGTCAAAACCACGATGGTCCATGATACGTTGTGACACCATCTAACCATTGGAATGAGAAACTCATGGTTCTACACCATTCTTTCCATCATCACACCCCAATCATGAAAATTAACGAACATTACTTTAGTAGGCCTATAATCATACAACCATCATCCCACCAACCTGCATGAACCCAGTTAACATTCCTCCTAGTACTTTCCAACCATAACACGAGCCATAAAAATCAATAACATGTAAACCCCACCGTAATGTAGACTGCTATTGATGCAAGACCAGATGACAACATGATTGCATGTGACCAGATAATAAGATAGACATTTATATTCATTTTCCAACCGAAAGCAATAATCAGACAAGAACCATGCGAAAGAGTCAGACCAAGTGTTCTCCTGCTATCTTATTTTGTCCACTTGAAATCTTCATAACAATATTTGATGAGCTACTACAATGCCCAACTCAAGGGGAACACACGACCAACCCTAGATCTACTACATCCGTTCTTCATTGCAACATTATGCAGAGGGTGTAGTACCATTGGATCTAACGTAATGAAGCACCTCAAACGCTAACATAAGCATTCTCCTAAACAACCATAACAAGATCCCACACCTTAAATGAAACTGAATAGATCACATCAATGTGCAATTAACCCGATAAAACTTCCTAACTTCGAGGGAAAATCCAAAATCATCCAGAAATGTTGTTAGTCTTGGATGAGGGTCTAAGCCCGTAACTATATTTGGTATGTACTTGACCCGGTTGTGCATGTATGGTCCTTTTGGGTTGCCTTCACCAAAGCAACTTGACAAGGTAATTTGATGAGAGAGAGAGGATAATATGATTTAGTAATGTATTATAAGAATAATATATTAAAGGAGAAATCATATTTATTTAATTAGTATTAGTCATAAATTAATTAGGAATTAGTTTGGTGACTAAATGAGATTAATTAAATAAAGGGGCATAAACTGTCATATGTATGATAGTTGAGTTTTGGGCTGGGAAACCTAATGGACTAAAGGGGAACGAAATTATGATGAGGGATCATCATATTTTTGTCCAAGGCCCTATTCCAGAAGGTTCCTTGGGCTGCTTGGTGACTAAGCTGTCCATTAGGGTTTAAACTGAAACCCTAGCAACCTACAGTATAAATAAGATCCCTAGTCTTCAATTTTTGGCCACTTACTTCCCAAGAGAAACCCTAGGCCGAAAATTAGCATCCTCCCTCCTCTCTCACAGTTTCCTTCTTTCTTGTGGTGTTTGTAAGCCATTAGAGGAGTTACAATTGTGACTCTAAGCTCCAAGAAAGAAGATTCAAGCTTCCATTGAAGAGGTAAACATCTAAATATGATTCTATATGTTAAATTATGAAATATGTATGCTATTTTAGGGTTTTTAAGTCTTGGATTCATTGCATGTACAATAGAGAAACCTATATCCAAGCATTAGGGTTTGTATGAGCACATATGATTGTTCTTATGCATTAAACCCATCAGTTGTATCAGAGCCTTGATTGGTTTCTGTTGTATGTGATGTAATTGTCGTATTTCTGCTGAAAATTGTTTTTTTGGCCTCTGCCCGACTCAACTTGGCGAGTCAGCATCTGGACTCGGCAAGTTCGGGAGTCAGACAGAGCATATCTCGGGATTTCTTGCTGTTTTGCTATAGGATAAATGCCAAAATCGTTTTTTGATAATAAAATCTGAATTTTATTGTATGCAAATGATTTTCCTACCAAAACAAAAGATAATTTCAAATCTTTTGAATAGTAGTTTCTTTATATGATAAATATGGATTATTTAAATTATTTGGTAATTATCTTGTGACTAAAATTGGATTAGGTCAAATATAGATATTCATAAAATTAATTGTTTAATTTATATTATTTTTTATTTGATCCCTTATGTTTTGAAAAGTTCAAAACTTGTCCTCAAGTTTTGAAATTTAAATTTTATGATTAAAAGTTTAATTTTGAATGATTTAAATTTCAAACCCTTAGAATTTTACAAGTTTAAAATTCAACCCTATACTATTATATTATTACAAGATTAATTAATATATATGTATAAGAATAAGCTAGTCTTATCGCTAGTAGGCCTCATTCACGAAGCCAGTCTATAAGGTGGGTATAAGGTTACTGCCTATAAAATGGCGCTTAATGGGTGTACACTCACACCCACCGCTTGCTTGACTGGTGGAGGGTCGTTAGCCGAACGGATAGGATAGGGCACCTAATTCCTCATTAAAAGTATAATGAATTTACAAAGTAACTATAATGTTTTTACAAATTCTCAATCTTAGTTACTTTAGACTAAAATGTGAAAATGATGCTATTCCATGGAATTACACTTTGCAACCTTGTCAAACGTTAGTGGAGTGTGCATGGTTAACCGGCACACTAATTTGGGATTGACATTGGTGGCGAAGGGTGGCTTGATGTGTATCATAGATCAATGGAGTGTGCGTGGCTTACCGGCACATTGATTGGGTGATAGAGACATTGAGTGCACCATGTTGATTCACATGGTTATTCATAACTTGTTTGCAATCCTCGGTATCCCAATCGCAAATTTGAAGTGCATATCGAGATTTAAACATGCCATTGAAAAGTTTAATGAATCTTAAAAAACTAGGAGTTTTCAAATACATTTAAAACTTAATCTTCCTTTTCGTTTTTCATGGTGAAAATTAGTGAATCGTCATTCACTTACCTTCAAATTATTTACATTTAGATTACGACATCCCTTTTCTAAGTTGTAAATAATGTTGTTGGATCCTAGCCCTAATTTCTCATTTGGGTGTTTAATTGGGGATTCATTTCTAATCAAACTTTGTTCCTTTCTATTTCAGATGTCTAACACAAATGCAAACAACAACGCTTCTAGGTCATTCTCGCTAATGAACCTATGCCAAAAGGTGACATTTGATGGGTCGAATTTCAACGAGTGGATGAGATAAATTTGTATGATCACTCGTTACGAGGACAAAGAATATGTAATCGATGAGAAACTTTAAAATATCAACTCAGATGTTGCTACTCCTGAAGAGTTGGCTGCCTTTGAGGCCCACAAGCGTGATGCTACGAAAGTTCATTGCATCATGCTGGCCACCATGAACCTCGAACTCCAAAAGTCCTATGAGGACATGTATCTATATGAGATGCATCAAGATTTGCTGGACAGATACCACCAAAGCGCGAGGCAAGAGCGCTATGAGATCATTACCAACATGATCACCGCTAAGATGGGGAGTGGAGAATCCCTAACCTCGCATTTGCAGAAAATGCAGAGGTATGTTGATCGTCTTCTCAAACTTAATGTTAAGTTTGATGAGGATTTGGCCATCGACATCATCCTCCACTCCTTGCCTTCCTGTTACAACAAGTTCAGAATGACCTATCACATGAATAAGGAGGAGTTCTCCTTGAGTAAGCTCCAAGGACTGCTGAGGACTGCTGAGAGCAACCTCAAGGACACATTTGTTGCATCATCCCCTGCTGTGGCTGCTCCCGTGTTGGCAACTGGCCAAGGGAAGGGAAAGAAGAGGAAGGGTCCTTCAAAGAGCTACAAAAAGGGAAAGTCACGTGATGGTTCATCCTCTAGTGGGACCAAAGCAGGTTCTGCTAAACCCTCCTCTGACCCTAAGGAAGCAGAGTGCTTCTATTGCCACGAGAAGGGCCACTGGAAACGAAGCTGCCCCAAATATATGTAGGACATTAGAGATGGGAAGGTAAAACCCACCTATGCAGGTATGTATTCTATTAAATCTAACAACTCATCACTTGCTACTTCATGGGTTCTTGATACAGGATGTGGTTTCCAAATTTGTTCTGATTTGCAGGGCCTAAGAAGAAGTAGGGATGTGGAACATGGGAAGATAAACCTGATTATGGGAAACAGAAGATCGTCGCCTGTGACCAGAGTCGGAGTTTATTCTTTAGTGTTGAGTAATGGGTTAGGATTAGATTTAAATAATTTTTGCTATTCGCCAGATATGGAAAGGAACATAATTTCTTTTCATGGATTGTATAAACAAGGTTTCAGATATTTATTTGATAATAGTAGTGGTTCTATTAATGTTTATTTGAATGATGTTTTTTATTTCAATGCATTACCTTGTAATGGGATTTATGAATCTGTGTTAGTTGTTGATAATTTGGGAAATGATGTGTTGAATATTGATTCATCCAATAGTTTGGACAAAGCATGCTTGTGGCATTGTCACCTTAGCCATGTAAACAAGAAATGCATAGCCCAACTCCAAAAGGATGGAGTCTTGGAGTCATTCGACCTTAGGAACGATGACGTGTGTGAATCTTGCTTACTTGGGAAGATGACCAAGTCACCCTTTTACTAGCACTTGTGAAAGGAGTGAAGGTCTATTGGATCTCATACACATCGATGTGTGTGGGCCCTTTAGATCCAGCACAAGGGATGCTTGCCGCTTTTACGTGACTTTTACGGATGATTATAGCAGATATGGATATATCTAATTAATCAAGCAAAAGTCAGAAACCTTTGAAAAGTTCAAAGAGTTTAAGAATGAAGTGGAGAATCAGCTGGGCAGGAAAATCAAGATGCTACGGTCAGACCGAGGAGGAGAGTGCCTAGGTCTTGAGTTTCACGACTATCTAAAGGAATGCATAATCGTTTCGCAATTGACGCCTCCAAGAACGCCACAATTGAATGGTGTGGCTGAGAGACGTAATCGGACCTTGTTGGACATGGTTTGTTCTATGATGAGTTGGGCTTCGTTATCGATAGCTTTCTGGGGGTACGCCTTAGAGACAGCCGCCCATATCCTAAATTTAGTTCCCACGAAGAAGGTCGCAAAAACACATCACCAGATGTGGACAGGGAAAACTTCCTCGTTGGCACATATCAAGGTTTGGGGTTGCGAGGCTTTCGTGCGACGAGAGACTCACGAGAAGCTCGAACCTCGTAGTAAGAAGTGTTATTTCATCGGCTATCCACAGAAGTCCTTTGGCTATCTCTTCTACATACCAAGTGACAATGTTGTCTTCATTGCTAGGAGAGGGGTTTTCCGAGAAAGGGAACTCATAAGTCAAGAGGACAGTGGGAGGCAAATTGATCTTGAAGAAATTCAAGAGCAAAGCGATGAAGGAACTTCTAACACTAGCACTCAACCTGAGGAGGAAACTCCTGTTGAACCTGTTGACGAGTCCTTACCTCTTAGACGCTCCAGTAGGGCTAGTGTTCCACCCCAGTTGTATGGATTCCATATTACTACTGAAGGGGATACATTTATTAGTGATAGTACACTAGTAAATTTGGACAAACCTAGCAGCTACAAGGAAGACATGGTAGGCCCAATGTCTGCTAAGTGGAAAGAGGCAATAGACAACAAGATTCAGTCCATGTACGACAACCAATTTTGGAATTTGGTTGATATTGTGCCGGGTCGTAAGACAGTTGGGTGCAAGTGGATCTTCAAGAAGAAGATAGACATGGATGGGAATGTGCACACTTATAAAGCGCGATTGGTTGCGAAGGGCTTTACTCAAACTCCTGGAGTTGACTATGATGAGACCTTCTCGCTAGTTGCCAAGATAAAGTCTATTAGGGTGATGCTCGCAATAGTTGCGTTTCATGATTATGAAATATGGCAGATGGACGTGAAAACCACTGTTCTTAATGGAAAGTTGGCTGAGGATGTTTACATGAATCAGCCAGAGGGTTTTGTCGATGCGAAGCATCCAAATAGAGTGTGTACACTTGAGAAATCCATTTATGGATTGAAGAAAGCGTCTCGCAGATGGAATCTTTGTTTTGAAGAGAAGGTCAAAGAGTTTGGCTTTCTACGAAGCGAAGATGAGTCAAGTGTGTATGTCAAGGCCAGTGGGAGTATAGTGAGCTTCCTCGTATTGTATGTCGATGACATACTAGTCATAGGAAACGACGTCCCAACCTTACAGGAGGTCAAGTCCTGGCTTGGGAAGTGTTTCGCTATGAAGGACCTCGGAGAAGCTGCGTATATTATGGGAATAAGGATAGTAAAAACAGAAGTAAAAGACTGATAGGACTTAGTCAGGATACATACTTGGATAAGGTACTAAATCATTTTAGTATGGAAAATTCCAAGAAAGGGGAGTTATGAATCCAAAGCAATACCAAGTGTAGTAAGACTCAATGACCGAGTACAGACGCAGAAATAGCTGATATGAGCCGAGTACCTTACACTTCCACAATTGGCTCTATCATGTACGCTATGACTTGTACTCGCCCTAATGTGGCCTTCGCTTTGAGCATGGTCAGTAAATATCAAGGGAACCCTGGTAGAGCACATTGGATTGCTGTCAAGAATATTCTTAAGTACCTTCGAAGGACCAAGGAATGGTTTCTAGTCCTCGGTGGGAGTGATGACTTAAGGGTACGAGGCTACAATGACGCTAGTTTTCAGACAGATCGGGATAATTACCGATCGCAGTCGGGCTGGGTCTTTACCCTGAACGGAGGAGCAGTGACTTGGAAAAGTTCCAAGCAAGAGACCGTGGCTGATTCAATGTGCGAATCAGAGTACATTGCAGCAAGCGAAGCATCGAAAGAGGCTATATGGTTGAAGAACTTCATTGGAGACCTTGGAGTTGTGCCATCCATAAAGGAGCCCATGGAAATTTTCTGTGATAATGAAGGAGCGGTTGCCTTAACCAAGGAACCAAGGGATCATGACAGATCTCGACATATCGACAGAAAATACCATTTTGTTAGACATCGGGTAGAAGTGGGACTCCTCGTAGTGAAGAGGGTATCGTCAGAAGATAATCCAGCAGATCCCCTTACGAAGGGATTGAGTAGGGTCAAGCATTTGCAGCACGTTAGGAGCGTTGGGCTAAAGGACAATATTAGTTTAGATTAGATAGGTAGGAAACTTGTAATAGATAAGTTTGTATTCAACATTTGATGATTAAATAAAGGTGTGTTATTTATAAGAAAGGTTTCTATCTTGTGTTGATTATTTATCTATTGTTTCTATTTTGCATGTTTTGACTTCTTGAATAATAAGATTATTCAAACAATCCACAATCGGTCATATGTTGGAAGTAGATATGAAGTAAGATTGTCATGAATTTGTTTGTAAATTGTCTAAAAGGTTCTAGACATTGCAAAGGATTGCTACAAAGCTCATGAGTGCTTATGAAATATGATTTGAACATTGGAATAAACATGCGCTTGCTGGTATCATATAATCTTTAAACCTAGAGATATGGTTATTGTTTGCTAGTTGATTATACATTGATAATGCGAAAACGCATCAGTAACTTAATGTTATAAAATGCATTATTGTGTGTGACTTAACTAGTAAATGATAAAAGCATATAAGTCGAAGTTTTTCTGTTCCTTTTATTCTAATAGGATAAAAGCGATATCTGGTTACTCGATGATTTGATTTGACTTATGTGCCGGGCCTGGTCAGGATGAAGTTGATGTGTTCAACTAAATTCTATGTCAAATAAATCAAAAATAGAGGAAAAAAAATGTTAGACAATCAGTATTGTTAACATGATATCTAGAACAGAGGATTATACGATCACTTATCTGAAGGGCAAGATTTTGATCAGAGTTGACAACAGCGTATAAGAGTTACGATTGCTGATCGGATCTTGAAGACGTATATGGGATATAGTTACTAGACTTATCCAAGTGGAAGACTGGTGGATTAGTGTCTAAGCCCGTAACAATATTTGGTATGTACTTGACTTGGTTGTGCATGGTCCTTTTGGGTTCCCTTCACCAAAGCAACTTGACAAGGTAATTTGATGAGAGAGAGAGGATAATATTATTTATTAATGTACTATAAGAATAATATATTAAAGGAGAAATCATATTTATTTAATTAGTATTAGTCATAAATTAATTAGGAATTAGTTTGGTGACTAAAAGAGATTAATTAAATAAAGGGGCATAAATTGTCATATGTATGATAGTTGAGTTTTGGGCTGGGATACCTAATGGACTAATGGGGAAAGAAATTATGATGAGGGATCATCATATTTTCATCCAAGGCCCTATTCCAGAAGGTTCCTTGGGCTGCTTGGTGACTAAGCTGTCCATTAGGGTTTAGACTGAAACCCTAGCAGCCTAGAATATAAATAAGACCCCTAGTCTTCAATTTTCGGCCACTTGCTTCCCAAGAGAAACCCTAGGCAGAAAATTAGCATCCTCCCTCCTCTATCATAGTTGCCTTCTTGCTTGTGGTGTTTGTAAGCCATTAGAGGAGTTACAATTGTGACTCTAAGCTCCAGGAAAGAAGATTCAAGCTTCCATAGAAGAAGTAAACATCTAGATCTGATTCTATATGTTAAATTATGAAATATGTATTCTAGTTTAGTGTTTGTAAGTCTTGGATTCATTGCATGTGCAATAGAGAAACCTAGATCCAAGCATTAGGGTTTGTATGAGCACATAGGATTGTTCTTATGCATTAAACCCATCAGTTAGAACCACTATCGAAACTACCCTGAATACTAAACTCGAAGACGTGACATCCCAAACTGAAATCTATGTGGACCTGAGGTCATACATGGAAAATCGAACAATGTGGCTCCGACATTCGAACTTCCAATAACAAAGGATAGATGCCAAACTCAATCTTTTTAGGAAAAATAATTCCGCTACCAAGAAATTGAGGGTATACATACCCAGGAACCATAATACATACCTGACATAACTTGACGAAAGGTCGATGCACCAACTGCACCTTCAACTAACAGAAGTCAAAACCTTCGAGCAATGATGATGAACTAAATAACCAAATGATCGAAAATGGATCGACAAACTAAATGAATGATCTCACATGAAAAAACTCATTTAGAATTCTTAAGCTCATCGACAAATCAAAGACTGCCCATCCTTAAACATAGATAGCAATCCATAATGCGAGTTAACCAATCTCTCAAAAACTGATACCCAACTAAAATGGCCCAAATGCTTCTTGACCTCATACTTGGCTTTCTTAAAAGAAACTACCGGCCACAACAAGTTCCTTGCCCAACAACTTCCTTCTATGAGAACAACCCATGCATTCCTGAAGACATAATCTGAAGGCAACTTGCTCTACACCCCCGATTTGACTAATTCTTGAATTCATTTAGATCGTGAAGGACTCCAACAGATCTTAGAGAAACGTAAAAAGCAAACTTCATAACCATGAGCAATTCAAGGGTAGCCTATATTCCTTTACTTATGCAACAGTAATCTAAACAAAAACCTCTCGTACTTGAATCGCAAATTTCTTTTACTCATTGTATTGAAATCACAAAAATCAAACGGGCTGATGAGTCTCCAAACAGAATATCCATTTATCCCTACTTAGGGTTCGAACCACCACCGAATGATGTCTACAATCAACAAAGCCTTAGACCGGCTCAACCAGATACATACCAACCTTGACTCTCGGAATACAACACAACATAAGATGATCATTCGGATAATAACCAACCAATCATAAGGAAAATCCAAATATAATATGGAGACCTTGAGAACTTTTCCCAACATTACCACCTCTAAACATTAAGAATCTCATGTAGATGCACAAGAAATAACTCCGACAGTCCCAACATAGCACCAATTCTCTAGCTAGCAACAATATGACTAACCACACACCTTGCCTACAAACTCCCATCAAACAACTCATCACAAGAATTAACAAAATACAAAAGGCATCATCCTCTTAGCTAGGAGACGCTAGATAGAACAAAATTTGTTGGTCCTAAATCACCTCTCCTATGACCTTAAATAATCAGGTAGAACATGACCAAACCGATTTCAAATAAATCAGACCCTTGTTCTCTCCTTTTACAGTCTCAACTGAAATAACTCTCTTACCCACATCTGAAATATCTTGAGGAAACCATAAAACAAAACCATCTTATGTATGTCACACTTTTCATTACATCCACAAATACCTAGACCATCAAACGAATATCCAAATCCCTAATATCTCACTTTGGTAGTGCCTAAACCTACATCTGCTCACTAGTCTCGTGCTGGATGTACATCCCAAATCCAAAATCATACGCTTGATCTCTCCCTATTTCTTCCCCGCGAACACGAGAGGATGGAAGAATATAACCTCGTAGTAGAGAATGACATCCTAAGACATCGTTCAACCAGTCATCTTCAGGCTGCAGTCCTTGAGTCGATCATCACAATCGCTTCATACTTGAGTCTCGCGAATCAAACTGACACTACGTCAAACAAGGTCCTCGAGACCTTAGAATCAACTAATTCACACAAGTCAGCACCATTCAGTCCTAATCTACCACATCTACTAAGGCCTGAACAATTACCAAACTCATCCTCATCCTAAATAGCCATAACCGAAAGACAGATAAAGACGGAAACATATTGCAACAAATCATGGTGCCAAACCATGCTATCTACCCTCAACCAGTTCCTTAGTAACCTTTTCAACTCTTCTTGATCCCCATATGTATCCTATGCTTTTGGTAGTATTAGGCCCATACTACCTTTCACACATATCCGTACTCGTCCCAATAATTGTCTCAAGGTTCCCAAGTCACTACTTATGACCACAACCAGGCAATCTAATCACGTACACTTGTGCTCGAACAAGCACACACACCACTAATATTCCTAGATTTTACTTTTAGGATATCTCTTACGCAAGTGCCCACACTAGCACATTCTTACATTCTTCCTAGGTCACTACGAATTTCCACCCCACCATACTATCAACCACGTAAGAAACTTCTACCAATTTCAACTAACTATATTTCGAATACAATCACATGCCACAAAAATTAAACAATCCTTCAACTAAAAGATATTGCACTACAACAATTGGAATCAAACAAGAGTTTCACAATAGAGCCAAATTAAGCATTCCAAAAGTATGAAATCTTTATGGCATGCTACCTAACATATTCACTTAATAGTTAATTAACATCAATATACGTTTCACAAAACACAAAGCAAGCAACATTCGAGTAGAAAAAACCAACATGAAACAAGGTAATCCTAACACACAATTACTAGAGATACTTAGCCTACACATTATCATGCATCTTTAACAATTCACATATCGGAGACATAAAGGCATCTCTCCTATGCAGGCTTTCTAGCATGCAACTTGAAGCAAATTTTCATTCTAACTTGAAGCAAATTTTCACATATATCAACATGTATGGGTATTCTAGGAGTTACTTACTTGAGCTCCGACTGAGTACACTCATCACATCCTTTTTTTGAAAAACTTTTCAAAAAATGTTTTTGTAAAAAGAAATCCTTCAGTCCTCAGTTTGAGTTCAAACACACTACAGAGTGCGCCCGAATCCTTGAAACTAGGGTTTTGATACCAAGTTGTAACATCCTAAATCTGAGACCAAGTTTTTCATTTTATAATCAAAGGAAACCGTGTCATTCATTCATAAAAGTAAATATTCAATTGTTTGGAAAACATAAATCAGGTTATTAATATTATAATGTGGAACATCTTGAAATAATAGCAGATGTGATGCAATCATGTCGTGCACTTCCCGTATTACCAAAGAGACCTGTAACATTTAAACTTTAAATTGTAAGCGCAAAGCTTAGTGAGTTCCCCAAGATACAATATACAATCATCCACATAGTAACGGGTTCGTTTCAATCCAATGGTCTATTTCAGCCCACAGGTATGTTTCAACCCTACAACTTATTTCAGCCCACAAGTCTGTTTTAACCCTCGACCTATTTCAGCTAATGAGTCTATTTCAACCCACCGACCTATTTCAACCAACATGTTTGTTTCAACCCACCAATCTATTTCAGCCAATAGGTATGTTTTAACCCAACATGTATATATCATACAAGCATACCGATAAGAGTCACAAAGATAAGAAACACGTAATAACACCTAATGTCCTACAATAAAGTGAGAAGACTCACCTAAACTACTCAACAGAAGCTCAACAACCACCTAAGCAACAAAACAGCTAGCCCAGGCTACCTAATGCCAAACCAAGACCATTCTGTAGTTAAATACTTAATTATATCAAAGTTTGATCGAAATTCAAACTGTCCAAAAGTCAACAGTCAACGGTCAACATTAACCATGCAGACCACCGCACCGTAGCAAGAACTTGGTCACGTCGTGTTTTGGCTCTAACAAAAAACACGATGGATTTGACCACCGCAATATGGTCAACATTCGACCATGCCATGGTCAAGCTGGAAAATCCAAATCCTTGTTAAGCTCTTAATCCATCAAGTCTACATTTAATACTTTTTAGAAAGCTCCTTGGCACCTTAATAGTCCATAAAAATCATAACTCTATGGACATGCATGTCCAATACATGTCCTTCGAAAAACAAGGCCAAAATGGTGAAAACATATGACCTTTATCTCATGCATGGATCCAAATTAAACCAAAGCTCTAAATCTACAAGATGAAACACTCTAGGTACATCTAAGGTAGATAAAGTTGCAAGCTTTATATGTAGTTCTTTCTTAAACTCCAACCATAACCATAAAAAGGGACATAAAAGTCATAAAATGCTAGATCTAGGAAGCTTAAGCCACATATTTGGGAACTTGAATACTTACAGAGGTCCAAAAGATGCATAAGATGTTGGTTCTCTTATGAGAATACACACTTAAGCTCCAAGGAATGATATTATTGATGGGTTTGAGCCATAAGAAGTTTCCTATGTGCACATGCAAACCCTAATGCTTGGATCTAGGTTTCTCTAATTGAACATGCAATGTATCCAAGGCTTATAATTCTAGATCTAGAGTAAACAATTGAATCATATCATATGAAATAAGATCTAAAAGAATACCTTGAGTTTCTTGCTTGAAATTTCTTGTTCTTGGAGCTTAGAGTCACAATTGTCACTCCTCTAATGGCTTACAAACACCAACTAGCAAGAGGATGATCTTGAGAGAAAGAGGAGGTGAGAAATCGGATCTAGGGTTCTTCCTTGCAAGAGTATCACCGATTTCCCTCACCCAAGGGGTCTATTTATACTATGAGATACTAGGGTTACACCCTTAACCCTAATTGAATAACTTAGGCCCTAAGCAATCCAAAGATCCTCCTAGATATGAGGCTTGGACGATTTTAAGGTATCCTAACCCTGAAATCCATCCACCCTAATATCCATAAGGATACATAGCCCAAAACACAACTATCACACATTTGATAGTTTTTGCCCCTTTATTCAATTAACATCTTTAAGTCACCAAATTAATTCTCAATTAATATATGACTTATATCAATCAAATAACATTATTATTCCTTTAATATATTACTCTCATAATATATTAATAATATCTCTTCTCTCTTTACAAATCATCCTGTCAAGTTGCTATGGTGAAGACAACCCAAAAGGACCATGCACAACCGGGTCAAGTACTTACCAAATATAGTTACAGCCTTAGACACTAATCCAATAGTTCTTCCTTCAAAACACCCAAAATGGCACCAAAAGAGGTTCAAGGAGAAAAGAGGAGCTCAAACTGTGAATAGGGAGGCTAGGATTTTCTCCTAATGAGCTCTTGATGTGATGGAGGCTACAAAATGACATAAGACACAAAGGTAAGGTCCTTAAATATGAGGAAAACCCTAATTTTATGGGCTTGGGCTGTAAAGCTCACCACTCTGTAGTGACTTTCTCACCACGCTGTGGTAACAAGTCCTATAATTCTATCTAGATACATTTAACTTAATGAATATCGAAGTTAATCCATAATACATGCAAAGAGTCCATATATCACTTTCCCATTCTTCCCTTTGGCTCCAAAACACCATTAAAGGGCTTAAATCACCTAACCAACAGTCTCAACATCAAATAAGGTCGAAGATTTTTTTTCCCTTGAAGCCCAAGACCTTTACCTAATCAAATTACGGTCCGTTATCCCAAAATTAGAAACATTCTGAAACTAGATGTTACAACATTTGTCCCGTGTCTCCATGGTTTGATACTGCTTGGTTTGTACTACTACTTTTCTAGTGCAAAATAACAACGTATTTGGAGTTCATTTTGTACCAATTTATATGTTAGGTTTGACACCCTAAAAGTTAATTAGTTTAATTCATTTAGTTAAATGGGTTATATTATTGTTTGAAAATTAAGATTTCAACTTAATTTCGGAGACGAACTAAGTCTTAAATACTGATCCATCTTTTTGGCTCTAGGTGTATCAAAAATCTGGACTTATGTGCCTCTTCCATCACAATTTCCCTAACCCCGCCAAAATCTGGTACCCAGATCCGATGTGACAACCCGTAAATTCCTATCTTGTAAAAGTCAATCCAATCATTCAAAAGCCAGACTTGTTTCAATTGCCTTTTAGCCTTGTTAAGGGTCATTTTAATGAGTTCTAAGCCTAGTCCACTTAAGGATTAAGTGTTATGAAGTATTAGATCAAGATCAGAAGGCTGCTCCCGAACCAGAAAACCCAACATATGAGGTTCACGACCTTAAACCCTATTCGCGGCCGTGAACACTCTTCTGGCCGTGATCTCTCCCACATATATATGAGATTGCTTCATTTTTTCCTTCATTTCTCCAAGCTCCAGCCGTGAACTACCCATTCTCTCTCAAGTATCATCAAGTGAAGGCTCACTTTTCACTCCAAAACGTAAGCATCTCATCGATATTCTTGTTTATGCTTGAAACATCCTTTGATTTTCACCCTTGATTCATCATTTTCATCATCATCTTCGATCTTCAAGAGTTCACGGTCGTGAATCCTTCATAAGATCTTAGGTCATAAACCATTGTAAGACTGTGAACCCTCCTTCCATGGCCGTAAACCCTTCATTAAATCATGCTTGGGCCATGAACACATCATGTGTTCTATGGTCGTGAACTCTCCCAAGGCCATGAACACTCTTTGTTTGACCGTGAACTCCCTTCAATCAATCATATGTGATTCTAACACTCCATTGAGAGTGTTTCCTAGTTCTAAGGTCGTTTCCCTTACATGTAGTTGTTATATACACTAATTATATACATATATGTATCAATATCTGTCACTTAGGACCCGTTTGTGCCTTGGGACTTCATTCGTGGAACTTCTCATCCTTACTTGAATCTTCAATTCAATCAGCCACATAAGGTGAGTTTCATACCCCTATAATCAATCTTTTAAATGTTTTTAAATGCTTTTAAGGGGGGAATACAAGTTGAACACAATAGTATTGTGTTAATATTTACCTGTGATAACCAACACATTAAAGTATTTCTTATGCTTTTATAAGTGATCAAATCAATTCAAAAAATCTTTTAAGTTATGTTACTTTGTTGTTTATAAAACTTCATTTTTAAAGTACAAGCATAACTCAGTAGATAATCGAGTCTTTTCTACAAATCAGGGACAATTCAAAACAAACATATTAGTAAACTATAATAGGTATAGTTTAGGGGTTCAATCCATACTATAACTAGAACAGGGAGGAACATACTATAACAAGAACAAGATTGAACATACGATCACAAGAACAAGATAACAATAATGTGAAACCACTACTTCATGGCATAGCAAAATACTTGTTAAGTCGCGTTTTGTAACCAGAGTCTCTTGGAGGGAGAGCGGGCATTGTGTGTTTAGATCTAAATCCCGCATCCCGACTATTCGCAATAGTTTGGCCGGCAGGCCAAGGGGTGACAAATGTCACATCAGTTTCGATGCCAGCAGGTTTTCGTGTTAAACACTCATCAATCAGTATGGTTATAACCACCTCACATTTTAACCAAAACCAACAAATTGGTATTAAGGTAGTTAGTGGTTCAGTAGTTACTTTATACAACTTTACTGTACACTTTCATTTTCCCATTACATTCATATAGTGATATTCTCACATTAAAGGTAATGCAAACTATTTTCTAGTAAAGATAGTCCTAAAACTTGGGAAAACATACATTATTACAAAAGACAAACAAACAGAACAATCAGGTCTTGGTACATTCAATTAGGACCTATAATGCTAACTTTATGATTCCTCGGTGGATACGTTAGGGGTATATATTGATCGGATCCGACAGACAGTAGAATGTGTGCTTTCCGCTTCATTTCCTGTTCCTTGTTTGGTTGTGGGCTTAGAGTAGATTCACACAGTCTACTCTCTATATGATCTTAGCTATATATATATATATATATATATATATATATATATATATATATATATATACACACCTAGTAATCATAGGGAGTAACAGGTATGGGTCAGGTCATAGCATACAAATTCAATATACCGTTTTCTAGTACAAAAACATATTTTTCGAATAGAACATTAAGTAGGAGAAACTAGAAACTTATCTGTAAAAGGTTTGATAAGCATTATTAAACCATTATAACTTAAAGGACCTTTAGTGGTTAATTCTATAATACCTTAGTTTATACATCATGGTTATATATAGTTAATATCCGATAGGCAGTTGGATGTGTGCTTCCCGCCTTACTTCTTGTTCCTTGTTTGGTTGTGGGCTTAGGGCAGATTCACCCATTTAACTGTCCGTTCGATATTAGATTATATATAGCTAGTATAAACTAAGTGATTATAGAAGGAACTATTGTGGTTACCATTTTTACCTAAGGAAATATATGATTATCTTATAGAATGTTTTCATCAAATATAAAGAACTATTACAGTTAACTCCGTAAGTACCAAATGAATACACCAGGGTTATATAAAATGAAGATCTAACAAACAATGGGATGTGTGCTTTCCACCTTACTTCCTTTTCCTATTTGGTTATGGGCTTATAGCAGATTCAAACAATCGATTGTCTGTTTACTCTGGATTGTATATAACTTGTATCCATTTAGTACTCATAGAAGGAATTGTAGAGTCATTTTCACTTATCATTCATCACATCAGAAAATATAGGATTTTATGGAGGAACAGACGAACTTTTCTAAAGAACTTACTTTTCATCACTTAAATACTTATGAACTCACCAGCTTAAATGTTGATCTACTCTTTCAAAATAACTTGTATTCTCAAGAAACTAGTTGATATGTACGCGTACTGGGATTCAGAAGATGGAGTATAGTAGCTTCATGTCTTGTTTTGTTATTTACTTTTGGATTCAATCTTTTGTGAATCACATACTTTGTAAACACTTTAATATTAATGCAATGGTTTTTTTTATTACTTTGATTACTATGATGCTTGTGTTGTGATACTACATATGACGTCCTCCGCCCCCGAACGTTTCTGTCGTTCTGGTTTGGGGGTGTGACATCCGACCGCACCGGTCAACAATTTGCGGTTATCAGTTGAAAACGTATCAATCTCACCTCTGATTTTCTCCTATTTGTAGTTTTCCTTCTTGACTCCCTCGGCCTGAGCCTCTATGATAAAATCCATATGCGTTGAATAGATAGAAATCCACATACATAAACCCCCAATAGACGTGCTAGCCGACTTGCGGCTAAAAGAATCAGCTACCACATTCACTTTTACTGAGCAATAAAGAATCTCGCAACCATAATCCTTGACAACATCAATCCATCCACGCTGTCTCATATTCAGATTCAAATGATCCATGAGATATCTCAGGCTCTTGTGATTTGTGTAGATTGTACATCGGACCCCGTATAGACAGTGTCACCAAATCTTGAGAGCAAACACCACTACCCCTAACTCCATATCATGCGTCAGATACCAAACCTCATGCGACTTCAGTTGCCTAGAAGCATACATAATAACTCTCCATTGTTGCATGAGTACTACTCCCAAACCGGTGATAAAAGCATCACATTAAACAAAAAATCCTCTACACCCTCTGGGAGGGTCAAGATCGGTGCCTCATATAACTTTTACTTCAGCGTCTCGAATGTAGCCAACTGCCTAGGCCCCCAGCAAAATTCCATGCCCTTCCTCGTCGAAAGAGTGAGAGGCATAGAAACCTTGGAGAAATCCTGAATAACCATCTGATAATACCCTACTAAACCCAGAAAACTCCTGATCTCCGAAGGATACTTCGGGACCTCCCACTGCATAATTACCTCGATCTTGGCCGGGTCGACCAAAATCCCATTATGGTTACCGAGGTGCCCCAAGAACTAGATCGCCCGTAACCAGAACTCACACTTCAAGAACTTGGCAGAAATTCCCTCTTCCTCAAAACTCCCAGCAGCTCTTGAAGGTGCTCCTTAAGCTGTTAATTGGTCTTGGAATAGACCGGAATATCATTGACAGAAACAATGATCGAACGATCGAGCATCGTTGCATACCCGATTCATTAAATCCATAAAATTTTCAGGCGCATTGGTGAGACCAAACAGAATCACCATGAAATCGTGATGACTATAATGAGTTTGGAACATTGTCTTCTCCACACCCTCCTCCCTAACTCTCATCTAATGTTACCCTGACCTTAAATCGATACCAGAGAACCAAGATGCACCCTGAAGCTGATCGAAGAGGTCATCAATATGAGAAAGTGGGTAACGGTTCTACACCGTCAACTTGTTCAACTTCCGGTAATTAATGCACATCCTTCTTCTTAACTAATAAAATTGTTGCTCCCTAAGGCGAATTGCTCGGTCTGATAAGCTGCTTGCCCAAAAGCTCCTGAAGCTGAGAGAACTACTCCTGCATCTCTTGTGGAGCTAAACGGTATGACGCCTTAGCAATCGATGCTGCATCAGGGATCAGATAGATCTTAAACTCCACTTTCCTCACATGAGGAACGTCGGGTAATTCCTCCGGAAATACATCTAAAAACCCTCTAACTACAGGCACGTCCAAAACTGAAACCCCCTTCTCCACCCGAATGTCAATCACATAAGCAAGATATCCCAAACATCCATGCTGAAGATACTGTCGAGCCTTGGCGGTTGAACAAACAGTTGAACCAACTCTGGTACCCTTGTCATAAATAGTCGATTCTCTCCCACTTGGGGTGCGAACCGCTACTCAATTCCCCTCACAATCTATCTAGGGATGACAATGGGTACGGGTATACCGGGTTTCATGTTCCCCATCCCCATACCCGAATCCCCATCCCCATCCCCAATGGGTATCGGGGATCCCCAATGGGTAATCGAGGATCCCCAATGGGTAATCGGGGATTTTTCCCATTACAAAGTTTTGAACTTTTATGAAAAATAACTCATAATTATATATTAACCAACAAAAAAAAACTATTAGAACTAATATAAACCACTATAATCACTGAATGTCTCAAACACGAACAATAACATTCAAGGTTATAAATTAAATCGTTTTTTTGCAAAAAAAGACATAAAAGGTTTTCCCAAAACTATACGTTTGATTGTTAAAAAACTTTACTTTGTTTACTGAACATTTGCTTATGCATTATTAAAAATAAAAACATAAGTAACACTATATATATATATATATATATATATATATATATATATATATATATATATATATATATATATATATATATATATATATATATATCGGGTACCCATCGGGGTCGGTTTCGGGTCCGGGTATGGGTACCCGACAGGTAGAACCATCCCCATCCCCATCCCTGCTTTTTATATTCGGGTAATACCCATCCCCGTCCCCATCCCCGGTCAACTCGGGGATTTACCCGATCAACTCGGGTTAGGGTTTCGGGTACCCATCGGGTACGGGTTTTTTTGCCTTCTCTAAATCTATCATGGAACCAAATCTGCTCAACCAATCCATCCCTACAATAACTCATACACCCTCCCATAGGGATAGGGATCGAACCAATCAGGTAAGGCACCTTGAAGATTTCCAGGGTACAACCCCAAAAAACGCTTGATGTAGAAACCTCATGTTTGTTGGTGATGGAAACTCGCATCGGGCACTCCAAATCTCCAAGAGGCATATCAGAACTGCTACTTAAGGATGATGACACAAAGGACAGACTCACACCCGACTAAAAAAGAACAAGGGCAGGCAAGGAGTTAACTAAGAAGGTACCTACCAGAAATACAATCATAAGTATATAATAAAATAACTTAATAGAATCATAAATGAAAACATACCAGTAACGACGTCCGGCGCCGCCCTAGCCTCATCTGCCATGAGATGAAAGGCATGGCCCCTGGCCTTTGGGGCCTCATATCTCCCTTGTTGTCCATTTGTAATCCTCAAACTAGTCGGGGCTGGTGCCTACATCGTCTTGGCAGTAAACAAAGGACACTGAGCCTTCACGTGGCCCACCTGATCACAATGGTAACAAATCTTGGTGCTTGGCACTAAGGCCTACTGGCAACAATCCTCGAAAAGTGCCCCTCCTTTCCATTTTGTGGCACCTAGTAGTTGATCGACAAAGTCCTTCATGCGCCTTCCCGCACTTGCTACAAGTACGACCCCTCTGACCTCTAGCTCATGAAACAACGAGCTTTAATTGCTTTGCCATAGGCTATGGATGCACCAGAGCCTACCACTCCTCCCTTGTATGGATCTCAATCTCAATCTCCCACCTCTTCGCGACATCTTGAAGCTCAGAAAGGGTCCTGTAATGCTGGGAAGACACAAACTGCTGAATCTACGTCTTGAGCATGCTCCATTATCTCCCCATCTGGACCTTCTCCGAGCTAGAATATTCATGATAGGAAAGGGCTCTCTTAGTAAACATCTTGGTGATTTCATTCATCGAATCTGACGTCTGCCTAAATTCCATATACTCCCAGGCAAACCTTTCTCTCTCTCTCTCTCTCTCCCTCTCTCTCTCTCTCTCTCTCTCTCCCCCTACTAAGGGAACATACTTCGTGTGAAACATTTCCCAAAACTACCCCCATGTAAAAGCAACCCTCTGCTCCAGAGTATACAAACCAGTCACTAGGTTCTACTAATCCTTCACTCTCGGACAAAGAAGTTTCAGGGTGCACCTGACCTTCTATTCCTCTGGATAGGAACAAATGATGAAACAACCCTCTACATCAGACAACCACCTCATAGCCGTAATTGGGTCCTTGAGCCCATAGAATTATGTGGGTTTTGTGTTATTGAAGATAAGGTACAGAAATGATCCTCCTCCTCGGCGTCCCGTAGCAGTGATGGTTGAGATGGCTTCAATAGTAGCAGTCTCAATGAGGGTGGCATAACTCTTATCAAACAACACAATCATCATGGTCTTGATATACCCATAGAATTCCGAGATCGCTACCCGAACAGCCACGGTCACTTGAGTGGTGATCATATCATGAATGTCATCATCCGTCAAACATGGCCTCTCTAAGCCACCAACTTCTGAACCAGAACCTCTCGTGAACACCATACTAAAAATGAACAAAAATATATCTGATAATCCAGAATTCATGATATTACAACCATCACAAAAAACTAAACCCTCGGGGTTTGTGACTTCCTTGCTACACATACGGGTCCTGTGCTTCCAGTAGTGCGGGCCCATACTACCTTTCACACCTACCTATATTTGTCACAGAGGATCATCACAGACCACCATTCGAATACTTAATTTTACCCTAAGCCCACAACCAAACAAGGAATAAGAAATAAGGCTAAATAAAACATTCTCAACCTATAAAATCTTAGTTACGTACAACTTTGATGCACATACTAAGCAACTATAGTAATGACAGCAATTCCATCTAACATACAAGAAGCTCACCTAGGTTATTAGGCATCATGCATCAGACAATTCTATCATGCAATTCCCGAAGATCCCTAGCCTACTACTTGCATGTTGTTCTCTCATAATCATCATAAACAAATAACAACTTGGGTACCTTGGGGTATACATTCCTGTTTCGGTTGGTCGTACACATCTCATCCTTCCTTGGTTACTTTTTGAAAACAATTTTGAAAGACAAATTTGAAAACTTTTATAGCTCCTTAGTTTGAGTTTGGATTCACATGAATGCTCATCCAATTATCTCAAACCAGGGCTCTGATACCAACTTGTAACATCCTAAAAATTCAGATAAAATTTTTATTTTTCAATTAAAGTAAAATCATTATTTCAATCAAAACCCAAGTCATGAAACCAAGTATCATATACAATTTTCCCAAAATCAGAGTATCATAGCATCTTCAAAAACATATCGCTAAAGGATGTGTATGATCACGCCTTCACCTTGCCCCTATCCTCATAGTACCTGAAACCATAAAATCAAACTATAATCCAAAGCTTAGTGATTTCCCTCACAGTACCACATACAACCAAAAAAATAACATAGATGAGCCTTCAGTCTAACTGGACCTCTTCGCAGGGCCTACAACCTATATGGACCGCTCTCCGAGCCTTCGACCTGACTAGACTGCCTCGTAGAGCCTATAACTTATCCAGACTGCTCTCTGGGCCTTCGGCCTAACTGTACCGCCTCTCAGGGCCTACAACCAATCCAGGACGCCCTGGGTATCTTGGCCTTCAACATAAAACATAATCTCCTTAACCCAAAAACCATAACATGTCGACATTTACAATAACAATCAATAACAAGCAAGTACTTGTAATCATACATATCTACCAGTCTAACACATATCCAGTAAACACATGTAATCTTACAGATCTACCAGTCTGTCATATAACCGACATAACATCATCCAATTTACCAGGATACATAATCTAGTAGATCTTCATTGGTTCCTTCGACCCATAAGTACAGTGAGGAAAACTCACCTCAGAGTCTGAAATGTAGTTGAATAGATCACTGCTCCAACTGTCGAGTTTACTAGTCACCTATAAAACAAACAAGGACCTAATCTCAAATTACTAATCAAATTACCCAAAATATCGCTAAGTCAAACTTGGTCAAAATCAAGGTAAAAAAGTCAATAAGTCAAAGGAGGTCAACACAGACTGAGTACGCCCATCACACCCAATCACAATGCTTAGTGTAGTAGATCCTTTTCTCGGGTACGGGGCTCCATCCAGGTACGCCTAACGCACCACCAGGTACATCCAATGTACTCGACCAGTTCCATTTCCTTCATTAAGTGCTTATTCCATTAAGAACTCACGTCTAAACTTCAAATCTAATCCCTAATATCATTCTAAGTCATAAAGTTTCCAACTTTATGACTTTCGATGGCTCGAAAGAGTCCAAAAACCGAAACCCTAACTTAATACACAAACCAAAGCATCATAACTCTTACATGGAGGGAAGAAAAGGACCAATATCAAATTTTTGTGGTTCCTAGCACTCATAAACATCTAAAAGGACATCTCTTATGGTTTAGAGTAAGCCATACTCATGAATACCAAGACTATGGGAGAAAAATTCATAAAATCTTAATATCTAACGAACCATTCATGAAGTTTCTCACTTTATACCTTCTGGAGGTTGCTTGCAAGGTGAAAGTCCCATATCTACAATTGCTTGAAGCTTCCAATATGATTCCACAACCTTCATCTTTCTTCAAGATCACAAATACATACTCTCAAGCTCAAAAAGTCTCATACAGTGGATTAGGGTTTGCAAGGGACGATTTGGGAGAATGGAGGCGGAAAGTGGAAAGGGTTTTGAGGGATAAGGATCCTTAAATAGTGCTCAAACCCTAAAAATTAGGGTGGCTCCTCTGCCAATTATGCCCAGCGTACTCACATGCACACGCGACTCTTTTTAATGAGCTACGCCAAGCGTACGCCCCAAGTACGCTTGGCGTGAGAACCAATTTTGCAACATAATTATACATTTCAATCAAAAAGGAAAATACCTGATGTCTGGGTGTTACAGAATGTGCTAGCGCTGCTACCTGATTCTTCAGTGTGACATTCATTGGTGTTAACCATTAGAAACATTATTTTTGACTTTCTTTCAGACGTAACATTATGTCTTCGTCCTTTTGGTTTCTTTTTTTTATAGCCTTTGATTGCAACTGACTAAGTATCCATCATATTTTTGTGTCATTTCATAATTTTTAAGCTTGACGATAGACATGATAGGGAAGAGATTTTCCTATAGCAGCTATTGCCTTATCGTATAGACTTCTGAATCTCTTATATCCTTTATTGTGGCTTAACTTTGACTTCTAATTAAAGTATGGATCGTGTTCCATGATGTGTGACATGCTGTAGTCCATGGCTTCAAGAACGACCATGGACTTTTACTTCCATATAGCAAAATTGCTTTCATCAAACAAGGGACTTTTGTTTAAGGCACATAATTTTGGGGTATATTGAGATGAAGAGACCATAGAAACTTGTATGTATCAGAAAACTATCTTTGATGCCACTTGTAGGTTCGATGATCAGATACATATTAGTATGGACAATATGATTATCACAAAGATGGTTTTAACTAAGAAGGGTTCTCACAAAGATAACGGGGTACACAAAGTGGCTACTTGGGCTGAACCCTATTACAAGAATATATAGAAAGATGATTATGGAAATCCCTACTTTAACGAGATTGTATCTAATATATAATATAGATTGATCCTAATCACAAAGATATTGGATCAGTCATTTAACAACTAAAGTTACTATCATTACAAATACAAGCCAAACTATAAAAAGTGTTACACGATGACACTAGGCTTCATAGGTACACACTGATGTTGGTGTCGGTGCTGGTGCTGGTGCTGGAAGTCAGCGTGTCATTGTGTTTGACTCATCAGATTATAAGGTTCAACCTTACAGGAATAGCTTTATGTTGAAGGGCATTATGTGTATGTATTGTATATATATTGTGGTATATAGTATTTTTGGGAAACTCACTAAGCTTCGTGCTTACCCAGTTAAATATAAATGTTTTTCAGTTACTGATGTGAAGGGCAAGGTTCGACTGTACACACACGCATTTGCAAAATGTATCCGCATAATCGAATTATACTCTAACATATTTTAATAAATAAAAATGAAAATTTTGGGTTGAAAATCGGGACGTTACAAGTTGGTATCAGAGCCATGGTTTGATCTAACTGAATAAACACTTGTATATCAAGACTCAAAAGAGGATTTGAATATTTGAACAAATCCTTTTATGAAAAAGAACTTTATTCAAAAGAAAAGAATGTGATGCATATAGTCAGCCAAAGCTCAGAAAGGAAAATGATTCCCAAAATATCCATATTTGTTATGACTACTAATAAGTGAAATGTTAGAAATGCAGGCAAGTATGTAGGCCAAGGAACTTTTTAGGAATTGCTAAATAAAAATGTCTGATAAATAAGATGCCTTATAGCCTATAGATTTGCTTCTTATTTGCTACTTAGAACCTATATTAATGTCAATTAGTTATTCGACAAATGTGTTAGGTTACATGCTCCCAAAATTAAATAATCTTAGATTGCCTGATTTGGCATTATTACGTAGCTCTTATTTGAGTCTTACCGTCATAGTGTCAGATCTTTTAGTCGAATGACTGTTTGATTTTAGTGGCACACAATTGTATTCATCTGATAATTAGTTAATATTGGTATAAGTTGTTCGGCTGATAGTAGGTTGAATTGAAAAGGAACCCCACAAGGAGAATCAAGGAATTTTAATATATGCTTGATAGGTCATATATTCATATGGTAGGGCATCAGTAATGATGGAAAGTCCTAGTGGGGTCTAGGAAAAACATGTATGTATGTGCTCATGGGACACATACATATCTTTATTTAGCGGGCATCATGTGTAGTATTTGAAGTGACTTGGAAACCGCAAGACAATTTTTGGGACAAGTATGAGTAGGTGTGAAAGGTAGAAGAGGCCTATACTACTTGAAGAACATAACTCGCACTTGGATCAGGAAGAATCTCAAGGTTACTAAGGTACTGGTAGATGGGTAGATAGTGTGGCTAACACTATAAAATTTGTTTTGTGATGTCCTGTCATTACCTGCCGTATGGTGATAACTAGAAGAGAGACTCTAAGTTCTAGCCCAAGTGGCCATAAAGGATCGAGTCTAAATAAAGTAGATTTGCATAAGTGAGTTGGTTCTAAGAACCTTGCTCGATGTAGTGCTGACTTTAGCCATTTAGGAAGAAAATGATCAAGTCGATCTATAGAAGGATTACAATCCTTATTGGGGAAAAGCAACTAGCAGTTATAATTGCTACCTACCATGATATGGTTGCACCACATTAATACATTAAGGAAAGGTGCCTCCTATGATAAGTAGTTAACTTGTAGGGACAAGAGTCTAGTTCGATATACATCCTTACGTCATGCAGTAGAAGGTCATTAGAATATGACCATTGCTATGATTATATGCCGACCTCCCATAATCATCGGAGAAAGAATCGAATTATTAGTAGCAAGGAGGATAAGATAGATGAGAGATGTCTTAGGTGTTAGTTATTTAGGAAACCCTTGAAGCAATAGTAATCAGAATAGGTGGTGACAAGTTCTGTTTATATTAACAGTATGTTAACCACGCACCACGAAGTAGAGAACCCTAAGATTGGGCTAGACAACACATCAATACATGATTGGATTGTTTCCAAAGTATCATAGACCTTTCTAGAAGAGTTAACCAATGTCGTGGGATGAATCACTGACAGGTTGTTCGTCAATTTCAAGGAACGCATCATGGCCATTCAAATTGTTAAGGAAGTTGTTAGGACCATTTAGGAAGAGGAGCTTGGTTTAGGAACACAACTATGAATGAGGAAATAGGAGCAAGACCAAACTCTGCTGACAATAACCAAGAAACTTGATGGTACTCCGCCAAACACTAGAGGCAACCGAAGATCGGTGCGTCCCAGGATCAAGTGTGGAAGGTGCGAACAAAAGGGGCATAAACATCACAATTTCATGTTAAAGGTGGAGTTATGCCATCGTTGTCACCAACTTGGCCACATTAGGGCTGATTACACATAATTAGCAATAGGAATGATTCAGACCCCAACACTTGCGGTTTCGCAGGAAGACTAAGGAATAGTTTTGACTCCAACACTTAAAGTTCAGCATTCATTGGAAAGGGGTCATATGGTCGTTTCACTTCCTATCAAATAAGAATAAATCAACACTCATAGAGGCTTTAGATAAGATTTCAATTATGCTAATATATCGAGTTTATGTTCAAATGTATTAGTTGTAATCCAGTAAACATTGTTGTTGTTTGAAAACTCTAATACATTAATAAAAAAAATTCTCTTGTACCCATTATATCATGCGTGTGTGTTAGTATATCTCTAAAACGACTTAGTACTTGTCATATAACTTGTTTGGTTCTTGTCTACGATGTGAGAAGATTACTTGTTATGAGTACAAGCAGTAATAGTGTAATACTACAATGAGAATGTCAAAATTCATTAGATAGGACAAACATGAGTTTTTTCAAAGTCAAAGGGAGCTACAAAATACATAAGTGAAGCCAACTTGGGCTTTGATCAGTTACAAGTAACCACAGATAATGGGTCGAACCCAAGTAGGGGAGAACTGACCCTTAAAGGAGAAATTGCGAAGGGTAGTTCAGATTTTAATGTTGAGGTCCAGGAGAGTTGGATCACGAGTACAAGAAGGTTGTGCGAGTAACAGAAGAAGGAAGTCTTTTGCTAGAATACTCATAGGATATGTGTTTCTTGAGTGCTTATCAAGGAAAGGTTATTCTTTCCTTCCAAACATTTGATAGGATTTAGGAAATTGCCGAATTCCTAGGTGCGGCTCAGATAGACAAGGAAACCATCTGGATTCATACCTTCATGGATGAGGGATGTATCCTCGCAGCATAGGATCAGGAGCTCAATAGGTTACATATTTTTCCATAGATGGCGTCGAGTACTCATGGGATACATGAGACTTAGAAATCTTAGCTTGTAGTAAGGTCCTGGTTACCCAATACAAACGCCTAAAATACATTTACATAGGATAGATGTCAAGGAGAAAGCATTTCTATAGTAAAAACATTACAAGTCATCATCTAAAATGCATATAAAGATGCCTTGTAAAACCTGATCTAACGTATCAATCGAAATCATTAGAATTCGTGCGGAATCCCAATTTAATGATTAATGCAAAACAGTTATATCAAATAAAAAACATAGTTAATGAATCTTCAATGCACACTATATTGAATAATAGTCTAGTACAAAAGATCCTTGATTATTCTCTGTTCTCCCTTTCTCTCTAAAACACGATCTCTCTTCTTAGAATGACCAACCCTTTTCACGGATGAAACAATACTATACACACACACACACACACACCTAGACCTAATTAAAAAGGCCCAACCCAAAACCCAACCAAAATCCTCATGGTGTTTTCGGTTCTAGACCGAAAACTCTAAAAGCCATCAAAAGTAAAGTATAAACCATAAGTTATGTCCTAACAATCTCCCCCTTGGTTTATAGCTTTCTTTTCTTTTCAATCTTCTCTTTGTTCTTGACCTATAGCCTTTATCTTCGAATTCTTCACAACTTTAATATGAACATATGAATTTATGCATGAATGACTTCATCTTGAATAGATGGACTTCCTTTAAAATTTGACTTTGAACGCACATTGGGTATAGAGGCTTCTTGTATAGGTTCTTGTAAATCAACACTTTCAACTTTGAGAAACTTCAAAGAGAATTACAGAGAAATCGATTCTTTTGGATCACTTCAGCAAGTTCATAGATAGCAGAAAATTGATTGGGGAGGCTTCAATGCAATTCGACACATTAATTCAAATACATCTTCACCTTGCTTCTAGGGTTGAAAGGTTGTGTGTTGAAAAATAATCTTCACTTCTTGTTCCTTCGATTGAAAATTCTTCTTCAATTATAGATGCATCTTAAAAGTAACCATGACTAAAAAGTCCCTGTGGATCATAGAGGCATAAAGACCCTTCTCACAACAGTTGTTCAAGGACCCACAATATCTGTGTGAACACAGAGGAACACACTATGATTTGTTAAGTATCAGAGAACTACTCATGGCTATTTATGATGTTAGACCCTGCATATTCTCGATCAAAGATCTCAATATAGTTTTCAAGTTAACAAGTTAACTTGTCCCTTGGCGAGACGTTCAGTGGTTTCTGAATCTTAGCTGAGTGTACCATTTTAGTGTCAGTGAGAGTTAATTGGGAATAACTCACAAAACCATCATGTGACAAAATATCCGAAGACATATTTCCATAGTTTAGCATGACACGAGGTCAAGGCCCTTTGTTGGGACATTCAGCGATAATCGTGCCTTGCTAGGTGCATCTCCCTAGTGCTAATAACCGTTAATTCCTTGCCTGCGAAGAATGTATCTGAGAATACATTTGAGTCTCCACATTTTTGCGTGACAAAAAAATGTCAAGACCCTGTGTGGGATGTTCAACGATATCTATTTCCCGGTTGGGTGAATCACCCTAGTGTCGTGACGGTTCTTAGGTGAAGATAACTGACAAGACCAATTTTGACAATCTGCACAGTTTCAAACTTTCAATTCCTTAAATACGATAGTTCTTAGAAATAAACCGCCTGACTGACAGTGTGTACAGTTTCATGTCTTCAATTCCATAAATACGACAGTTCTTAAAGAGAAACTGCCTAACTAACAACTTGTACGGTTTCATGCCTTCAATTCCTTGTGAAAGTAGTGTGAAGTGAAATTCCATCAATTCCTTTCAATATCTCTCTCTCTCTCTCTCTCTCTCTCTCTCTCTTTTTTTTTTTTTTTTGCATAAAATACTCCGACACAGTCTCGTTGAGTCGCTTCTTCTTTTGAATTCATATTTTAAGACAAATTAAATTTTTGAGATAAAAATAAAATAAACTTAGCACACAATAAAAATAAGTAAGAAATAACAATAAAATTAAGATACGCTCCAAAAACAGTAAAAATATTTTTGGATTTTTGATTTTTCTAAAATAGAAATAAAAACAGAAATAAAATAGACATATTTTTGGATTTTTGACTTTTATGATTTTTGTTTGGTTTTAATTTCCCCCCTTAATTTGTGCATAAAGGAAAAAATATGATCAAATTTAACGAAAACAAAAATAAAATACAAAATGTACAAAAAAAACTTTTAGTCTTCAAAACGAATCATTTTAAGAAAACTCAGGAGTATCAAGAAAATTCAAACCGTAATTCAACAATTGAAGTTGCATCCAAATGACCCGGGAATAGCAAGTAGATGCAACAACGTATTTAGCCTCCTTTGTGTTTCAATTCCGGAACGAAGTTAACATATTCAAAATTCATCACGTTGTTAAATACGATCCCCATTTGAGTGATCTTTTCTTTCTCCGTTCCCGCAAAGGACACATACCCTTAATTAAAATTTTGAATGTCGTGCAGTTGAGGGATGTCTCCTGTCATGAGCCCGGAACAACCACTATCAACATACCGAGGTCTAATGACATTCCTCCATAGCTGCTCCGACACAGAGTGGGGGATTAATTAGTTTTGGGAATCCAATCCATTTTGAAACTGGGTTTACCATTACTATCTACTTGGGATACTCTTTCCCATGACATATCCTGTTTATCAGATAAGGAACATAAAATGTTACAAGACTTTTGGACTATTTTGAAATTTGACCTTTGGGAACCCATTGGTAATTAGGTTCAATCATATTAATGTTTAACCTAATGGGTGTTTCGACACTTGATTTTGAAATGAAATTACCTTTTGATTTAGGCTTGAATTGCAAGTGTGAGCTAGAGGACAATCCTTGAGATGAATTTGACCTCACCGATTTTGGTTTGGTTGAAACATCTCTCGAATTAGGCTTTTTGTCCGACATGCCCGTTTTGTCCTTGGGAGTCTGATTCTTGGCCTTTTTAGCATTCCAATCACCATTATGTGAACGTGACCTCGAAGGATTTCTTTTGGAAGATCTCCCCTTGGCATGTTCTTCCAACTTTGTTCATAGTAGGGAACATATGATCGATGTGGGAAATTTCTAGCAATGTGACCAGGAGTCCCACAGTTAAAACAAGTATGTCTTTTTAAATAAATAAGACTGTGACGTGGTCCTTGTCCAAATGAATTTTGTTTCAAAGAACTTCCACAAGCACATTTATTAGATTGTTTAACAAATTTTCGTGGATTGAATTTTTCAACAGTTGGATTATCATCATCACAAGTTTTTGAAGCACTTTCATCAGAACCAGAACTAGAATTATTTTTGCTCTGCTCGAAGCCATCTTGCACTGTTACTTTATCTGCACATGAGGTAGAGACGTTAATATCGTTCACCTCAACACTTTTAGTAGGGCCAGATTGTTCAGTCTTAACTGAATTTGATACAGGGGCTGGCCATATTGAGCAGGTCTTTCTACTTATATGGTCTTAGAGGTAGAAACATAATTATCATTAAAAGGAGGTGGAACACTATGATACCCTCACTACTAGAAAAATAGTCGTTTACGACGCGCAATTAATGACACACACTGATAGAGGACGCGCATTTGTGCATGCCCTAAAAA
Source organism: Lactuca sativa (assembly GCF_002870075.4). Lineage (NCBI taxonomy): Eukaryota > Viridiplantae > Streptophyta > Magnoliopsida > Asterales > Asteraceae > Lactuca > Lactuca sativa. The sequence continues at coordinate 287,579,767 of NC_056627.2, read as the reverse complement.
TTAATGTCAGTTTACCAAAAATTGAAGGATAGAGGACACGCAATTTTGCGCGCCCTAAAGTTAGTGTCCAACAAAAAAAATTAAAAACACGGAGGGTACCTATCATAAAAATCGTGTCGTGTAAATGTGTCATTTTATATTTTTTAGAAAGGCGCGTTCTCCGTTGTTTTAATAATCGATGGTGGGAATTGAAATCCCAAAAAATTAAACAACTGCCTATTCATCTCCTTCTTCTCCTTCTAAAATCCTCTAACAAAAAACCCTAATAATCCTTCTTCGCCTTATTCATCTCCTTCTAAAATCATCAAACAAAAAACCCTAATAATCCTTTTGAAGCAGCCCTCCTCCTCTACCTATGCATTCTTGCTCTCTCTCTCTCTCTCTCTCTCTCTGGAAAACCCTAATCACCCTTCTAGTTTTCTGAACCAGGTTCATCCGCTCTTGCCTCCGCTCCTATCGGACCACCACAGTTCCCCACCGGATCGCTAAAACAATAACCAGGAAGTGTTAGAATTTCCTATAAATGAAACAAATTTGGGTGTTATGGAGGAGCCACCGATGGTGGCAAGTGAAGTTGAAGCATCTAAGGATAATAGTGAACTGAAAGTTGAGCTAGTGATGAAGGAGGCCGACGGTTGGACTTTAAATGCTAAAATTAAAGTGGAAGAGGATCTAACTCTCAGTGCAACAACAAGATTAAAGACGAACATAAGCTATGATTTGAATGCTGAGATCAGTCCTAGTGTATATTCTGATGAAAAACCACCATTTGTGGTGGAACTTGATGGATCTCTTCCTTTCTACATGTTGATGCATATGAGGAGTTTTCTGGTTCTAATGCTGGCAATATCTATCTATTTGGGAAGGTATTTTAGCTAATTCAATTACATCTCAGTTGACCCTGTTCATTTGTATTATAACGCTAGAGTAATTATATAAGACTCACTGTTTTTTCATTCTTACCAAGATATAGATTGATCTTGATCTTTAATAACTTTCATTTGAATCAAGGTCAAATCAGGAAGTACTTATCACAGCTGTTGTGTGGTGGTGAAGAATATGCAAAGATGCATGTATGCTATCCCAAATGGCCCTGTATTTGAAGACTTTGTTATTATGAAGCTTTTCACACCAAGCTTCATGTAATACACCTCTTGCCTTTGCTCCCCTTTTCTTCTTTAAATTTAACAACATCATATTGCTTATATTATTATTTACTATCTATTTATGCTTTTTATTTTATTTAATTAGGAGATGGCATTTGAAAATGATTTCGTGAATAATTAGAATCAGATATTCATTTCTTGGATATTTATAAGTTATAACCCCTAAATAGTTAAACCTATACAATAAAAATTTATTTGAAATAATCCGATAATCATTTCCAAACCCCACATCTCGAGTTTATAAAAACGTTATTTGAAATAATCTGATATTTATAAGTTATAAGCCCTAAACAGCTAAACCTGTACATACTAATTCTTTTCTTTCTTTGTTTGATTGCATGACTTGCATATAAGATTCATGGGAAAATATGAGAAGGTGAGTACAATTTCTGAACAAATTACATCTAATTGTTTGTAATATATCATTATAATGACTAATCTGATTGATTCATGTATCATTCAGGTACACAAAACATACTTCTCGTGTCTCCGGAGTATGTGAAAGTGTCTGATTACAAGGTATGATTACAAGTCATGTCTAACACTTTCTTAGGTGTTTTACTTAATAGGATGGACAAAATTCCCACTTTTAAAACTCCCAATCTCGGCACCAATACACAACCATAACCATTGTAGTTCTGCCTTGCCTCAATCCCAGCTTCTAGCATCTTTATAAATTGAAAAAATTACAATCCAATTTGTGATGGTATGGAAGATTACAAAAATAGAGAACAAATCTGGAAAACTGAAGACTTTACATCTGTATCAGAAAGATTAGAGAGAACCATTAATTCCCGAATTTTTACATATTTGCCCCCATTGATACAGTGTACAACAAGCTATCGCTTTCTTGGAGCTTTGAAATGCAGCCAAGCTATTGATACTCATGGTGCATGTCGAGGGGTATGTAAGCATCAACAACAACAGATTTTTCACATTTACTTGAAGAGCATGCAAAACCTACCACAGCCAACGAGAAATTACAATTTTGGTCCTTGTGTTTAGTAAAAACTTTCGGTTTTGGTCCAAATCTGAATTTTTTGGGCTTTAGTTTCATGTTTCATAAGGAATTTGGTCCTAATTTTGTTAAATCTAACCACTCAGCTGATAATTTGGACCAAACCTGAAGAAAACAGTATGCCACAGGAACCAGAATCGTAATTTTCAATTTATTTTATCAATAAACTAATTTTGAAATCACAGCATATTTAATTTTTGACTGTCTTAACACATTGATTATTTATGAAAACATATTTTAATACACATGTATTTATATATGAGACATTAGCATCTAGAAAATTCAAAAAAAAAATCGACTAGCTAAGGAGAAAATGGTCATTTTAAATGTAAAAGAATTTTAAAAAGTTATACCTTTTATAACTTTAAAATAAAACACGTTATATTTAAAAAAAAAGTTTAATAAGAAAATTAAGAGAAATTAGTACTGTTTGGTTCACGGGCAAGATAGTGTTGTAAAGAGATTAACAGGTTAAAGAAAATTTACTATTAATGTTGTGTTACATTACATGATATCTTTGTTCTTGTAACCTATTTACAATTGATTTTTTTCCACATGATGAAATAGTAACAGTTAGGAGAGGGTTTTTATTTTTATTTTTGAAAATTTGATCATCAATAAGAACAAGGCTGTCTTGTAAGTGTTATTTCATCAAATTGCAGAAAATAGCAACGTACTTGAAATATGGAGCTTGAAACTTAAAAAAATGTTTTTTTAGTTTCTTTGTGTTCGTTTTTAATTACTATCATTTGTTTTTCATTTCAGCAACATGAAAGGTCAATATTGGTTAGTGTTGTTAATGCTATTCTTTATGGTGTAGAACTTGGTGTGAATTGCATAGAGTTAATGCCATGACATGAGTTCAATGAGCTGGAGTACTTTAGCTACAATCCTGTCTTGGATGACTAAAGGTATTTCAAGTTTTTCCTTCCTTCTTTAGTATATTATGTGCTTTATAAGATCTACTTTGCTTAGAAATGTTGTTTTAAAAGTATTAATTCATCCTATGGATTGTCAAATTCTTATATAGGTTAAATTATTGGGGGTATTCAACTATCAATTACTTCTCACCTATGTTGAGATATGCATCTGTTGGTGGTCGTAATGGTAGCCTTCATGCAATAAATGAGTTCAAACAACTTATTAAAGAGGCACACAAACGTGGAATCGAGGTGAGATTTAAATTATTTCTCTAATTTTGATAACACCTTTTTCTAATTCACATCTTTACATGTGCTCATGGATGTGGTTTTCAATCACACTACTGAAGGGAATGAAAATGGTCCCACTTTGTCTTTTTAGGGTGTTGATAACAATGTTTTTTATATGCTTGCACCTAAGGTATAGTAATAGGCTAATAGCAGCATTGTAGCACTTTTTTTTCACTCATGAAGTTGAAGGGGTATGATGGTCATTTTCTCTCTTTAAGGTACCATTTATTTTATGATCTTGTAGGGAGAGTTCTACAACTATTCAAGATGTGGAAACACCTTCAACTGGAACCATCCTATTGTGCACCAATTCATAGTAGATTCCTTGAGCTATATAAGTTGCTACTTACTTATCCCCTATTTTCTGTTTTTATTTTAAGAGTAAATTACAATTTTGCTCCCTGAGTTTAGCACTTACTTAGTTTTGGTCCCTAAAGGAATTTGTTTGGAAGACATTGCCCTTATTTTATTGTTTCATAACGATTTTGATATCTGGAGCATTTAATCTAACACCCAACTGTTGATATTTTTCAACTGACCATCTTGCCCTTGGACGAAAACCGCAAATTTGTAGTTTTTTGTTAGTTTATACTTTATAGTAAGGTTTATAAAACTTATTAGCCTATAAAAAAGAATGTAATATTACAGTATCGGGATATAGTAAGGCAGTTCATTAAGGGTACAGATGGATTTTCTGGTGCTCTTGCCGATTTTGAATTTCTCTTCAAATTATATTGAAAACTTTGTTATTCTGATTTACTGTTGCTCTTTGGTTCGAACAATTCACTGTTTTTCATAATCGGATTAACTATATGTGCAAAAATCATATAAAAACCGATCTTATTACAATTCTTTTCTTTATTTCTTTTGATTTATTATAGGTTGCAACTGGTAGATTATTAAAGAAATGGCATGGTCACTATAGGCCTGTTACTTGCTTGGTCTTTTCTAATGATCAGTCGCTTTTGATTTCTGGATCTGAGGATTGAACTGTTAGAGTTTGGTCACTTTTGATGTATGTAAAATTAGTCATTTACCCTTTTACATTCATAAGTTGCAATTTTAGGGTTTATTACTATAATACAGTTTCTTCATCTTGTGATCAGGATATTTGATGAGGAAGGACAACAGAGAGCAAATCATTGGCACATTATCTGATAAAAGGTATTCAATGCTCAAGTCACATCCAACAACAACAACAACAACTATGGTTTGCATATCATTGGCACATTATCTGATCAAAGGTATGTGATACCCAAACTTTTTTACCATATAATATTGTTAAATTAATAATCTAATTCCAACCTTTTTCTTGTATTTGTAATTGTAAGGCTATATGATTTTTGGGTTTTGCATTGGATTGATATCAATTGGTTGTTGGATCAGAGGATGGAATGGTTTGTGTTTGGGACACTAAAACTCGTAATATCATTCGTGTTTTTAAACACGTGAAAGGTAAAGTATTTTAAATATAATTTTAGCTACTTTTCTTTTAATTACAAAAAAATATATATGTATTTGTTGTGTTGGCACTTGGCAGGTCCTGTGGAGGTTCTAGAAAGGTATGTCAACTTAGGTCCAATTGTTGACTTTTGTGTGGTTGACTTAGAGAGACAAGGTCAAGGGCAAGTTTTTACTTGCTCAGGAGCATATAAAGATGGTTCCCTTTGCAAATTAGTAAAAAGTGTTTAATGTTTAAGACAAAACTGCATTTTTCATCCCTGTGGTTATCCAAAAATTGTGGATAAGGTCCAAAATGTTTTCAAGTTGCATGGTTGGTCCAAAACATGAAACTTGTGGTTTTGGTCCCTGGAGTTAATTCCTATCTATTTCCTTCCGTTTAGTGTTGCACGTGCCCTCCATGTGAAGGTAATTTCATCTTTTCATTTGTATTACACATTACTGCCAATCGAAGGCTCTACAGCCTATTTGTGTATATCATCCCTAATTATCAGTCGGCTACTCCTATTCCTTCATCCACCTTTGACGATGTGAAGATAAAAAACCCTAATCACAAACCCTTTTCCTGATCGAGCTTCAATCTATAGTTGAAATTTCGCAAATGGTTCTCACAATGTGGTCCATCAGAGCACACGGTGAAGAAATTGATCCCAATCAAATTTATGGTAAGATGCTTTGTATTTGATCACATTCTTACACTTTTGAAATCTAAAAATCGTTTTTTGTTTTTTTTTTTAAGCTGGACATCTCACCATGTTCAGTATTGAACTTCATCATGGTGGGAAGTTCACAAAGTTTCTAGGCATAAGGTATATTGAAGGGGTTGTAGCATACATTGACGTGGTCGATATAGAAGAATTCTCGGTACACGAAATGGACTCCATCATGTTAGATTTAGGGTATGTTGTTCCACCTATCATCTACTACCATTTCTGTTTGCCCAATGAGGGTTTGGATTTTGGACTAAGAGCTCTTGGTAATGATGATGATGTACGTAACCTATCAAAATATGTGAGTGAGAACAAACTGATAAAAGTGTACACAGAGCATGGAGAAACAACGTTAGTTACCTATTTCATGTCCCCAAATGGTCCTAGAAGGGTTATAATAGAAGAGATTGAATATGAGGAACCACCTCAGCCCGTATCCCCTACTGTAGGGTTGACCTTGGCAAGGTATGGGTCTTTCACACCTAAGTTGAGTAGGGGCAGAGGTTGGAAACCTACCCAAGGTAGCTCATCATGTAGTAAAACGCTTTGCTTGGATTGGGTAGATAAAGGAGGAATAAGTGTTGTTGAAGGTGATCAAGTTGACCTTGTGACTACTAATACTGATGTAGAAATGGTTGAAAAATTAGTGAATGAAGGTGTAGAGGAGGGGCAACCTATTGCAAATAAGGGTGTAGAGGAGGGGTGTACTGCTATGAATAAGCAACACCAATCAAATGAAGTCCCTTTTGAAGACAACTATAGTGTAGAAGAGGAAATGTTGGAAGATTTTGACCCTTTCTATGGGGTTGAATTTAATGAAAGTATTCCAAAAAAACCATCCAACATGGCTGATGTAGATGCAAGTAATGATGATGATTCAGAGAGCAGTGAAGACAACAGTGAAGATAGATACTTTATGGTTGATGAAGATAACCTAATTTCGGATATTGAAGTAGACATGGAGAATTTTCACATGAGTATAGACATGGATGCAGAGTACTTAGGGAGTGAGTATAAGTTTCATGAGGGTAATGATGTTCAAGAGGAAGTAGAGGATATAAAGGTTATTAACAATGATGAATGGGATTCTATGGGTGAAGACTCAGACAATGATAGGAAAAGAAGGGAGATCATCAAACAGTTAGACAAGGAGAGAGTGTGTTCTCATGGTGAAGTGCAGAAGGTGGCCTTCCATGTAGGACAAAATTATAACTCAAAAAAAGAACTAAAGGAAAAAATTGATAGGCATGCATTGGAGACTAGAAGAAATATTTGTTTTACAAAAAATGACAAACATAGGTTGACATCTGTTTGTAAGGGAACTATGGTAGTCAATGCAAGTGGGGTTGGTGGACCTACCACAAAAAAGGTAAAGAGCAAAGAAGTAATTGAAGAAAAGGCCAAGTGTACTCGGAGACTCCACGCTTCTAGGGAAAATGATAATGAGTACTGGTTTGTAAAGACATATAATCGCAATCACATCTGCCTTCAGTCCAGAAAAATCAAATCTTGCATGGCCACCTTCATTTCGAAACATATTATGGATTAGATTGAATCAAATCCTGGAGTGCCAATTCGTGCAATTCAACAGGAGCTACAGAGGAAGTATGAGGTTAGTATTTCGGGTGACAAAGTTTTTAGGGCTAAAGCTCTCGCAACAAAAATGGTGGTCGGAGACTATACTAAACAGTATGCAGTTTTAAGAGATTATGTGTTAGAGTTACAAGCAACAAATGTGGATACAACAATAAAAATTCAAGTGGAGTCTGAGCCTAACTGTAACAACTCAACCAGGCAATTCAAAAAGGATGTATGTGTGCTTAGGAGCTTTAAAGAAAGGGTTTAAGATTGGGATGAGGGATTTTTTGGGTTTGGATGGTGCATTCATGAAAGGACCATTCCCAGGTCAGATTCTTACAGCTGTTGGGGTTGATTCCAACAATGGAATCTATCCCCTAGCATATGCAATTGTGTAGACTGAGAACACCGATAGCTGGAAATAGTTTTTGGAATGTCTTGGAGATGACTTGGACATGCATGCTAACTCAAACTTCACATTTATCAGTGACAGACAGAAGGTACTTTTATGGTTAACATATTTTGCTAGACAACTAACTTATACTTATATACTAATTTAGCTATTTCCTTCATGTAAACAGGGTCTCATACCTGCTATTGCATATATTTTTCCTTGTGCTGAACATAGATATTGTCTAAGGCATATCTATGAGAATATGAGAAAAGTATGGAGGACTATGGAGTACAAGGAACATTTGTGGAATTGTGCTAAAGCCAGAACCATCCCGGAGTTTGAAACACTGATGAAAGAGTTCAGATCCTATGACGTGGAAGCATATGAATGGCTTATGAAAATCCCTCCTCATCATTGGGCTAGAAGCCATTTCTCAGGTAATTACTTATTTGTATAATTTCATATATTTTCGTTATTTCCCATTGATTTTACTTACCAACATGTACTATATAATAATAGGCAGGGCAATGTCAGATATGTTGTTGAATAATTTGTGTGAAGTTTTCAACAGTAAGCTTGTAAAAGGAAGGGATAAACCAATAATAACCTGTTTGGAGTTCATAAGGGAATATCTTATGAAAAGCGTTTGTAATGTGATGAAGGTGATAAACAAGTGCAGAGGTCCACTAACACCTACTGGTGAAAGGTTGTTACAGACAAACATATCAAGTGCTTCACAATACACTGCAAGATGGAATGGAGTGAGTAAGTACCAGGTTAAAGGGACATGGCATGATCAACATGTTGTGGACATGGGGCAGATGACTTGCAGCTGTAGGAAATGGGAGTTGGCAGGCACGCCTTGCAAGGATGCAATTGCAACAATCAATGAAATGGCAGACAATGATGAGCAAGTAAGAGAACTGTACACCTATGTGTATAAGGTGTATTGGCTAGAAACATGGAAAAGCATGTACTCTTTCACAGTCGACCCTATTAAAGGAAGGAGCATGTGGCCTAAGAGTGATTGTCCAACAACCCTTACCCTTCCACCACACCACAAGCAACCAGGAAGACCAAAAAAGAAAAGGAGGCAGACTGCTGATGAGAAGAGTGTAAGCCAAAGTCAGAAAGAGAACCCATAACAAGGTCAATGTGAAAGTCAGAAACTAACTAGGAAATTTGTGAGTGTGACATGTAGTAAGTGTAAGAACAAGGGCCGTAATGCCAGGACATGCAAGGGTAAGGGGGGGGGGGGGAATGGAGGTACTAGTCAAGCAAATGAAGTTTAAAGTGTTGCAAGGGTAGGCTACTAGATTTTGTGTTTTATTTGTGGTTGTAATAGTTGGTAATGTTTTAAAACTATAGTTATTAAGTAATATTTATGCCCTTTTGAACTTGGTTATGTAATGGTTATGCACTTTTGAACATGGCTATGCAATAGATATGTAATTTTGGTACTGCTTAATGGTAATGTTTGGTTTTTTGTTTTGTTAAAGCAGCTATTGGTAATGTACTTTATGGTATTATGTTATGGTTAACATCATAGTCAATATTTAACATTTTCAGCATTGCACCATACACTATTATCACAACCATTTCAACTGAGACAATTTATAACAAAAACTACTGAGACAATTTATAACAAAAACTAACACTTTCATTAAAACAAGTTACCATTGATAACTAAAAACTAACACTTTCAGCTTACAGTTTATAACAAAAACTAACACTTCCAACTTACAAAAACCAACACCAAAACACAACATTACAACAATCTTCCAAAAAGTACACCCTAACATGTAAGCCCTAATTCCTAAAGTAGATAACCAAAAGAAGCAGAACCCAACTTATAACCAAATACATCTTGAGTTTTGTTGAATCACGTTGCATATTCCCCAAATCCAACTCATGCCTGTTGATTGTTCTCAGCAATCCTGGTATTATAGTTGTCGATCTTGGACACAAGGGGGGGGGGGGGGGGTCAACCCACCCAATAAATCCACATTTTGAATCCTACAATTATACAGAAAAGTGGATGGATTATTAAATCAAAATCGTTGACCTAATTTTGCACATTGTTACCTGTTTAGGGCATGCAAATAATCAACGACCAGGGTTTAAATCTGTCCAGGAGGTTCGCACAATAGCATCTCTTCCACAAAAACATTGTTGTTGCACCATTGTGAGTGAACAAAGAAATCGATCAACCAAGAAAGAGTAAGAGAGAAAGATGCGTTGTCTGAATGAAGATGAAAGAGAAGAGAGACGTTGTGGGTTGGGTCTTAAAGGAGTTTTCAAAGCACAGGGACCAATAGATGAAAAGACGAAATTACTCTCACATGGAGGGCACGTGCTACACTAAACGGAAGGAAATAGACGGGAGTTCACTACAGGGACCAAAACCACAAGAAGTTTCATGTTTTGGACCAACCATGCAACTTGAAAACATTTTGGACCTTATCCACGATTTTTGGATAACCAAAGGGACGAAAAATGCAGTTTTGTCAATGTTTAATTACAGATGCCTTACTTGTTGTGTGCACTTGGGGATGGGCATCTTTTGAACTTTTTACTCAACACAAGCACAGGGGAATTAACACAGGAAAAAGTGTCACTTGGGAAAGAATTAAGAATGTTGTCAAAGGCTGCAAGAGATGCTGGAGCCCTTAGAGAAGCTAAGGACAAACTGGAGAAGTGAGTTGAAGATCTGGCATGGAGATTAGACTTTGAAAAGCATTTGAGGGTATATATATATATATATATATATATATATATATATATATATATATATATATATTTTATATTTCTTGTATCAAATTAGTTTGTAAATTTTTGTTACAACTTCTATAATTTTGTTTTATCTTTCAATGGAACGATTATTTGTATGACATTAAATTTTATGCAATGGATTGTATTTTTTGTATATGATATTTTATTTTCTATTATGAGACATTAAATACAAATTTAACTTGAAAATTAGTAAATCTATAAATAATATTTTTTTAACATTTAAAATTATGATACACAAAAATGTGTGTCATCTCCAAAAGGGGCTTTAATGATACGCAATGCGAGTCGTAAATGCGCGTCGTAAGGTTACGACACGCAAATGCGTGTCATCTTACTTTATGAAAGGGCCTTCCTTGATACGCAATGCGCGTCGTAAACGCATGTCGTAAATGCGCGTCGTAAATAGACGACGTGCAAAAGCATGTCGTCTCTCGTTATGACAGGGCCTTCCTTGACACGCATTTGCGCGTCGTAAAAGGTTGTTTTTCTAGTAGTGCCTAGGCCATTTTTTGGTTATCTTTCCATTCAATTGTTTCTCTATCATAGATTCAACTATCTCACTTGACACATCAAATTTTTTAAAGTTAAATTCAACATCTTGAAATTTAGCTTTTAACGTATCAAGTTCGACAGTTAATTTGACAATTTCCTCTTTAGCATAACAATGGTGAATGCATTTAGTACTATATTCCTCCCAAATCCCAATTAAATCTTTATTTTGAGCATCTAGTTTTTCTTTAAGAGGTTTGTTTACCTTTTTAATTTCATAAATTTCATTTTTAAGGTCAAAAACTTCTCTAAACAATAACTCATTATGCTCACGGTATTTATTTATTTAATCTTCACAGGACTGAGAGCACGGGTTTCCACTTACCTTCTTGGCATTGTTGTAGGAACTCATTATTTACCAACGAAAGGAATCTGATTGTGTAAATGGATTTTGACCGAAAATGAAGAAAATAAATGCTCTTTGACTGAAAACACCAATAGTCAACACCTTGTTGACCGAGAACCTTGAAGGTCAATCTTTTGACCGAAAGAAAAAATTGACCGATAACTTTAGCCGAAACCTCTATAACCGAGAAGCTAACCGAGAATGCGAAGCCTAGTATACAGATCGAGGACTGAAGGCATATCGAGAAGCGAAGTTGACCTAACTGTAACAGCCCAAAATCTCAAGTATTGTTAAATTGCATTTTAGGGTGTTTTAAAAGGGGGACTCGGCGAGTTGGAGCCAGACTCGCCGAGTAGGGTCGCAGATTTGGTCGCGGGTTCGCGACTGGACTCGACGAGTCCAGATATGGACTCGGCGAGTCGACGCTGTTCAGCGGAAACCCTAGCCGTTTCGTATTGGGTCGTATATAAGGGTCCTTATGCCGTCATTGTTCGCCTTTTGGCCGACTGAGAAGGATCCTAAACCGGTTGTGGGCATCCAGAACAAGGATTGAAGATCATTGGTGATTTGAGGAAGTTATTGTTCAAGAAGGAGAAGGTTTTGGCTAATGGGACAGTAAGGGAATCACGTTTTGAGTCTTGGGGACACTGAGAGTGCATGATTCAGGTAACCTTTCGGATTATTTACTGCTATGTGAATGTGTGCACGGATTTAGGGTTGTGAAACCCATTTGGAGATTAGATGGATTGTTGTGTCGTTATCCAATGTTTATAACCATGTATTAGGACCCTTAGAGGTCCAGAGGGCCCCATGTTTGTATATTCGGGAATATATGTATCTCAGGAAGCAGTTCGATCGACTGCATGGCGTGGACTCGCCGAGTCGGATGATCAGACTCGGCGAGTAGCTTGAAGGTTCACTGGGACTCGCCGAGTTGGTTCTTCAGACTCGGCGAGTAGAGTCGGGGTGGCCCCGCGATTCTTCCAGGAGTAACTCGTTGAGTCAAAGAGGATACTCGACGAGTAGAAGGGGACTCTTAGAGGATTGAAGGACGACCAGACTCGCCGAGTCGCCAGGGAACTCGCCGAGTCCAGTCGAGCTGACAACGGGCTGTTGACCAGAGTTGACCGATGTGATTTCTTAGGGTCAGTTAACGTGGAAGATAGAAGTATTACTAAGGGATATATGGTGTTACAGGGAGCTTGTAGCTCGGAGGATCAAGTGCAAGGGATTTCAGGAGTTGCTATCTTCCAGTGTCCGCGAGGTGAGTCTTCTCACTATACTTTACCCGGAAGGGTTTGATTGAGAGACCGGAATGTCGTATGTGTTATATTTATGCTATGGCTAGAAAGGTAGATGATTTATATGTGATGTGTGCTTATATATGAGGTATGACTTATGTGTTATGTGCGTTATGTTGCATGTGTTATGTTTTATATGTTACGGGCCGGAAGGCAATATTATGTGGATCGAAAGGTCCGGGCCGGAAGGCAATATTATGTGGATCGAAAGGTCCGGGCCGGAAGGCAATATTATGTGGATCGAAAGGTCCGGGCCGGAAGGCAATATTATGTGGATCGAAAGGTCCGGGCCGGAAGGCAATGTTATGTGGACCGAAAGGTCCGGGCCGGAAGGCGTATGTGCGTAAGGTATATTGGGGAACTCACTAAGCTTCGTGCTTACGTTGTTTATGTTATGTTGTTTCAGGATCTTACAGTAACGCGGGATGGCAACGGTTCGATTGTACACACCGAAGAAAGAGTTGTGTTTTGGAGGATCCTGGTCTTCTATTATAACGAAAATGAAACTATGTTTTGCAATTTGAATGTGAATAAGATTTTAAACAAGTGTTTTAATATTAATTTGATTATTTAAATGAAAATTTTGTTTTTGGAAATCACGGTGTTACACTAACCGAGAATGAGGGATTGCCGTCAAGAAATTCGAGGCAGGGACCAAGAACTCCAAAGCTGAGACCGAGATCGAAGATGTGTCCGACGAGCTGGCCGAGAACTCTCAAACCCAAACTGAAGATGGATATCTAGCCACCGAGAACTCTTACACCCTAACCGAAGATGGTTAGTTGGCCGCCAAGAACTCTCAAATCCTAACCAAAATCGCCCAAAAAACACTAAATTTGCGATCTTTCAAAACCAATCTCGATAAGAAACGCTAATGTAGTGAAGAACGTGAAGAAGAACAACAAAAATTTTGTCAAAAAGAACTCAAAAACACCAAAAGTACCAAGAAAAATCCAATAAACGTTTAATGTTTAGGCCAATTCAATTGATACCAATTGTAAACCCGATCTAACGTATCAATCGGAATCACTAGAATTGGTGTGGAATCCCAATTCAATGATTAATGCAAAAAGGTTATATCGAATTAAGAACACAGTTAACGAATCTTCAATGCACACTATATTGAATAATAGTCTAGTACATAAGATCCCTGATTACTCTTGGTTCTCCCTCTCTCTCTCTAAAACACGATCTCTGCTTCTTAGAATGACCAACCCTTTTCACGGCTGAAACGATACTATATATATATATATATATATATATATATATATATATATATATATATATATATATATATATATATATATATATATATATATATATATATATATATAAAGGCCCATCCCAAAACCCAACCGAAATCCTTATTAATCCCACCGAAATCACATGGTGTTTTCGGTCCTAGACCGAGAACTTTAAAAGCCATCAAAAGTAATGTATAAACCATAAATTATGTCCTAACATGCCTATAATAGGATCATTCGGGATGGACATATCACTTAAGACAAGCAGTAGTGCTTTTCGAGGATTGCATATGTATTAGTAATACACATAATATGATTGTTGGATCAATTTGTTGATCCAGTTCAACCAAACAATCTTGTTTTTTTCAATAGCAGTTACAATTAACTTAGAGTCCCTAGCGTAAATTGTCAAGAGTTCAACTCTAGAACTGAATTAGTGTTAAATCTGCAAAAGCAATAGTGGTTGGAGATTCGATTGTAAAGATGCCTCGTAAGATGTCAATAAAAGATAAAACTGCAAGGAAAAGATCTAAGGGTTTCCTCTGAGATTTAGAACTACAATAAAATGATAGAAAATGACGTTTTATGGATAAATAAGTATCGATGGATGAATTTGATGGGGGAAACGCTGGCTAGATATTAGGTTGATCTCGTGAAACCCCAGTAGGCTAGTTTGTAACCAGTATCTTAAAGTGCATGAGGACTAGGATTTCAGGGACAAAATCTCTATTAGTGGAGGAGAGTTATAATACCCCATTTTCGCCTACCCATATAAATGAACGATTACGTAACATAGACGTTTTGATAGAAGACTATTTAGGATAGATAGTCTTGGAAAAAGTCGTAGTAGTCATAAAAGCACGAGTGTACATATAAATAACGCCTAAATCTGACTTTGTATGAGGAAATTAGGATTTTTAGTAGTTTCAGCGCAACAATATACGACACAGAAACCGAAATAGAGATCAGTTGATTGTTAGGAAAAACAATTTAAACGAGAGTTGAAGATCTCGTCTATATGATTCCTTCGATATAAAGACAACCGAGAACAAAATTCATATCAGAAAGTTATGATTTTTATATAGACTTAGTCTAAGCCAATTAAAAATATAATTTTTAAAATAAAGTGAGAATTAGCTGACATAGTCTAAACAAAAGTTTTGGATCTAGGTTTCTCTATTGTACATGAAAGTTATCCAAAGCTTATAAACCCTAGATCTAGCATATCAAAATCGAAATAACATATAAACAGGTTTAGATGATTACCTTTTGATGTTGCAAGAATCTTCAAGCTTTGAGAGCCCAGTATCACAAATGTAATACCTCTAATCGATCACAAACATCAAGGCAAGAAGGATAATCTTGGAGAGAGGATATGGAGGCACAAAATCGGCTCTAAGGACTCTAGGGTTCTTCTGGTGGCCGATTTTGGATGCCCTAGGGGTCCTTATATATATATATATATATATATATATATATATATATATATATGAGCTGCTAGGGTTTCAGTAAAAACCCTAATTGGATAGCTTAGACCTTAAGCAGCCCCAAAAACCTTCTGGAATAAGGCCTTGGACGATTTCAAGGTGGGTTTCCACCCTAATTTCGTCCACCCCTTTAATCCATAAGATCCACAACCCAAAATTCAATTATCTTATAATTGCAATTCCAGTCCCCTAAGTCCAATTAATCTCTTTTGATCACATATTTAATTTCATAATTAATTCTTGACCTATATTAATTAACAATATGATTTCTCTTTTAATATATTATTCTTATAATATATCAATAAACCATAATAACCTCTTTCTCTATTAATCATCCAATCAAATTGCTTTGGTGAAGACAACCCAAAAGGACCATTCTACAACTGGGTCAAGTATATACCAAATATACTTATGCGCCTAGACACTATTCCAACAGTCTCCCACTAGGATAAGTATAATAACTATAAATGCAAGTACGACTTCAAAATCCGATTAGCAATTGTAGCTCTCGAAAGCCGCTGTCGAACTCAGACATGTCCTTCAGATAAGGGATCATATAGTCCTCCGTTCTCAAGATATCGTGTGAACAATTACATGGAACATAGTCATACTTATTATCCAGCAGTTTGTTTCTCGATCTCTGATTCATCTAACATAGAACTTTATTGACCACATCAATGTAGTCCTGACCGGGCCCGACACATAAATCAAACCAAATCATCGAGGGGCGCAAATATCGCTTTACCCTCTTAGGATAAAAGGAACATATAAACTTCGACTTGTATGCATTTACTATTCGCTCATCAAATCATACACAACAATGTGTTTTATAACATCAAGTTACTGAAACGTTTTACGCATTATAATTGCACAACCAACTTGCAAAGAATAAACCATATATCTAGGTTTAAAGACTATATGATATTACCGTCTTGCGATCACTCATGATAAATTCAATGAAGTGATGCCAGCAAGCGTGGGTTTAATCCAATGCTAAAATCTTATTTCATAAGCACTCATGAACGTTGCAGCAAAATTTTGCTATGTCTAATACACTTTAGACAGTCTACAACCAATTCATGATTGTCTTCTTTCATACCTACTTCCAAAGTATGAGCTACTGTGGACAGTTCGAATAATCCTATTATTCAGGAAGTCAAAACATGCAAAGTGAAACAATAGGTAAATAATTAACACAAGACAATAACTTTACTTATAAATAATACTCCTTTATTCAATCATTAAATGTTAATTACAATTTATCTATTACACGTTTCTAAACTATTTAATCTAAACTAATATCGTCTGTCAGCCCAATGCTCCAAGCGTGCTGCAAGTGCTTAACCCTACTCAGTCCCTTGGTAAGGGGATTTGCTAGGTTATCCTGCTTGGAACTTTTCCAAATCACTGCTCCTCCATTTAGGGTAAAGACCCAGCCTGACTGAGATCAATAATTATCTCGGTCTGTCTGAAAAGTGGCGTCACTATACCCTCGAACCCTTAAGTCATCACTCCCACCAAGGATAAGAAACCATTCCTTGGCCCTCCGAAGGTACTTAAGAATATTCTTGACTGCGGTCCATTATGCTATACCAGGGTTCCCTTGATATCTGCTGACCATGCTCAAAGTGAAGGCCACATCAGGGTGAGTACAATTCATAGCATACATGATCAAGCCAACTGCGGAAGCGTAAGGTGCTCGACTCATTTCTGCCATCTCGGCTTCAGTACTCGAACTTTGAGTCTTACTCAACTTGGTATTGCTTTGGATTGGTAACTCTCCTTTATTGGAATTCTCCATACCAAAACACTTTAGTACTTTGTCCAAGTAAGTATTTTGACTAAGTCCTGTTAGTCTTTTACTCCTGTTTCTCACTATCTTTATTCCCAAAATAT
The DNA here is from genome assembly GCF_002870075.4 of Lactuca sativa. Classification (NCBI taxonomy): domain Eukaryota; kingdom Viridiplantae; phylum Streptophyta; class Magnoliopsida; order Asterales; family Asteraceae; genus Lactuca; species Lactuca sativa. The sequence goes on along the minus strand of NC_056627.2, from coordinate 287,562,613 downwards.
AGGCAGCCTCTACGAGGTCCTTCAGAGCGAAGCATTTCCCAAGCCAGGACTTAACCTCCTATAGGGTTGGGATGTCGTTTCCTATGAGCATTATGTCGTCGACATACAATACAAGGAAGCTAACTATACTCCTACTGGCTTTGACATATACACATGACTCATCCTCGCTTCACAGGAAGCCAAACTCTTTGAATTTCTCATCGAAACAAAGATTCCATCTGCGAGATGCTTGTTTCAATCCATAAATGGATTTCTCAAGCTTACACACTCTATTGGGATGATTCACATCTACAAAACCCTCTGGTTGACTCATGTAAACATCTTCATTCAACTTCCCATTAAGGAAAGTAGTTTTGACATCCATTTACCATATTTCATATTCATGAAATGCAACAATGGCTAGCATCACCCTAATAGACTTTATCTTCGCAACCGGTGAGAAGGTCTCACCATAATCAACTCCGGGAGTTTGAGTAAATCCCTTCGCAACTAATTGCGCCTTATAAGTGTGTACTTTCCCATCCATGTCGGTCTTCTTCTTGAAGATCCACTTGCATGCTTCTTCTTGAAGATCCACTTGCACCTGACCGTCTTACGACCTGACACATTGTCAAACAAAATCCAAACTTGGTTGTCATACATAGACTGAATCTTGTTTCTATAGCCTTTTTCCATTTTGCAAACCCCGGGTCTGCCATGGATTCCTTGTAGCTATTAGGCTCATCTAAATTTATTAGTGTACTGTCACTAATAAACATATCACCCTCACTTGATATATGAAAACCATATAACAAAGGTGGAACACTAACTCTACTGGAACGTCTAAGAGGTAAGGACTCGTCAATCAGTTCAACAAGAGTTTCCTCCTTAGGTTGAGCGCCAGTGTTTGAGGTTCCTTCATCATTTGATTCTTGAAGCTCTTCAAGATCGATTTGCCTCCCACTGTCTCCTTATCTTATGAGTTCTTGCTCTCGGAAAACCCCTATCCTCGCAATGAAGACAACATTGTCACTCAGTCTATAGAAGAGATATCCAAAGGACTTCTGTGGATAGTCGATGAAAATACACCGCTCACTACGAGGTTCGACCTTGTCGTGAGTCTCTCTTCTTACAAAAGCCTCGCAACCCCAAACCTTGATATGTGCCAACGAGGGATCTTTCCCTGTCCATATCTCGTGAGGTGTTTTGGCAACCTTCTTTGTAGGGACTAGGTTAAGGATATGAGCAATAGTCTCTAAGGAATACCCCCATAATGAGATAGGTAACGAAGCACGACTCATCATGGAACGAACCACGAGCAAGGTTCGATTATGCCTCTCAGCTACACCATTCAACTGCGGCGTCCTAGGTGGCGTTAATTGCGAAGCTATTCTGCATTCCTTGAGGTAGTCGCGAAATTCAAGACTAAGGTACTCTCCGCCTCGATCGGATCGAAGCATCTTGATTTTCCTGCCCAACTGATTCTCCACTTCTTGCTTGAACTCTTTGAACTTTTCAAATGTTTTTGACTTGTGCTTGATTAAGTAGCTATATCCATGTCTTCTATAATCATCGGTGAAAGTCACATAGAAGCGGATTGCATCCCTTATGGTGGATCTAAAGGGCCCACACACATCGGTGTGTATGAGATCCAATAAACCCTCACCCCTTTCACAAGTACTAGTGAAGGGTGACTTGGTCATCTTTCCAAGTAAACAAGACTCGCACACGTCATCGTCCCTAAGGTCGAATGACTCCAAAACTCCATCCTTTTGGTGTTGGGCTATGCGTTTCTTATTGACATGTCCAATACGACAATGCCACAAGCATGCTTTATCCAAATCATTGGAAGAATCGATACACAACCCATCCTTTACTAAATTGTCTACAACCATCAAAGTTTCATATATTCCACTACAATGGAATACTTCAAAATAGAAAACACCATTAAAGAAAGCATTAATAGAACCATTTTCATTATCAAACAAAAATATAAATCCTTGTTTATATAAACCATAAAAATAAATGATGTTTCTTACCATTTCTGGTGAATAGCAAAAATTATTCAAATCCAGTCCTAACCCGCTACTAAGCACTAAAGAGTAAACTCCAATCTTGGTGACAAGTGACGCTCTTCTGTTCCCCATGATCAAGTTTACCTTACCATGCTCCACATCCCTACTTCTTCTTGGGCCCTACAAATCAGAACAAATGTGAAAACCACATCCTGTATCAAGAACTCAAGAAATAACATATGATGAGTTATTAAATTGAATAGTATAAGTACCTGCAAAGGACAACTTGATATTTCCATCCTTGATATCTTTCAAGTACTTCGGGCAGCTTCGTTTCCAATGCCCTTTTTCGTGGCAGTAGTAGCACTTTGCATCCTTCAGGTTGGAGGTGGGTGCAGCGGGACCAACCCTGGTTCCACTAAAAGAGGAGTCATCATGAGACTTTCCCTTATCGTGGCTCTTGGAAGGAGCCTTCCTCTTCTTTCCCTTCCCATGCCCAATAGCCAAAACGGGGGCAACAGTAGTAGGAGTTGATGCAATAGATTAGTCCTTGAGGCTGCTCTCAGAAGTCCTCAACAGGCCTTGAAGATTGCTCAATGTGACCTCCTCTTTGTTCATGTGGTAGGTCATGCAGAACTGGTTATAGCAAGGAGGCAGGGAGTGAAGAATAATATCAATCGCCAGCTCCTCATTGAAGTTAACACTTAACTTCTGCAGGCGGTTGACAAATCTCTGCATTTTCTGCAGATGAGCAGTGACAGACTCTTCGTCTCTCATCTTGGTCGTGATCATCGAAGTGATGATCTCGTACCTCTCCTGCCTGGCACTTTAGTGGTACCTGTCTAGTAAATCCAGGTGCATCTCATAGGGATAGTAGTCCTCGTAGGACTTTTAGAGTTTTGCAGTCATAGTTGCGAGCATGATGCAATGGAATTTCGTAGCATCTCGCTCGTGGGTCTCAAAGGCAACGATCTCCTCGGGAGTAACAGTGTTGACATTCACTTCATTTAGCTCCTTGTCGAGGACATACTCCTTATCCTCATAGCGGGTAAACATTCGAATGTTGCAGATCCAATCATTACAATTGGTACCATCGAAGATCACCCTACTACATAAATTCATGAGTGAGAATGAGTTGGAAGAGTTCGAGCAAGAAGCGTTGTTGTTGTTGTTTGAGTTCAACATCTTTTAAGAAAAAGAGACAAAGCTTGATTAGATAAGAATCCCAAATTAAACACCCAAATGAGAAATTAGGGCTAGGATCCAACAACATTATTCACAACATAAAAGATGGATGTCGTAATTTAAATTGTAAATAATTTGAAGGTTAGTGAATGACGATTCACTAATTTCCACCATAAAAAACGAAAAATATTAACTTTTAAATGTATTGAAAATCCTAGATCTTTTGAGATTCATTGAACTTTTCAATGGCATGTTTAAATCTCGATATGCCCTTCAATTTTGTGACTGGGATATCGAGGATCACAAACAAGGTGTGAATAACCATGCAAATGTACTTGGTCCCCTCAATGTTACAGTTACCTAATCAATGCGCCGATTAGTCACACACACTCCATTGATCTATGACAAACATTGAGTCACCCTTTGACACCTTTGCTAGACCCAAATTAGTGTGTCGGTTAACCACACATGCTCCACTAACGTCTTGGCAAGGGTACAAAGTGTAATTTAATGGAATGACAACATTTTCACATTTTTTTTCCTAAAGTAACTAAGATTGGGATTTTTTTTTAAAAATAGTTATTTTATTTATCGTTATAATTTTAATGAGGATTTAGTTGCCATATCCTACCCGTTCGGTTAATGACCCTCCACCAATCAAGGAAACGGTGGGTGAGAGTGGACACCCATTAAACTGTCATTTTATAGGAAGCAACCATATACCCCCTTATAGATCGGCTTCGTGAATGAGCCCTACTAACGGTAAGACTAGCATTTATCTTATACATATATAATAATTATTCTTATATAATTATAATAATATAAGGGTTGAATTTTTTAAACTTGTAAAATTCTAGGGTTTAGAATTTAAATATTTTAAAATTAAACTTTTAATCAAAAATTTAAATTCCAAAACTTGAGGGCAAGTTTTGAAACTTTTTAAAACTATCTAGATCAAAATTCAAATAATATAATTAAACAATTAATTGGTGATTATCTAATCTTTGACCTAATCCAATTCCATGCAATATAATTCAATCAAATAATTCAAATAATTAAGGTTTATCAAACAAGGCAATAATTATCTAATTAATTGATAAATCTTTTATTTTGACATGGATAATCACATCATGTTAATAAAAATCAGATTATATCAATCAAAATTAATTTTGGTAATTATCCCAAGTCAAAATAAGCCAAAATTCCGAAAATCCCTCTGTCTAACACTCCGACTCGCCGAGTCACTATTTAGACTCATCGAGTTCATATGGTGACTCAGCGAGTCTATCAGGCAGAAGGAAGAATTTTCGATTTCAAGCAATGAATAAACACACAAAGCATAAATTACAATAGAAACCAAACAAGGCTCTGATACCACTGATGAGTTTTGAGCAATACAACAATCCTATGGTGCATATGCAAAAACCTAAAGCTTTAGATCTAGGTTTCTCTATTGTACATGCAAGTTATCCAAAGCTTATAAACCCTAGATCTAGCATATCAAAATCGAAATAACATATAAAACAGGTTTATATGATTACCTTTTGATTGTTGCAAGAATCTTCAAGCTTTGAGAGCCTTGTATCACAAATGTAATACCTCCAATCGATCACAAACACCAAGGCAAGAAGGATAATCTTGTAGAGAGGATATAGAGGCACAAAATCGGCTCTAAGGACTCTTGGGTGCTTCTGGTGGCCGATTTTGGATGCCCTAGGGGTCCGTATATATCTGAGCTACTAGGGTTTCAATTCAAACCCTAATTGGATAGCTTAGGCCTTAAGCAGCCCCAAGAACCTTCTGGAATAAGGCCTTGGACGATTTCAAGGTGGCTTCCACCCTAATTTCGTCCACCCCCTTAATCCACAAGATCCATAACCCAAAATTCAATTATCTTATAATTGCAATTCCAGTCCCCTAAGTTCAATTAATCTCTTTTGATCACATAATTAATTTCTAAATTAATTCTTGACCAATATTAATTAACTAATATGATTTCTCATTTAATATATTATTCTTATAATATATTAATAAACCATAATAACCTCTTTCTCCATTAATCATCCAGTCAAGTTGCTTTGGTCAAGGCAACCCAAAAGGACCATGCTACAACCGGGTCAAGTATATACCAAATATAGTTATGGACTTAGACACTAATCCAACAATATCTAGCTTTCAATATCAGAAAATATTATAGGTCATTACATTTAGGCATGTTACCGTCAAATGGATCGCTAGTCGTATCATCCAGATAGCTGTCAATCATCTGAATAACTATCCAGGTGAGTTTTCTCACTATATTATGTGCTTTAGTATATATATCTTATGTATGTTAGGATATAGTTCCCTTGTAGTATGCAATTAGACCACTAGACTTGTTTAGTTAGTCTCCTATTGTGTTTAATTATTTATTTGTTATATATATATATATATATATGTGTGTGTGTGTGTGTGTGTGTGTGAGTGTATCGATATATTATGTTGGGAGTAAAGGGAAGCCCAACTTTGTTCTGATGGCTATTAGGCTCGGATGTAATAACATTATGCTAAAGGCCAAAGTGTGGACCAAATATATGTTGAAGGCAAAAAGAGCGGACCAGCTTCGTGCTGAAGGCCAAGGGCGGACCAACTTTATGCTCAACGCCATTATGTGTATGCATTATATATATATATATATATATATATATATATATATATATATATATATATATATATATATGTGTGTGTGTGTGTGTATATATATAAATATATAAATATATATATATATATATATATATATATATGTATGTGTGTGTGTGTAGCGGTGTATGGTATTTTGGGGAACATGCTAAGCTTATCAAAGAGATCCTCAATTCTTAGAATGAAAATTTTGGTTGAAAATCAAGATGTTACAAATATGATTGTGAAGAACCGTTATCCACTTTTGAGAATTGAGGATCTCTTTGATAAGCTACAGGGTGTGCCTTGGTTTTTCGAGATTGATCTGAGGTTGGGATACCACCAGATGAGATCCACTGATGAAGATGTGGAGAAGACAACTTTTAGAAGTCAATGTGGTCATTATGAGTTCGTGATGATGTTGTTTGGTCTCACCAATACACCTGAAACATTCATGGATTTGATGATACAGGTATGCAGTGCATTTTTCAATTGTCTAGTAATTGTTTACATTGATGATATTATGGTCTACTCCAAGACCAAGGAGCGGTATGAGGAGCACTTGCGAGAGTTACTTGGAGTGTTGCGGAAGGAGATGCTATATTCCAAGTTCTCAAAGTGTGAGTTTTGGTTGCAAGAGGTCCATTTCTTGGGGAACATTGTCAATCATAATGAGATTTTGATTGATCCAGCCAGTATTGAGGCGGTTATGCAGTGGGAGGTCTCGAAGTCTCCATCTAAGATCTGAAGATTTCATGGGTTGGTAGGTTACTATTGGAGTTTTAGGATTTCTCTAAGATTGTTGTTGCTCTTACTCACTTGACGATGAAGAGTTTGGATTTTTTTTGGTGGACTGAGCATCAGACTGCGTTTGAGACTTTGAGGCAGATGTTATATGAGGCTCCCGAATTGACCCTTCCAAAGAGTGTTGATGATTTTTTTTATGTATTGTGATGCTTAGATCACGGGTCTAGGGCGGTGCTCAAGCAGTTATGTAGCATTATTGCATATGATTCCAGGCGGTTGAGGCCTCATGGCTAGCTATCCGATGCACGACTTTGAGTTGGGGCAGTGGTGTTTTCCCTCAATATTTGGCAACACTATCTTTATAGGGTTTGTTGTACTATCTACACGGATCATTAGAGACCGGGATATCTAATGGACCAGCCGAATATAAATATGAGGCAACGTAGATGAATTGACATGTTACATATAGGAAAGGATAATATGGTCCTTGATGCCTTGAGGTGCAAGGCGGCTAGTACCCCTATTCGAGGTTTATGTTTGAGGATGATCTTTATTTCACCACTTCTGGATTTGATCAGGGAGGCTCAATTCGAGGGAATCAAGAGGGAGAATTGGAAGAAAGAAAAGATCAGCGGTTGGATTGATAGATTAGGCACCGATAGTAAGGGATTATAGACACAGTGTGGAAGAGTTTAGGTTCCAATTTCCGGTGGGGGTCTAACATACATTGCTTGAGGAGGAGGGTAAGTCTAGGATATCAATTCACCCCGGAGCCACGAAAATGTATTGAGAATTGAGATTTAGTTATTGGCAACCTTATATGAAAAGAGGGAGAGATATCTTGGTTTGTGGAGAGATGTTTGACTTGTCGGAAGGTCAAGGCCAAGCACATAGACCTCTCGACATGTTACAGCCCCTGGAGATTCCCATGTGGAAATGGGAACATATCACCATGGATTTTTTTCATAAAGTTACCGAGGACGACTAAGGGATTTGACATGGTCTGGGTAATCGTCGACCGCCTGACCAAGAGTGCCCGTTTCCTTTCGATTCGGGATAGTTCTTCATCCGCAAAATTAGATAATGTTTATGGGTGAGAGATCATTGCTCGCCACAATGTGCCAATTTCCATTGTATTAGATGGAGATGTCTTATTCACTTATTGGTTTTGGAAGAGGCTCCATGAGGATTTGGGTACAAGATTGCACTTCAGCACTACATATCACTTGCAGACCGATGAGCATAGTGAATAGACTATCCAAACACGCGAGGATATGTTAAGGGTGTGTGTTATTGATATTGGTGGGAACCAGGACTCCTATCTTCCTTTAGGTGAGTTTTCATAGAACAACAACTATCATTCCAGCATCGTGAACCTCCTTATGAGCTTCTTTATGGGAGGAGGTGTTAGACTCCAATTTATTAGGGAGAGGTCAACAGTAAGCTAATGGGGAGAATTGAGTTGGTGCTCTAAATGATAGAGGTTATTCAACAAATCAGACAAAGTTTACGAACAACATAGAGATGACATAAGAGTTATGCTGATAGGTGATAGTCCGAGTTAGAGTTTCAAGTTAGAGATATGGTTCTCCTGAAGGTATCACCCTGGAAAGGTGTTATACAGTTTAGGAAGCGAGGCAAGTTGGGCCCCACGTTCATTGGACCCTTTCGATTGGTAGCCAGGGTGGGCAAGGTGGCCTACTAGTTAGACCTAGTTGGAGTTCAAGACATGCATTGGACATGCATGTCTTTAAAGCACTAGTTTTTATGGCTCATTAGGTGAGAGAAAACCTTTCAGAAAGTATGGATATGTAACTCGAAGGATTAATATCTTAATGCATTAAGCTAGTCAGAATAGTTCCAACGACGTGGAGGTTTAGCCTCTGTGACATGGTATAAAGTGGTCTTCATGACTGTTTTGTTGTGAGGTCACCACGACATGGCAAATGCTTAGCCACAATGTAGTGACCAACTGATGGACTTTTAATTGTTGACTGACCATTGACCTTTGACTCTTTGACCAAGTTTGAATTTAGGTCAATTAAAGAGATTTGGGTAATAAATTAAGAATTCGCCCTTAATTTTTGTGTAGGTGACTCATAGTAACAGTTCTTGTATTGTATGAAATGTGATGTTTATCTACTTGACTGCAATATGAGTTTTCTCGGTATACTTTACACAACAGTATGTATCCTTCTGTGTAGGATGTTAGTATGCTGTAGTGATATGTTGTATTGGTATATTTGTATGATTACCTATATTTGTTGGTTATTGGTTGTTTGTTTACATATTTTGACATATTGTGGTAGGGTTGAGGTGGTCATACTTTGTGCTATAACCCAAGATACCCTGGCGATCCAGTGTACTGTAGTCCTTGTGAGGCGGTCCAAACAGATTGTATGCCCAAAGGAGCGGTCCAACTATATTGTAGGCCTTGGAGGTGGTTTAGTTAGATTATAGGCTTGGTAGAGCGGTCTAGGTGTCCTGTAGGCCTTTCAAGGCGGTCTAGGTAGACTGTAGGCTCATGTGTGCATGCATTGTATGTGTATTTTTATGTGGGGTATTTTATGGGAATTCGCTAAGCTTTGGCATATAGTTGTGGGCCGATTGTTGGAAAATATTTGTATGTGATTGTCACTTGAAATAAGTTGAGTCTACTTATGTATCTCTCTAACAAACATTATCAGAATGTTTCAGGTTGGAAAGATCCTTAATATTCAACAAGTGTTTGAAGAATCATATGTTGGAGCAGTTGAAGTGAACATGGAGGACTTGTTGTACACATGGAGCACTTGTTGTTGACATGGAACACTTGCTAAACTTGGAGCACTTGAAGAAAGCAATTTGGACCATCATGATCTCAAATGGCATATCTAGATCATATGTGGAGCATCAAGACATTGATGGATCAACATGAATACTTTGTGGCTCATCTGAAGTCAATGGATCAACATGATCACGTTGATAGCTCAACAAGGTTGCACTTGGCTCAACATGTACAATGGAGGCACGCTCAAATGCTTGAAGGCATATGAATTTTGTCCATGGTCCATCATGGACACTTAGTTGTACATCTTTAAGTCCAAGACATATTTCAACATTCAAGAAACAACTCAACTTGATCAACGAAACTTCAGGAATTTGATGACATCTTAGAAGACAATTGTGCAACATGATGCTCATGTTGCTCATCACATTTTCAATGTTGACAAAGAAGGCCCTAGAATTATGAATACTCATAACATGGATGGAAACCTAATGGAATACTAATGGAATTGGAATATTCTATCCATTCTCCATTAAGTAGGCAAAGGTGTCAAATGATGACTATGTCATGATGACGTGTCAACACCTGATTGGTCAAGCCATGTCATGGGATTTTCTAAAGCCTATAAATAGGACCTTGGGGATACTTTATAAAGTTGCTCTTCCTTGCTCTTCCTTCTTCATTTCTGCTCATTCTGCACATTTACTGTTTAGACTAGATTTCAGAGAGCCATTTGAATGTTTTAGTTTGTTTATCATTCAAAAACTTGTAACTGAATCTTTATGAATATGAGAAACTTTTGAATCATTGATCTTGAACATAAAAAAACGTTTTTATCATTAACTTGGTGATTCACAACTCTTTATTTTCCTCATTACTTGCCACTTGACGATTCTGAAACTCTGTTTCCGTATTTTCAACACTTGGACTCTTCTAGTCAAGGTTTATTGAATTTTTCTCATTTCCTCAATTGGAATAAGAGCTCGAGTGATTGACTTTGAGATTTAGAAAACTTTTCACACAAAGTATTTTTTTTTCAAGTTTCAAACTAGTATCACCTATTCTCAATGGAAAGTGTGAATCAAAACCAAAATGTTCTCTATTCAGTTTCAGTTGCAAACAACCTTGGAGCAGGAAATCGTGCACTTATCCTTGTGCCTATTGAATACACTTCATGGGCAGATCACATGAAGTACAAACTGGAAGGTCATGAATCTGACATTTGGACCTTCATTTCCACTAGGAAACACACTATAGAATTTCTGAATGATATCAGAGTTCTTGAAGTCGATGTCTCTCCTGAAACCTCCAAAGTTATTTTTGGATTTGTTTCCTCTGTTGCTCAACTTCTTGAGAGGAAAATCAAGAAGTTTGAGGCTAAGGCAATGCAAGAGCTCTTATCTGGAATTCCTCATGACATCTATGAGCAACTTCCTGATGATGATAAGAGTTCACCCTTCAACGTCTGGAATGCACTCAAGAAACAATTCGAGGGAATTGACAAGATTATTGCAAACAGGAAGAAAGCCACATTGATAGACATGGTCAACTTCAAGATGTTACCTCATGAAAATCTCTTTGATGCATAATCTAGGTACAAAATTATTGTCAATATGGCGAAGAAGCTCGAAGGTGAAAGATCGCTAAAGGATTTCAATATGAAATTCTTGAATAGTGTATCTCCAAAATGGGATACAATTCACATGATCATACCGCAAACCACAACCAATTTAGACACCATGTCTTTGTTTGATATGTATGTTGAACTGCAACAAATGAGCCAAAATTCAACAAGCTAGCTCAAGTAACTCCCTTTGATAATCAAGGACTTGCCTTAGGAAATTCAGCACCTATGGCAAATCATTCTCAAAACTTGATTGCACATCATAATCCAATTCCAAACCACTTTGTTGATCAGTTTGCCAACCAAGGATATGGAGCGTATCCTTATCAAAGTTTGAGTATGGCTCAATAGTACAATAAGAATCCTTACATGCCAACTTAAAAACCTCTTCAAATAGCAAATGGGTACATGGCAAATCATCAAGCCTTTACTGGAACCACAATGGAATCTCCTCAAATCAATGAGGAAAATAAGTATGAAGAATTCTTGGAACTCTTGACCAAGTTCAATCCAAACTTCAAGAAGTTAGTGAACAAGCCAACTGGGAACTTTAGAGCACAAAGTTATCAGCAACCCCAACACTATCATTAGAACTCTGGAAACATCCAAGGAGGAAGCAACAGTCAACAAAGCTTCAACTCTCAGAGGATGAACACTAGGGTTCAAGATAACAAGTCAAAGACCTATGATGATAATGAAGTAATCAGGTGCCAGAATTGTCAACGTGAAAATCATTTTGCTAAGTTATGAAAAAGGAAGACCAAGAAGGTCAAAGATGAAGAATACTACCTTCAAAAGGCGGAGCAGATCAAGAAGCAGTCAAAAGATAAAGCTTTCATGGTCATCGAAACTCCAAATGTGGAAGTCTGGGAAATAGATGATGAAGTGGATCACGTAGAAGAAACAGAAGCCTAGAAAAATTACTTCTGCTTCATGGGTGATGATGACAAAGAGCCTTCTCCTCTCCATCAACAAGTTGTTGAGAAGGTACACTTCATGCTTCGTGTTAATCATTTAACTATTGATCCTTTTCTTGATGATATTGCCCATATTTCTGAAACAATCAAAGAATATTTCATCAATGCTGAAATCGTGTCAATTACTACAATGGCGAACTGACCGCCACTCAGTTCAGATTTGGGGAATTAAGATGTAGTATGGCTAAGTTAGAAAAAACCTTGCAATCAAAACTGAAGCACATCTTACATCATTTGAACAATATGAAATTGTGTTGAATCAACGTGACATCATTGCAAAAGATAATCATGAGATGTATGCCCAACTCAACACAAAAATCAATAGTTGTAAGGCATCCAAAACCCTTCTTGAAGAAAACTCACATGTCATTCTCTCTAGACCAAAACCATCATGGATCAAATATGGTCTTGGTAACGATGAAATGAACAAACAAATCATGAGTCCCAATACTCAACCAGAGTTGCTATCATATGATCCAAGTCTCTTCATTGGAGACAATAAGGGTCAAGAAGAGGTGGCAACTTGCAGTCCTGATGTAGTTACCACTTCATTCTCAAGCATCCCATTGGAAGTCACATCATCCCATGATCTTCCAGAATTGGACACTAAGTCTGATTCTTTAGTAGAATTTTCTCTTGAATGTCCCATCATGGAAAGTTTCAATTCAGAAGATGCCACTTCTGAAAAATCAAATATCTCTGGCTCAAAATCTAGTGATAAACAGCCCAAATCATATGAGCCAATAGGATATTGCAAGTCTGAACCCATTGAATTCCTTAGTCAAGAAACATTTCCATCTCTTAATGCTTCTGTCTTTGGAACAAAGGATTTAGGATGTAAATATTCTAAGACACAATAGATTGGGAAGTCTCCAATTCAAGTCAGCCAGGATGAAACCTTGAAGATCGTGAGTAATGAGAAAATTGTTGTTGAAATACTCAAAAGACCTTTCGTTCCAATAAAAATCACTTCACCCATCCCTGAACAACAAGAGAAATTTGTAAAGCCATCTAATGTCACTAAGGATAAGGGAAAAGAGAAGATGATGTTTCTAAAGAACAAGCTCCAACAGTAGTCCCTCCTTCAAAACCCAAAGTGGTTATGACTACAAAAAATGACATGAATAGGAAGACCAATAAAGTACCAAAGGCTAAGCCAAGCCAAGGGAAGACCAGACATACCAGTCCTCCCAAAACTACAAGGACTCAAAAAAACCTCTCCTTTAAATCATGGTTTCTCATATTTTGGATTTCCAAACCACATTGGAATCCACCTTCAGAATAGTTTCAGACTTAAAAATGTCACACCCCGGCCGTCGGTGGAAACACCGGGTAGTGTAACGTCATTTTTCATATCACAGTTATATAACATACATTGAACAATACTTAAAGAAAATACATACCTTTATTGATGATTAAAAGTTACATAGCTGTTTTTCTAGAACCTATTACATAATATCCGACTATGGCATATTTCTTAATGAACAGAAAGATGCTAGTAAAACTACTCCTGTTTGAATACATACCAGCTTTTCAAGTTCCTGAAAACACATGCATTTTAAAATACGTCAACATAAAGTTGGTGAGTCCACAGGTTTTGACTCCATAAAATAATACATTTTTACACATTCAAAAGTATAGTTTTGAAAGTATCATTTTGACTCTCCAACATTAGGTATAATGGTATACTTATCAATTAAGTGTTATACCTAAACATTTCTTAATCTTAAGGTATAAGTAGGGGGAAACTTATACTTTACATTAATACTTGTATACGACAAGGTATAATGTTTCTAACAATGTGCTACCATGAGCCTGTAACCGCTGCTATGACATAATACCTCTGATAGAACAATACACTGATGATTTACCATGAGAACAAATACACTCATGATTTAACATGAGACACAACACCGTACGCTTCATCGACGCCGGAACAATAACAAATAAAAGGATAGTTCATCACTTGTTTTTGGTTGACTGTAGCTAACAGTCACAAGTGGGGTGGTCAGCCCGTATACTAATTATACACGACTTCCTCACTCACACGGGATTAATGGTTACAGTTCAGAGGATTTCCACTAAGATCCCCAATCTTAGTTGATGAATACAATTACTCATGTAGACTTCGACAACTTCTTATAGCTCTAACAACAAAAGCATTTTCATGTCTAAAACCTTAAGTTACTAGACTTTGCTTTTAAACATTACTCCTAACTTCATAATATTTAGGCGGTATAATAGCTATATCTTGAAGTAAAAACCAGGTTTTATCTTGACCTAAAACCAATAATAACAACATATAACGTTTCTAGTTTTATCTTGACATAAAACTAACAGTAACAACATATCCAGTTTTATCTTGACATAAAACTAATAATAACAACATATAACATATCTAGTTTTATCTTGACATAAAACTAATAATAACAACATATAACATATCTAGTTTTATCTTGACATAAAACTATTAATTGCAACATACTATGTAACTTAACATATAAAACTTCCGAATATAGCTTCGAAACTATATCGCACACAAAATATATATAGAATCCTAAGTATAACTCAAGATCTACATTAATAATAGTTGTATGTATTCAAAATGTTATATTTAGAACAATCATATCTCGATTATAATAACTATATACTATCATATAAAAATAACATATATACAATGACTAGCATGCGTTTTCCCCCCGAAATATTAGAAAGTGGGGCAGTGAAACTCACCTTAGTAGCATGATTTTTATGATATCTAAGCGAAACAGTCAGCGTGCGAGTTCGTCGGGGCTCGGGATGCAAGAGGGCTTCAGCAAGTGAGAGAGGAAGAAAGGAAATGGTGTAAGGAAGTAAATGGGTCGATCTTTCTATTTATAGTAAGTTTTTATGATACTCACGTCGTGAGTGTCATAAGACTCACGTTGTGAGTCTCATGATTCACTCCGTAGACTTGACATTTGTGTCCCTAGCTTCGGAAGGTGGCCATGTGCCTCCTCACGTCGTGAGTGTCATAAAACTTACATCGTGAATTTTGGATCCTATCCTCTCGCAACTTCTAGATTCTGAATTATGACAGAATGATTCCTCACGTCGTGAGTGTCATAAGACTCACGTCGTGAATTTTGGATCCTATCCTCACGCAGCTTCTAGATTCCGAATTATGACAGGATGTCGTCAGCGTCATAAAACTCCCGTCGTGAATTAGCTAGTTTAGGGTTTTTAAAAGCTAAATCTTCGGAATGCCATAACTTTTGCATACGAACTCCGTTTTTGACGTTATTTATATGCATGCGTAGGTTTTTACGAGTAATACAACTCTATTTTAGACTTAAATAGCTAATTCTAAGTCTATTTTAAATTCCTCTTATTATAGAGATTTGTAGTGTTCGGTTTATCATAACTTCTTCATGCGAAGTTAGATTCAGATGTTCTCTATATTTTTGGAGTCGTATGGACGTATACTTTGAGTTGTATAATAAAGAAATTTCATATTTGTATTAGAATGTATCATGAACTACATAACATTCTCACCACATTACTAGGTTAACATAATCACATTACATGATTGGCATAATCACATGTGATTGTCTATTGACCTATTTTGACTAGTATTATAAAAAATCTTCTTGATTTTTCTGTGTTAATGAGACCAATTTCTGTTCAAACAAAACCATTCATGTATTAGAATAGTAATTACCCTATGAATTCTATTCTTGATCCATATTGTGGTTTTACTCCATCCATAAGAGGGAACCACATGTTTGGGGGGAAACTCTGGGTTTCCAATGATCAATCAGTTTGGGGGAAATACTCAGTTTCCCATGTTTGATCAATTTGGAATACCTATGAACTATAGATTTCCTTCTCTAGGAATTCCTACTCAGTTCACCAATCCACTATCTTTCTCTCAGACCAAATCTCAAAATAAGACTTCTAAGAAATCCACAACAAAGGTCTTTGAAAAACAAGAAAAACCCAAAAAGGTTAATGATAAACAAGAAAAGACTGTACCAACTACAACAAGTCAGAAGTAAGCTAACACTCAAGGACCCAAACAAACATGGGTACATAAACCTTCTCTATCTATGCAAGATTTGTGTGTCGAGGTACCACATGACAATACATGGTACATTGATAGTGGATGCTCCAGGTACATGACCGGACACAAATGATATTTCAGAGATTTCAAAATCACAACGCCAGGTCAGTACACTAATTTCGGAAACAACATGAAGGGAGAAGTTATAGGACATGGAAACATATCGAACGGGAACTTTACCATTAAACATGTAGCATATATATGTAGATGATCTTACACATAACCTTATCAATGTTGCACAACTGTGTGACAATGATCATGAGGTTTTGTTCACTAAAACCAAGAGTTTAATTATGGATACCAAAAAACGCATCCTTATTGATTCATCATGAAATGGGAACATGTATCCTCTTGATATTGAACTAATTGAAGGAACCCCATATATTTGTCTTCTTTCTAAATATGCTTCTGACATCAGTTGGTTGTGGCATAGAAGACTCTCTCACCTTAACTTTGGTTATATCAACAAACTCATTATAAAGGATCTTTTGAGAGGACTACCATTGTTACAACTTGACAATGATATACTTTGTGCTACCTGTGAACAACGAAAATTTTCCAAACCTCCGCATAAAAGTATAACAGAACATAGTGTATCTGAACCTCTTCAGCTTATACATATTGAGTGTTCCCACTATAGTTCCTAGCTTAAGTGTTAAGAAATACATTCTTGTGATTTTTGATGATCATACCAAATTCACTTGGGTGTACTTTCTGTGAAACAAATTTGAAACCACCAATGAGCTAATTAACTTCATTCTCTACATAAAAGTTAGGGTAGGCCAGCAACTTAGAAGACTGAGAAGTGATAATGGTGGCGAATTCAAGAACAACGCCTTAGATAGCTTTCTTGTATCCATAGACATCAAGCACAACTTTTATACACCTTACACTCCATAATAGAATGGTGTAGTTGAAAGGAAGAATCGAACACTATGTGAAGCTACTAGATCAATGTTGATCTTTGCAAACCTACCATAATACTTCTGGGCCGAAGCTACGACAATCGCTTGTTTCACTCAAAACAGATCCCTGATCAACAACAGGCTTGAAGTTACTCCCTATGAAGAAATCAACAAGAGGAAGCCCAACGTCAAATTCTTTCACATCTTTGGATGTCGTTACTACATCAAGATCAATAGGGATCAACTAGACAAATTCTCACCCAAAGCTGATGTAGGTATCTTTCTTGGATATTGTCTTCATAATGTGGCCTATAGAGTTCTGAATAAGCAAACCAGGGTGATAGAGGAAAGCAGTGATGTCACATTTGATGAAACTTATCTAAGGGCTCTGGATCCAAACCACTTTGGTCCTTAAATGGTAGTATATTTGATAACATGAACCAACCATCACATACTAATGCTTCTACTCCAATCCATGCTATTGAAGTAGATTTTGAATTCCTCTTTCCAACTCAACCTCTGCCCTAGAATCAGAAAAGCTCACAAAAACAGTTTCTCCTGATGTCTCTCAACCTCATCAACCATCAAAATACTCCACTTAATCCAATGCTCAGGTTAAGGGGGAACCATCTTTGAATGATTCTATTCCTTAAATTCCTTTAAAATCTTTTAAATCATCTACCCCAACCTCACATCATCAATATGGAGTAGTCATAAAACCAGTCACTACCTCTTTTGTGGGGGAACCAACATTGTATGGTTTCATTCTTAAAGGTACTTTACAATCCTACCAACCAACCAGCAAATGGTTTTAGGGGGAAACCCACTCGACTGGTTCCAGTCCTTCAAGTTCCTTCACAGTCACTCCATCTGTTGAATTCAAGCATGAAATAGTTGAGGGGGAACCACCTGTTTCAGGTAGTTCCAGACTCTTTCAAGATGATATTTCTGAAGGGACATTCACGTTTGACCACCAACCTCATCCAAAATAACAATATGAGGTAGTCTGCACTCCTCAAATCCTTAAGGAATCTCGTCTCACAAAATAGACAAAGAATCATCCAACCGAAAAATTCATAGGTGATCTAGATTCCGGAGTAGCGACTCATTCAGCAACCAAGAATGAATGCTTATATGCAAGCTTTCTATCTATGATAGAGCCTAAAGGAATCAAAGAGGCTATACAAGATGCAGATTGAGTAAAAGCAATGCAAGAAGAGTTAGCTGAATTTGAACACAACAACGTGTGGGACTTAGTGCTAAAACCAGAAAGAGTATCAGCCGTTGGTTCAAGATGGGTTTACAAGAACAAGATTGATGAAGATGGAGTCATCATCAAGAATAAATCCATACTAGTTGTCAAAGGCTAATTGCAACAAGAAGACATAGACTATGATGAAACCTTTACACCTGTTGCAATAATAGAAGCCATTAGGATTTTGTTTGCATTTGTAGCACACAAGAACTTTAAGGTCTACCAAATGGATGTGCAGTGTTCTTGTTCAACAACCTCCTGGATTCGAAGATCCAAAGTTCCCCAACCATTGCTATAAGTTTCAAAAGGCTGTCTATGGATTGAAGCAAGCCCCAAGAGCATGGTATGGAACACTATCCAAATTCTTGGAAGACTCCAAATTTTAAAGAGATTCTATCGATCCCACTCTCTTTAGGAAAATCCAAAACAACCATCTAATTGTTGTGCAAATCTACATCGACGACATCATATTCGGTTCAACCAGAAGGGATCTTTGTGATAAGTTTGTTGAGTTGATGAAAAGAAAATTTAGAATGAGTATGATGGCTGAGCTCAACTACTTCCTAGGTTTTCAAGTTCGTCAATATCTCCTAAAGGAATCTTTATTGGTCAATATAAGTATATCAAAAACCTTTTTAAGAGATACTCCATGGAGAACGCATCAAGTGCAAAGACACCAATGTCTACACCCTACAAGCTTGATTCAGACCTTGATGAGAAATCTGTAGATCAGAAGCACTACAGAGGAATGATTGGCTCATTATTGTACCTAACAACTAGTCGACCAAACATAATGTTTTCAAAATGTATGTGTGCACGCTTTCAATCCAATCTAAAGGAATCACACCTCACGAGAGTCAAAAGAATTTGCAGATATCTGAAAGGAACTGCATCTATGGGTCTACTATATCCTGCTAAAGGCAACTTCTATCTCCAAGCCTTTACTGACTCAGATTATGGAGGATGCAATTGTTGGATTAGGTGTCTAAGCCCATAACTATTATTGGTATATACTTGACCCGAGAGTAGCATGGTCCATTTGGGTTGCATGGTATTGGAAAATTTTTGATAGACTTTTGTAAGAAGAGGATATTTATGATTTATTAATATATTATAAGTTCTAATATATCAATATGAAATCATATTATTTAATTAGAATTTATCAAGAATTAGTTTGGAATTAATTTTGTGATCAAAAGACTCTAATTAAATAAATGGGGTTTGATTTGGTAAATCAATCATTCTTATAAAGTGGGCTTATGATCCATAGTTCTTCATGTTAGGCTAAACCCATGTGGTAACCCATGGATACTCCATGGAGGTTAAAACCCATGGACCATGAGGAATGTGGAAAATCATGAGTTACATGGTGTAACCCTAATGTACACACTATATAAGAAACCCCAAGGCTCATGAAACTGGCACTAGTGTAAACCATTTTATGGGACAAGAAGTGAAGGCTAGCCGATTTGTGAAGAAAGTGTTCTTCTCTCAAGTTATTCCAATTGTTGGTGGTGTTGTGTGATTCCATTTGAGGTGCAACACTTGGAGTACTAAGTTCTTAAAGCTCCAAGGCTTCCAACTACAACAAAAAGGTATGTCTTCTAACTTGTTTTATTACCCAAGTATCAAAGCTTTGTATGCTAGTTAGGGTAATACCTTGGAATGTTCAAGTTTGCATGTATAATAGAGAAAACATAGATCCAAGGTATTTAGGGTTGCATGCACACCTTAGGAGTGTTAAAATGCTTAAAACCCAACATCAATCTCGACAGAAAGAGAACTTCTGGTAGTTGTCAATTCTTAGGAGGCAGATTTGTTAGTTGGATTTCAAAGAATCAAACATGTGTTTCAACCTCTACTGTTGAAGCCGAGTACGTTGCTGCCGCCGGTTGTTGTTCTCAAGTGCTCTGGATGTAAACACAACTGAGAGATTATGGATTTAAAATGCAACAGATCCCCATCTATTATGACTCTAAGAGTGCAATTGCAATCTCTCACAATCCAATCAACCACTCAATGACCAAGCACATTGATATCAAGTATCACTTCGTAAAAGATAATATTCAGAAAGGTCATATTGAGCTTTATTTTGTTCCTACAGATGAAGAAACTACAGATGTGTTCATAATAGCTCTAGATGAATCCAAGTTCTAACAATTTCTAGGAAGACTTGGCATGCTTAATCTTGAGACTCTAGGCATTAGAAGTTTTTTTTTTTTTTTCAAAAATTATTTTTTTTGGGAAACTCCAAAAATATTTTTGCTTTATTTTACAAAAAAGAAAACTCCAAAAAGATTTTATTTTTTTTCTTTATTTTACATCAAAGAAAATACAAAAAAGATTTTACTTTCATTTTTACTTTACACAAGAGAAAACTACAAAAAGATTTTATTTTCTATCTGTAACGCCCGTAGATCCGAGCTAGTCAATTTAGAGACGGTAGGCGTCAAAAATGGATTTTTTATGAAAGATTATTTAGAATGAATAATCTTAACTAAGTTATAGTATATGTTACAAGGATTTTTTTGATGATATACAATGTACGAACCAATTATAGTCCAATATATGTTAATATGTGTATATATTACTTAAAACTTTGTGTTAAGTATACTCGTAGTTAGTGTTTCTAAATGGAGATAGAATCGAAAGTTGATTATAGGCATCGTAGGCTTGCCTAGTGATGGGTTAAGACTTAAATAGGGATGTTTAGTTCCATTAAGTTTGGACATTGGGTAGCCTCTCATTAAGAGTACGTGTGTGGTGAGATTGATGATCGGTGGAGTACGTCTTATGTACAAAAGTACATTTTATGTACGAAGTCCTTTTCAAAGCTTTGTGTCTTCGGTGCTTCTTGTGCCTGAAGTACTATCATGTACAAAGTCCTTTGACAAATTTGTGTGTTGGTTACGGGAGCATACAGGAATACTCTATTAGTATTTCCCCATACTTTTATTTTGAGAGAGCTTTGGAGTCAACATTTCTTTTATGAAGTGATCGACCGAGCTTCATATGTCAGCCTTTTCTCTCACAAAGTAATTAAGGGAACTCCATAGACTGCCTAATAAAGTGTGTCGGTAATAGACCACTGCTAGGTATGTCTGGTGTTAAATTGCTGGATAGGGTGCGTCTGGGGGTGAAATACCTCATGTATTCAG
Organism: Lactuca sativa; assembly: GCF_002870075.4. Classification (NCBI taxonomy): domain Eukaryota; kingdom Viridiplantae; phylum Streptophyta; class Magnoliopsida; order Asterales; family Asteraceae; genus Lactuca; species Lactuca sativa. Next base: position 287,541,241 of record NC_056627.2, on the reverse strand, counting down.
ACCACAGCTTAGGATAGTCGGTGTTTCCATTTCTGATGCCGGAAAGGGTGATTCTGGGGGTTCAGACCACATCCTAGGCATTAGTCAGCGTTTCCATTGCCGGATAGGGTGCGTATGGGGGTTATATACCTCATGATATTCAGACCACAGCCTAGGCATTGATAACTACCCCTGACTTAATTGTCTTGTGGTTCTTTCTTTTACGAACAAAGTTTCGTGGTGAAACTTATTCCATTCCCCTCAATTGATGTCTTTATTGATCCTCGTTTGCTGCCAGGGAATTTCCGAAGCAGCTTCGTCAGTATGTGGTTCATATCGATTCCTTAGGCTAGATCTCGTAAGATCATTGTATAGGATTAGTATGTGGGGATCAACAAGATGGGATATATTGTTTTAGAAATATAATTTATATGTGTTTATAACATTAGTGGTTTCGCAGGATCGAGATATACTTTATTACCACGTTGTTTGAACTAAGAGCTTTCATTCTCTGTGTTCCTTAGGTGATTGGGTTCACCAGGGATATTCGAACTAAGTGTTCATTAGATATTTGAACTTAGTGTTCATCAAGGATAATTGAACTAAGTGTTCATTAAGTGTTTGCGAACTAGGTGTTCATTGGGTAATATTGGAACTAAGTGTTCATTAGGTGTTCTTGAACTAGGTGTTCATTGGTTATTGTGAATTGTGTGTTCACTAGAGGTAATCTAAGAACCTTGGCAGCACTAGACTTTGTGCTAGTTCCTTAGGGCAATCCTTAGGAATGAATGGGAGAAGGGTAATTGGTTCTTAGGGTAAATCTTTAAGAAATAAATAGAGATAATAGGGGTGGGTATTTGAATTGATTGTTTGATAATTAAATATAATAATTATATTATTGTGGGTTGAAAACCCTATATGCTCACCAGGCTCCCAAGCCTGACCCACTCAGTTTTCTTTGCATTACAGGTAATGGCACAAGAGTATAAGTTGGTGGACTTGACGAGAGATTTTGGATTATAGGCCAGTAGTTATGAATAACTGTTGTAAGGTCTATTTTGTTCTGTTTATGCTTTTGGTCTGTATTGAACATGAAATCCCGAGATTTTGTTATATAATGAAAATACATTTCTTTAAAGAAATGCTTTGATAATTTTTATCATATTTTGTTTTGGGAAAAAATTCCACAACTGTTTTCTTTAAAAGATTACTCTGATTTTATAAAATAAAGCATAAACAAATCGGTCTTTTCTGGCCGTGAAAATGAGGATGTCACAGTTGGTATCAGAGCATTAGTTTAACCGAACTACGAATTTGTAGGAAATTTCTAGACTTAAACTTAGAATGCTAAGTAATGATCGTGAGGAGTGTGTCAAAAATATGTTAGGTAGTACACCTAAATTGACACAAGCACTAGTTTATTTTAGGAATAATGCCTAAAATGCTTTTATGTGCTAAATGTTTTGTGTGATAGCTATATTGATGTTATTATTTGTTTGAATCTATGGTCTGTTGCCGATTGGATCTGGAAACCTTATGTGTTTAGGATTCTAAGCATATGACTACGATAATAGAACTAGCATGTAAACGTTTCGGGGTGATAAGGAGATTTATATGTTTATCGTAATTAAAGCTTTCTTATCTTAAATTCTTGCTTGGTACACCGAACGTCTGCTTGGGTGTACGAAAGGTCACGGTGAAGACACGTAGGGAATTAAGTAAATGGAAGAAATGAAAAGGCTGATGATAGTGAATGACACATATCGGAAGATATAGTAAGAGTGGTATCTTGCCTTTTGAAAGTCTTATAAGATAACAGTACGTTTAAAGGAGTATGGTACGTCTAAAGTACACCTTCGATTGGTAGGATGATGGAACGATTGGTGAAATTCTTGAAATTGTCTCATCGTCTGGTATTTCCATCACCAATCGAGTTGAAGTAGAGTTGATGATTGAAGATTGAGAAATGAAGAAGTCCTAGTAGAGTCTAGGGAAATTGTTTATGATTATTTGGACACATTTTTATGTGTTAAATTGTTTTGTGATTTTCTTGTATGGTGACTTGGTCGACTGCGGGACAATACTTGCGATGAGTATGAGTAGGTGTGAAAGGTAGTAGATGCATATACTACCGGAAGCACAAGACTCGCACTTGGATCAGGGAAAGTCACAAGGTTACCAAGAAGCTGGTGATTGATTCCATTTTATTCTAGTATGTCATTACCATTGTTTCGGTAATGACTAGTAAGATGGTTCTAGTTTCGACCCTAGTGGTCATATCCAATTGGAGTCTGACTACGGTGAGTATGTTACGTGGTTCGGAGAACCTAGTTCGAAGTAACATCGGACGCAAGTCAGAAGATTGAAGTTAATGCGATCATTGGTATCACACTCGTTGTTCATAAAGTTTGTAGCTAGAAATGCTACATGCTAAAATGTTATTATATCACATTAGAATATGAAGGAAGGTATATTCCATTCTGGAATTTAACTTTAAAAAGACCAAGTCTAAGTGTCGCATCGTGGGATGAGAGGTCAGTAGAGCACGACCCATCGGTCTGTTACAATAGATAAAGGAAATTATTTATCCTAAGAAGAAGAAGGAGTCCACAATAAGGACTTATTTGGTAACTTGAAGGTTACAATCGAAAGTACAACATAGTACAATAAGCAGATGCAAGATTGGGCATCTTCTGCGGTCAAGAAAGCCATAAAGTTAAATACTCTTTCGAGGAAACATAGAAGTTACGGTTATTACCTAGGATGAAGAAATAATGTGTGGAATCATTATGCAAGTCCTATTTCGTTGATGATTCCGGGACGTAATCATCCTAAGGGGGGATAATTGTAATGCCCATAGATCCGGGCTAGTCAATTTAGAGACGATAGGCATCCAAAATGGATTTTCGATGAAATATTATTTAGAATTAATAATCTTAACTAAGTTATATTATATGTTACAACGTTTTCGTGCATATAAAGAACACCGAAATCCGAGTTATAACGAAGAAGTTATGATCTGTCGAAGTTTTGTGACAGAATCGGCACGACACAGCACGACGTAAATAGTGAATATACGTTAGAGCGATATTTAGCCTTAGCGATCTAAACGAAAGTCGTAGAGTTCGTTAAACCATGAGCGTGCATAAAAAGAACGTCCAAATCTGACTTCGTATGAGGAATTATGATTTTTCTAAGTTTCAGCTTAGCAGTATACAGCCCGAATACTCGATTTGAGATCGAGCGGTTTTTAGCCGAAACAATCTAAACAAGAATCGAATATCTCGTCAATTGTAGTGAAACGATAAAAAGATAGGCGACAACAAACGTCGGATGAAGAAGTTATGAATTTATAACGGAGTTTTCCTGTCCCGGCTTACTAAAAATAATATAATAAAAATAAAATCAAAATTAGCCAACGGAGTCTAAATAAAAGTTGTAGAGCATAATCTCACCTACACGTGGATATAAAGAACATCGAAAACGGAGCTCGTATGTGAAAGTTATGAATTTTTGAAGATCGTGGCACACATACCAAAGCTTATCCGAAGATTACGCCCAACGTACTCTATGTACGCCCAGCGTACTCCAAAATTACGCCCAGCGTAATCCCAGATCCAGCAACCTATAAATAGAAACCGAGATCAGCCATTTGCCTTGCCATTTTCTTCCTTTCTCTCTAAGTTTTGCATTGTTTTGCGTGCCAATTATATCCCGAAGCCCTAGTATCATTCTCGAGCCCCGAAGCAAGTTCCGAAGTCCCGAAGATCCCGAGAAGTGAGATTCCCGAGTCGAAGCCCTGCCTGCGAAGAGCCCAATTTTTGTGAAGATCTTCAAGATCTACCCAAGAATACTACTTTTACAAGTCGTAGTGTTGTCCGCTAATCTTCTAATCAAGTGAGTGTGTGGTCACTTTCTTCTTACACATAAATATTAAGTATTTGCTATGAAATACATGTTATGTGTGTATATATTGTTGTTTATTTGAGATAATTGTGGAATGGGTAAATTATATAGGTTTTAATGAGTTAAACCGTATACGTATTTTGTATCTACGAATATGTTGGGTAGAGGATGGGTAGATGAGATTCTTGGTATGGGATAAAAGATGATCTGGATCATAAGATATAAGGGTAAAGAGATAAAATTGTTATAGATTCGGGAGTATGGATCTGATCAAGAGGTTATTTTTAGATTCGGGAATATTGATTAGGTAATGAGGTAAATTTTAGATCCGGGAGTACGGATTATGTATTTTTGCACTAAGTGTTCATCCGATAGGGTATCATGTGCACAGTCCCTTTCATGGACATAATTTTAATACAAGTATTGATTAAAGTATTAGTTATATATGTATGTGAAGTATTTGTTATTGCCCGAAATACGTGTTATATATATAATTGATGATATACAATGTACGAACCAATTATAGTCCAATATATGTTAATATGTGTATATATTACTTAAAACTTTGTGTTAAGTATACTCGTAGTTAGTGTTTCTAAATGGAGATAGAATCGAAAGTTGATTATAGGCATCGTAGGCTTGCCTAGTGATGGGTTAAGACTTAAATAGGGATGTTTAGTTCCATTAAGTTTGGACATTGGGTAGCCTCTCATTAAGAGTACGTGTGTGGTGAGATTGATGATCGGTGGAGTACGTCTTATGTACAAAAGTACATTTTATGTACGAAGTCCTTTTCAAAGCTTTGTGTCTTCGGTGCTTCTTGTGCCTGAAGTACTATCATGTACAAAGTCCTTTGACAAATTTGTGTGTTGGTTACGGGAGCGTACAGGAATACTCTATTAGTATTTCCCCATACTTTTATTTTGAGAGAGCTTTGGAGTCAACATTTCTTTTATGAAGTGATCGACCGAGCTTCATATGTCAGCCTTTTCTCTCACAAAGTAATTAAGGGAACTCCATAGACTGCCTAATAAAGTGTGTCGGTAATAGACCACTGCTAGGTATGTCTGGTGTTAAATTGCTGGATAGGGTGCGTCTGGGGGTGAAATACCTCATGTATTCAGACCACAGCCTAGGCATTAGTCGGTGTTTCCATTTCCGATGCCAAATAGGGTAAGTCTGGGGGTTCAGACCACATCCTAGGCATTAGTCAGCGTTTCCATTGCCAGATAGGGTGCGTCTGGGGGTTATATACCTCCCGATATTCAGACCACAGCCTAGGCATTGATAACTACCCCTGACTTAATTGTCTTGTGGTTCTTTCTTTTACGAAAGAAGGTTCGTGGTGAAACTTATTCCATTCCCCTCAATTGATGTCTTTATTGATTCTCGTTTGCTGCCAGGGAATTTCCGAAGCAACTTCGTCAGTTTGTGGTTCATATCGATTCCTTAGGCTAGATCTCATAAGAACATTGTATAGGGTCAGTATGTGGGGATCGACGGGATGGGATATATTGCTTTAGAAATATAATTTATATGTGTTTATAACATTAGTGGTTTCGCAGGATCGAGATATACTTTATTACTACGTTGTTTGAACTAAGAGCTTTCATTCTCTGTGTTCCTTAGGTGATTGGGTTCACCACGGATATTCGAACTAAGTGTTCATTAGATATTTGAACTTAGTGTTCATCAGGGATAATTGAACTAAGTGTTCATTAAGTGTTTGTGAACTAGGTGTTCATTGGGTAATATTGGAACTAAGTGTTCATTAGGTGTTCTTGAACTAGGTGTTCATTGGTTATTGGGAATTGCATGTTCACTAGAGGTAATCTAAGAACCTAGGTAGCAGTAGACTTTGTGCCAGCTCCTTAGGGCAATCCTTAGGAATGAATGGGAGAAGGGTAATTGGTTCTTAGGGTAAATCTTTAAGAAATAAATAGAGATAATGGGGGTGGGTATTTGAATTGATTATTTGATAATTAAATATAATAATTATATTAATTTGGGTTGAAAACCATATATGCTCACCAGGCTCCCAAGCCTGACCCACTCAGTTTTCATTGCATTACAGGTAATGGCACAAGAGTATAAGTTGGTGGACTTGACGAGAGATTTTGGATTATAGGCCAGTAGTTATGAATAATTGTTGTAAGGTCTATTTTGTTCCGTTTATGCTTTTGGTCTGTATTGAACATGACATCCCGAGATTTTGTTATATAATGAAAATACATTTCTTTAAAGAAATGATTTGATAATTTTCATCATATTTTGTTTTGGGAACAAATTCCCCAACTGTTTTCTTTAAAAGATTACTCTGATTTTATAAAACAAAGCATAAACAAATCGGTCTTTTCTGGCCGTGAAAATGGGGATGTCACACTATCTTTTGTATTTACCTTAAACAAAAGAAAATACCAAAAAGATTTTATTTTATAGAATAATGCAAGTTGTTATGACAATTATGCAAATGAAGAAGGTTAGTTGCTCCATACTTTAATGATTTTTCAAAATACCTCTGTGGGTCTTTAGTTTGCTTTAGTACACAAGTAATAATGGTACTTTAGTGTCCATTAACAAGCTTCATTGTTATACTCTACTTAGAGTTATAACATACATCAAGTACTAATGTTATATTGGATAATTTGAGGCGAACTCTAAGGTTTAGTTAAGCCATTGTGTTATAGTATATTTGTGGCGTCCCTGTCCTAGTGAACTCATGAGACAAAATCGAGAACTTGTGTTGTTTGAAGGACATAAAAAGTTTTGCTTTGTGAATATGTATACCTAATAAAAATCTCCTTAGTTAAAGCAAATGGAGTCAAGTTCCAAGTTTATCTATTTAATTTCTACACTTTAAGTCTAGCTATATATTCAACTAAGTTATAGTTCAGGAGTGGAGTCAATCTGTGACCTTTGGGACCCAATGAGTATTCCCCCTGGGGATATATTTGTATTTATCCACCTAATTATAAAAGCTTGGATGGATGGGAAGAAATATTGTTTAAAAGGGTTTCATAGAAAGTCATGGACTCCATTAGTGACCTAAGCGATTCCGAGCACTCCAATGAATTTATTAGAAAGTCACGAACTAAAGTATAAATAGAAGTAAACTAGGATTTATTTGCTTGTGTACTTTGTCAAAGTTAGATTTATAAGAAAATAATTAAAAAAAAAGTGTAGTTATATTCTTAGGACAATTATATATATATATATATATATATATATATATATATATATATATATATATATATATATATATATATATATATATATATATATATATATATATATATATATAGTATTTTTTTCATTTAAAGTCATGTCACATGGAATTTGACAATACCTTTTGAAACGAAAGGGGTAAATAAAAGGGTATAGGTGGTAGGAATGCCAAAAATGAATGTCGTTCAAAATAAGTGGGGAACGTTTATAAGGATTGTAACACCCATAAAATTCAAGCCAATTTAAAACTTTTTAAAATCGACAATTATCACAAATGTATTTCCAAATTGGTTTAATATCAGAGTTTCCCATAACCAAATCATAAAACATAAGGAGGTGCACGATCATGGCTTCACCTTCCCACGATCATCAAAAATACCTGAAACAATAATCGATAAATGTAAGCTCGAAGGCTTAGTGAGTTACCCCCAAAATACCAACCCATACTAACCAAAACAAATATCATATCAATACAACTACAGAACAACATGCATAATGAGCCTTCAACATGACTGAACCGCCTCATACGGGCCTACAGCCTCTCTGTACCGCTCCCGAGCCTTCGACATGACTGGACCGCCTCCTACGGGCCTACAGCCTATATGGACCGCTCATCGGGCCTTCGGCATGACTGGACCGCCTCCTACGGGCCTACAGCCTATCCGGACCGCCCCGGGTATGTTGGCCTCAACCACACAAAGCAGGACACCGCCTCAACCCAACCTATCCATGTATGTCGACATATAAATAGCACATAATCAAGCAATAAGCACATATCATACTAACTGCTAAGCATAGCACCATTCTATATATCAATGTACCAATCCAACAAATCGTAACCGCATGACACCCTAGGTACCAATCTAACTGATCATGAATATGAAACACATACTAACTTCGGGATAAAATCCCAAGGGACCGACCTAGTGTCGTAGACCCTGTTGGTATAGTGAGGAGAACTCACCTCAAAATGTTGAAGTCCCGTAGACACAATCCCAGCTATTGGATGACAGATTCTCGAACTGTCAATATTAAAACAGCACCCAATTAATAATTGGGTCCCAACACATAACCACAAATTCTTAGAGTAACAGGCTACATTAGCCATCTTGGCTTCATTCAAGCCCAAGGCCCAATCCAAAGACCTAAAAGTCAAACTAGGAATCAAAGCCCAACATATGGCCTAATTTTCCCAATTGGGCCCAAACCTTTACATGGTCATAATCAAGGCCCAACTACTTAGTCCAGTCCATACATTTGGCATTTCCAATGGCCCAATATCATATCTTCATCAAGGCCCAAACAATGGCCCATCCACGACCCAATTTTCCAAATTGGGCCCACATCCTCATATGGGCCTTACCCTAAGCCCGTCAACATATTCCAATCCATATGATTATTCTTGGATGGCCATTAATAATCCAATTACCAAAGCCCAAAGGAAAGGCCCAACTCAAGGCCCAAGTGAAATAGGGTTTTCACATGAAATGACGATAGGGTTAAGTGTTTCTCACTTAACCCATTAAGGAATTAATCTATTAAGTCCATTACTCTACTAGATAAATCATATGGTGTGATTAGGTGTAATTCACAATTCCATTCCAATGGCCCAAAAGCGGGTGTCTTTCATGAAATGATGATTACGGTTAAGTGTTTCTTACTTAACCCATTAAGTCCATTATTGTCTTAAGCTACTTTGCCAACGATTACTATTTAATATTTCAAGTTTATTAAATAATTCCCGCTCAATTTCCACAAGTTAGGGTTTTATGCCCTTAGGGTTTTCCAAACCCAATACGAGTTCATTAGTCCGCTGGTTGGGCTTTTAGGTCACATTGGGCCTTATTCGCCCATTAGGGTTACATTGGGCCCACTAGGGTTTCTTTGGGCCCATTAGGGTTCCATTGGGCCCACTAGGGCTTCTTTGGGCCCATTAGGAGCTACATTGGGCCCACTAGGGCTTATTTGGGCCCATTAGAGTTTCATTGGTCCCAAATTGTCCAAACATCCCCCCAAACGAGGTCCAAACTCAATCACAGCACACCACCACCCGACACGGCGGCCGGTGGCGGCAAGAGATGGCAATCATCACCATACGGTGGTGGTTTTGAGTTTTCTTTTATTATTCCATTTCTAATTACATTGTACAATCTTTAATCCGAAATTAAACACACACTTAAGAGAATAAACACACACCTACAGGCACCTTGTGGTGGCCGGCAGTGGTAGATGGCGGCAGAACAACATGGTGGCTCTCTTCAGCATCCGACCAGCCAACAACGATGTAGTAGCGATTCATACACATAGACACATGTCCAGAACGGAAACACCACTACGCATCAAGCAGCGCACGGCGGTGGCAGTGGGTTAAACTTGCAAACGACAGCAACCCTAGCAGCCGGCAACGCTACGACTGAAGGCGGAGAATAGACGTCGTCCAACGCGAGCAACCCAGTCTCCCCGACTGCATCAACGGCGGCTAGCGGCGATCTTCATCTTCATCGGCAGCCTCGTCATCTACAACAACGTCAGCAGTGATCGAGCGGTGACGTATGGCATTTCGGAGAATCATTAGCCTAACAGCCACCCAAAATGGCGACTGTGCAGCGGCAGATAAAGAAGAAGGTAGTGGCGCCGGAAAGAATGGAGAAGAAGGACGGTGGCGTGAGACCCACCGAGGACAGCAGCAACAATCAGGCTTCATGGTGTTCTGACGACCCACCTGAAGATCTTGTTGTTCACTACATCATTTCGGCAGTAGGGTTATGGATGGCGGCATTCGAAATCGACTAAGCAGCAGCCGGAGGTGGTCATTTGAGAGAGTGGCGGCTGAACCAATTATTAGGGTTAGGGTTAGCGACCGATGGATAGTGACAGGTTAAATACCCAGCCATATCAAACCTTTCCTTAATGTACACCTTTAGCCCCTCCTTCCCAATTTCTCTTCATTATAAGGCTATAACTTACAAATCAGCCCCCATCATCCAAGATTCATTGCAATTTAGGTACAATATTTACTAATTTCATCCCTGCCTCTATAATTATTCTTAAATTCGATCCCTGATTTACCAAACAGCCCCTTGGCCCCAAAATCTCTTCAAATGAAGTCCCAGAAGTTACCATTTAGTCTCTGCCTTCATAATACTTACAGATGAAATATGAAACTTACATTTTACCCCCAAATTAAATAATTATAACTTTTAACTCCTCGAAACCAACTCCTTGCTCGATTATTATTGATTTTAGGGATTCTATTCATTTATTAATTTATTTAATAATTAGGGTGTTACAAATCTCCCACACTTACATTAGATTTTGTCCTCGAAATCATTCACTACCATTCCTTACACGCCCAACCACCCTAGTAACATGGTCACCAACCTGGGCACACCCTATCCTTCCCAGGGTTGTCGTGACCAATCCTTGCAAAGATCTAAAATCTGCAGGCGAACGGATTTCTCGTAACAAGATCACACTTACTCCGTCTGAAACCTGTTGTTTTGAGATGGTCTGAATCCCTAACAAACCACTCACACTGAATCATTATCATTGAATCCAGTCCATTTATCCCTCAACTGAGTACTTAACTTCTGATAACTCAAGGTTCCCACTATAAAACAGGGTCACTGACCCAACTATCCTTGTAGACCACTTCTACTTGGCCAAGGCTCAGATACTCCTGATGTGAGTGACTTGTCTCTCCCCAAATCATCTAGCTATTCCGTTCGTACTCGCAACCTGAAGCACAACGCTGAAACTACTTGAACACTGAACTGCCTGAAGTAGTATGCTGCTACATAGCTACCTTCCAAAATCTATCGAGATCTTCTTGGTCTCAATTAGTTCACCAATCACCTGACATACTGGGTTCCGGCCCGGTCGTGGAGGTAAGAGACTCCCACATAGTTGCCTCACACGATTTCCGAATGAAATCCTTCCCTGGAACTAGTTGCAACTAGTTATCATGCCACTGCAACTCTAACAACCTCCTGATCCAACCGATCAGATCCATGAGTCAACTCCCGACGTTATAAAATCCACAGCTAAAAGCGATTACTACATGACCACTAGTAGCCTTACATTACAAACAACCTTAAACCTTCCATTTCTTCCTTGGTCTCATATCTGTAGTGATGCTCCTACAGTCTTATCACTGGCTTAACCAGGTCCAATCCCTCTAGAGAAACCCATAAACCCATCCGTGGATTTCCATATCCTCACTGCTACACCCGAACTGGTGTTTACTACTGTCCTTTCCGTGTCCTAGCAACGCGCTTATGTTATCTACCAATCTAGTGGATATTGCGGCTACACCCACAGACTTACATCACTCTAGCACTATCAGCTAACCTGGCGAATGCTACAGCTACACCCGCAGACTTACAACACTTCCCATACTAACTGATCGCTAGTGAATGCTACGGCTACCCCCACAGTCTTACAACACTTTCCATACTAGCCAACCCCAAATGATCACATGCTTTTAATAACTAGATGAACACTTCTTGAATCCTCGTAAAACCGACAGTCCCTAATGTTTGAATGATCCCACACTAAAATCTTTAAGACCAAAAGACAGATACTCCTACTAATACCTGAGCAACGAGCTACTTCCTTTGGCGCTTTCATCCGCTAATCAATAACGGTTACTAAAACCACTGAATTCTGACAATGCTGAATAATCATCCTGTGGAACCCTGTCTGCAGACCTCCCATATAATACCCTTCTTTCCAAAGTGCTCCAAAAATCTCCCGCTCTCGGCTCTAGAAATCATATCATTCATGGTCTCGCACCCTGACTCACTCACCAGCTCGATCACCCACAGCTGAACTGCAGTAGCTGAAAAAATCTCTGCCCTAAACCGGGCTACAACTGCTCCCATGACATAGTCTCCAATCCCAAAAGTGTAATGAATCGCACAATCAATCCTTACCGCTCGATGCAAGAGATCCAAGGTGAATCGGATCTTAACTCCTAGAAGTCGGAATGGTAATCGCGTACACCTCATAAGATTTCCCATGCCACATCGACCCACCTGCGCTCACCAGCACTGAAATAATGTCGCCAACCCCTACGACTAACTGACCCGAGATGGAACATAACCTGATCCTGGGGTCCCAAGTCTGCTCACTCCTTTGAGCTTGAAAACTGAAAAGGCACGATCCTTGTCCTATATAACGACATTCCAATCCACCAATTAACCATTCTACTTCCTGCTACAAAATCCCAGCTGGACATAATCATCACTACTTTTCGGAGTCCTCGCGACTCACATTCCGGCCTCGAGCAAAACCCCCGAAACCCCAAATATAGAACCTCATGTGCTAGACTCTCCCACTCAACCCGTGGAATGTAACGAGTACAGAATATCTCCCTGGTCCCAAGTGCTGGATTAATGTCTAAGTCCATAACTATAATTGGTAAGACTTGACCCGACCCGGCATGGTCCATTTGGGTTGCATGGCATCATGCACTTGGATAGACTTTAATGAGAGAAATAAGACACTTATGGTTATTAATATATTATAAGTTCTAGTATATTAATAATAAGAATAATAAGATTATTTAATTAGTATTGATCAAGAATTAATCTAGGATTAATTAAGTGATCAAAAGAAGACTAATTAAATATATGGGTTGATTGTGTAAATCATCCATACTTGTATAGTGGGCTAATGCTCCATGGATAATCAAGTTGGGCTAAAACCCATAGGATGGTCCATGGATGCTCCATGGTGTATTTGTACCCATGGATCATGGAAATGAAAGGCCATGTCAATTAGGGTTTACATGGTGTAACCCTAACTATATAAGCATCTTATTCTTGACCAAAATCGGCCACTAGTGTGTGAAGTAAAAGGGCTAGCCGATTTTCATGAGTGTAGTTTTCTCTCAAGTCATTCCATGTGTATTTGGTGTTGTGTGAACCATTTGAGGTGTCACACTTGGGTCACTTGGCACTCAAGCTTCATGAAGACTTTCTACACCAAAGAGGTATGTATTCTATCTTGCTATAGTCATTGTTTTGTATGCTAGATTAGGATAATACCTTGGAAGTTCTTATTTTCATGTATAATAGAGAAAACATAGATCCAAGGTATTTAGTGTTGCATGTACACTTAGGAGTGTTAGAATGCTCAAAACCCAACAGTGGTATCAGAGCCTAGGCTTGTTTTCTTGTTATACTTGCAAAAGAAGCTGGAAAATCGAGTTTTGATGTTGTCTGCCCAGCAGACTTGCCGAGTCCATGAATGGACTCGCCGAGTCCAAGGCAAAAAGCATCCAACTCGCCGAGTTGGTTCGTGCACTCGATGAGTTGGACTCCCAGACAACATAAATTCGACTTTTTTGGCTAGAATTGGACTAGGAACATTACCCTAAGATGTTTTTGAACTTATAAACTTGTTTTTGATGTGGTAATGTTCATGCTAATCCAATTTCAAAGACAATTGTCAATAGATTCATGTTTTGTATTAGTTTAAGGTTTAGACTAACTACATGAAAAAGTTTGATTTGAATTATCTTGTTCTTATGAGTTGCTTAGATTAATAGGAAGTTCTGTGAAATTGTTGTTTTCAATCCAAATTAATCTAAGAGTTGATTCTAAAATGTGTTTTTGTAACTTGTCCTCAAGTTATATGAAAAGTCACATTTAAGTTTCATAAAAACTCATAAAAGTTGGCAATGGTTACAAAAGATGAAGAGTCTTGTCCTTAAGTTATGGAGGTTCAAGAGTCACTTCATTAATAAATAAATAAATAAAGTGTAACCTTAATTAATTTCATAAGTTATAAAATAAAGAAAAGTTAATTCTTTTATTAGTTTAAAGTCTTCCATAACTTGTCCTCAAGTTATGGAACTTGAAGAGTTTTTGGATTAAAACTACTTTAAACACATAAGTTATGGAATTAATTAGTTTTGAATAGTTTCAAAACTTGCCCTCAAGTTTTGGAATTTGTAAAGTTTTCACTTATGAATACTTTAATTCCAAGTTAGCCCTTAGAATTTTAAAAGTTAAAATTCAACCCTTATACTTTATAATATTATAAGTTAATAATATATATATATGTATAAGAGTAAAGTTAGTCTTACCGCTAGTACGCCTCATTCACGAAGTCGGTCTATAAGGTGGGTATAAGGTTGTTGCCTATAAAATGACAACTTAATGGGTGTCCACTCTCACCCACCGCTTGCTTGACTGGTGGAGGGTCGTTAGCCGAACGGGTTTGACAGGACTAGAATTCTCCCTTAATTAAAAGTATTAATGATAAATACTAAGTAACTAAACTCTGAATAATACTCAATCTTAGTTACTTAGGAAAAATGTGAATAAGGTGCTAATCCATGAAATTACACTTTGCACTTTGTATAAGTCGGTTAGTGGAGCGTGTGTGGTTAACCAGCACACTAACGCGTATTTAACAAGGTAGGCAAACGGTAACTTAATGTTTATCATAGTATCGATGGAGCGTGTGTGGTTAACCGGCACATCGATTAAGGGGTAAACACTTAAGGGTACCAAGTAATTTGCATGGTTACTTCACACCTTGTTTTGTGATCCTCGGCATCCCAGTCACAAAACTTGAAGGGTACACTCGAGATTGAAACATGCCTTTGAACAGTTCAATGAATCTCAAAGATCTAGGAGTTTCAAAACCAATTAAAACCTAATAATACATTTCGTTTATCTTGGTGGAAATTAGTGAATCGTCATTCACCTACCTTCAAATATTTTATAGCTTGGATTACGGCATACCTCTTCTAAGTTATATAATAGTTTGTTGGGTCTTAGCCTTAATATTTCATATTGGGTGTCATATTAAGGACTTTAAAAATTCAACTATCTTGAATATCTCCCACAACATGTCTGGTTTAGACATTTATGATTTTCCCAAATCTCTTGAAACAAGCTTTCCTAAATGAAGATGATGTCCCTTGGAAATCATACTTCATTCACCTCCTCCAATTATTCTCCCAACCCACAAGTTCTTGAAAAGTTTAAGGTCACTCAAGCCCTATTGGCAAGGCGAGGTCTAGGTGTGATCACATCTTGGAGATGTAGTCACATATTGACAAGCCGGGAGAGTTGGGTGTCAAAGTCTTGAGAAAGTTGGTGGTTCAACTACTTTCTAAGTCACATAGTGAGTTCTTTTGGAACACCTATGAAACAGACTATGACAAGACCCTTAATGATCTTATCTATTTGCTAAGATCAACTTCCTAAAACTTTATGGATATTGACAATAGTGACATAGGAAATCCAGAAAAGCATTCTCTTCCCAATGGAAAGGGATCGGCCATAGTCAACTCGGTTGACCAAATGGTAAAGAGAAGAGCTAAGTCTGTGATAGTCTCGTGTACCATTATCAAAGGGTCCATATGTTTATATTGCCAAAGGAAGGGGCATTGGTTGCGAAGCTGCCAAATTTACCTAAGGATGTTAAATTCAATAAGTTTGACTCTACTTTAGGTAAAGTCCACTATCTAACTCTGTTAAGTTTCTATTCTGAGATTCTTGATACATGATGTGACTAGGTCACATGGTGATGTTTTAAGAATCAATGAAAAGTAAAGGAACTTAAAGAAAGAATATGCTGAATCTGATCGTGTAGATGGATTTCTATCGCATAGTTTGAAGATCGGATTCTTGAGCTACTTCTTAGGAGTTATGAGATATTGCTTAGGAATAGATAACAACAAGTTTTATATGGATTGTAAGGATAAGTTTTTCCGCATAGTTTTAAAATAAAAGAAAATTTTTGATTTTATTTATTTTAAAATATCCTTACAATGCCATTTGAGGAAAAATTGTTGCTAATATGATTCCATTAATAGCAAGAGTGGAAATATGAAATTGATTCTTTCATTTGTGGTAATGTCTAAATTTACCAAATAAAGAAAGATTCTCATCACCCAAGTCTCAATTGGACCGGAACTTGGAATCATGCAAGTTGTATAGCATGATGAATGAGAACTTTCAAGTATTGGAAAATTAAGACTAATTACTTGTTCACATGGATGTGTGAGTCAAGTAAAGGACTAAGGGATCGAGTACACATTCTTGTGCACTGGTCAAGTCCACCACAAAAGATTGATAAAACTATTCGTCATAGTTTACAAAAGCTCAGTAAATATGATTATACTTACAAGCTTAAGTGTAACTCCGAGACATTGGAAAAAGGTTCCAATGTATGACAGAGTGAATAAGAAGAATCAAATTAGGCAAAAGGATAAAAGTTTCTCAAATCTGAAAAGATGGGAGAGTACTTTAGTATCAGTTTCTTGTGATAATCTTAATGATTTAAAAACCATAGCACAACTAGTTCTCTAAGGAAATCTTAGTGCATTCTTATGACTAAGAAGAGGAACTTGAATTGTTGAAATGGTTAAATCAAGAAGATGAGTCATACTTCGTTCCAATACAAGTCTTAGAGTCATACTCCAAGATTGTAACTTGGGTGACATGTCTCAAAGAAGGTTTAAAACACTTGTCAAATGTAAGAGTAAAAGTTTTCTACTCTTGTACATTTGAAATTGGTAAGTTGTGATGTTTTGGATAAAACAAAGACCAACTTAGGCCAATTGTGTGAAGTGTTTGTCTTGATTAGAATCCACACTATCTCTTGGATATTTGACAAGGGAGTCTTATAGGTCAAGAGGACAGTGGGAGTCTTAAAAGTCTCAAGAACTAATCAAGAATAGAACCTGAAGTTCTTCACTAGCACACGACTTGAGGTTTACAACCTATCGTGTTGACATATTCTATGCCCATTCCAGTTAAAGTTGGCTTTGCATATGAGTTCTTAGAGTTCTCAATTTGTTGCACAACAACTTGGAAGCAATGGCAGGCCCTTGAGCTGCTAGGTGGCAAGAAATTAAGATTGAGTTCAATCCATATAAGTTTGGATTTGTCATTATCCTAGTCCTGTGACTATGGTTTTGGCAATTCACATGGATAAGAACACATACACCATTAAAAATCTAAGTGTCATAAGGTTTCTCTCCGATTCATGAAATGATGGTGAGGAAACACTTTCACTAAGTAGATTTTAGCTAGATAGCAATTGTGATATTTGCATTCTCAAAGTCGTTAGTGGAGCATGTGTGGTTTACCGTCACACTAACCTGGACTTGTGAGAAGTGGCAAAAAGGTCTAAGCATTATGATTACGACATCCCTCTTCATAATTGTTTAGACACACAAGTGTGCTATCTAAGGGAAGGTGTATGATTTTGATAAAGTCTTATCAAAACAATCTAGTATCAGAAATCTGAACTTTGGTAAGAAAGTCAATGAAGTATTGATTTCTAGAAGTCCAGTTGATTTCTGAGTACATGTCAAAGCTAGTGGGAGCATAAGTGTTATGCTAATAATCATCATGTTAGTGGGAGCATGATAATTATGATAAGTATTGCAAGCTAGCAATGTTAATTATAGAAAACAAAAGGTTTCAATTGGGAAAAGTTGTTTTGCGATAATTAAGGGAGAGGAAATTATACTTCATCTCAAATCTATAAGCTTAGATCGTGAGGTTTTAATCATTTAGTCAAGGATATATATATATGAATTTCATGTTGGAATGGCTCAACATAAGGAAATTTTGTATATGGGTCCATTATTTGCGTTCTAAAATTTGATTATGATTACGGCATCCCTTTTCATAATCTGAATTATGAGAACTTGGCAAATAGAAATGGAAATGTTATAGCAAAAGACTGGTTTAGTCTTTATGTGAGACATCATGAATCGTGTCCCATATGCTTCGGATATAGGATCGATTACATGTGCTATATTCATCCTTTCTAAAATTTTCCAAATGCCTGGGGCATTAAGAAGTGAAAAGGTTTAGAACTGGATATGACTAAAAGGATTAAACAATTGTCGAGGACAATCTAAGGTTTTCCAAAGATTGGTTGCTCAAGGACAGTTGGAAGTATAGTGATAATTCTGGAAGGACCATATTGACATAATCTGTAAGGAGGCAACTCTTGTTCAGAAGTGATAGTCAAAAATGGAATCTGGAAATGTTTCAAAGTTAGAAGTTTTCAATCTGTGTAAGATTAAGGAAACTTAATGCAAGAAGGATGTTTCAAAGGAGCTGATCTCCTTTGGAATACTCTGTAATGATTGTTGTCAAGTCTTTCTGATTTTGTACATAATCATTACAAGAAGATCAATGCATATAAGTTTAGAATCTAACAGATTTCAGTAAATGGTATGAATTTGGAATTCTTGCATTTGCAGTAAGGATCTAGGAGTGTGAAAAGAGAATCATTGAAGTTATGTTCAATTGATCTAGTTCACAAAGTAAAGATCATAGACAAACATAGTATGCATACTTGGTGTGTGGCATGACTAGTGTTTAGAAAACATAGTGTACATGCTTGGAACATGGGACAACTATTGTTTTAAATTCAAGAATAAAGTTGATAGCTGAAATAGTATACAATGAATAATGTGTAATCATATGGTGATAAATAAAAGGTATTTTATTTATGTTCAGAGGTTTTGATACCATATTGGATTCAATTATTATTGTGTTTCATTTTGCATGTTTTGACTTCCTGAATAAACTAGGTTATTCTTCCGGAATGACTAAGTTATTCAAACCATCCACAGTCGGTCATATGTTGGAAGTAGATATGAATTAAGACTGTCATGGGTTGGCATGTAGAGGTCTAAGGTGTTGGACAAAGGGCTACAACACTCATGAGTGCTCATAAGTTCTGAGTATTGGATTCAACCCACGCTCATTGGAATCACTTCATGGATTTTATCACGAGTGATCATGAGACGATAATATCTTATATTCTTCAAACCTAGAGATATGAGTTGTTACTATGAGTTGATAATAAATTGATTACACGAAAACGCATTTGGTAACTCGGTGCTATAAAACGTGTCTTTCTGTATGATTCAACAAGTAGTAGAACAAGCCATATGAGTCGAAGTTTATCCATTCCTTTTACCTTCGGGATAAAAGCGATATCTGTGGGCCCCTCAATGATTTGATGATGACAAATGGAAGTGCTCGGCCGGGCCAGGACTGATTTGATTTGTTCAATTAGTCAGTCGTCATAAATCGGAAATCGAGAAACAACAAATGGACAGAGAGAATGATTATAATCCATGTCTCAGTCCATATGATATCTAGAATGGAGGAATATATGATCCCTTATCTAATGGACAAGTCACTGACAAAGGTCAGAGTTCATCTACAAGGTCAGAGTTCGACATAAGCTTTTGAGAGCTACGATTGCCAGTTGGTTCCTGAAGTCATACGCAATAATAGTTTTAGACTTATCCAAGTGGGAGACTGTTGGATTAATGTCTAATTCCATAACTATAATTGGTAAGACTTGACCCGACCCGGCATGGTCCATTTGGGTTGCATGGCATCATGCACTTGGATAGACTTTAATGAGAGAAATAAGACACTTATGGTTATTAATATATTATAAGTTCTAGTATATTAATAATAAGAATAATAAGATTATTTAATTAGTATTGATCAAGAATTAATCTAGGATTAATTAAGTGATCAAAAGAAGACTAATTAAATATATGGGTTGATTGTGTAAATCATCCATACTTGTATAGTGGGCTAATGCTCCATGGATAATCAAGTTGGGCTAAAACCCATAGGATGGTCCATGGATGCTCCATGGTGTATTTGTACCCATGGATCATGGAAATGAAAGGCCATGTCAATTAGGGTTTACATGGTGTAACCCTAACTATATAAGCATCTTATTCTTGACCAAAATCGGCCACTAGTGTGTGAAGTAAAAGGGCTAGCCGATTTTCATGAGTGTAGTTTTCTCTCAAGTCATTCCATGTGTATTTGGTGTTGTGTGAACCATTTGAGGTGTCACACTTGGGGCACTTGGCACTCAAACTTCATGAAGACTTTCTACACCAAAGAGGTATGTATTCTATCTTGCTATAGTCATTGTTTTGTATGCTAGATTAGGATAATACCTTGGAAGTTCTTATTTGCATGTATAATAGAGAAAACATAGATCCAAGGTATTTAGGGTTGCATGTACACTTAGGAGTGTTAGAATGCTCAAAACCCACCACCAAGTGACTGCAACCCTCTACTCATCAGAATATGTCCCAGTAACGAGTCCCGGTACTGGAAAGATCGACTAGCTCCTCCCCCTGCCGTTGTTACAGCTGCTAAAGCTGCCACGACAGTCGTCTCAGCAATGGCTGCGTAGCGCTCGTCGGAATACTCAACCATGGCGGTCCTGATAGACCTAATCATCTCCGAAATCTGTCCCCGAACAATTTCGATCACCTCCTCCCAGATGATCTCCCTGACACGATCCTCTGACAATACTGGTCTATCCTGGCTGCCAACTCCCGATCCTGACCCGGATCCAGTCTCAAAATGTCTCGTAACCATCTTTCTGATAACACACCAAAAAGATCTCATATGGTCCATATAATAACCGAGAACAAACTCCCAACTAAACCCCATGGGTTGTGACTTCCTTGCTACGCGTATGGGTCCTGTGCTTTCAGTAGTACGGGCCCATACTACCTTCCACACCTACCCATATTTGTCTCAAGTATCACCACAACACCCTAACAATGTACATAACATAGCAAGCGCTCAATCCTCACACCTAGAGGAATGCTAAATATCTAATAACTGGCCTCCCGGCCTCACACAACCCACCCATCCATGAAACTTCCACCAACCCTGCAACACTAGTGTATGCTAGCCATACATAACGTTGGACCCCACAGAATTTCGAAATCCAATCCTATCCTAAGCTCCTAATCAAACAAGAACAGAACATAAGGCCAAATCAAACATTCTCAGGCTATAAGATCTTAATTATGTACATCCGTGATGCATACACTAAGAAACTATAGTAATGATGTCAATTTCATATAAGGAAAAAAAACCTAGGCTATCAGGCATCATATAATCAGGCAATTCTATCATGCAATTCCTGAAGATCCCTAGCCTAGTACTAGCATGATGTTCTAACATATCACATAATCAAATATTGTATGGTATTTTGGGGTCACTTACTGGCTCCGGCTGATCGTACACCCATCATCCTCCTTTACTTATTTTGAAAACCATTTTGGAAGTCATTTTGAAAACCTTTTCTTGATTTGAGACTGGATTCACACGAATGTTCCTCCAATTCACTCAAATCAAGGATCTGATACCAACTTGTAACACCCATAAAAATCAAGCCAATTTAAAACTTTTTAAAACCGATAATTATCACAAATGTATTTCCAAATTGGTTTAATATTAGAGTTTCCCAGAACCAAATCATAAAACATAAGGAGGTGCATGGTCACGCCTTTACCTTCCCGCGATCATCAAAAATACCTGAAACAATAATCGATAAATGTAAGCTCGAAGGCTTAGTGAGTAACCCCTAAAATACCAATCCATACTAACCAAAACAATTATCATATCAATACAAATACAGAACAACATGCATAATGAGCCTTCAGCATGACTGGACCACCTCCTACGGGCCTACAGCCTATCCGGACCGCTCGTCGGGCCTTCAACATGACTGGACCGCCTCCTACGGGCCTACAGCCTATCCGAACTGCCCCGGGTATGTTGGCCTCAACCGCACAAAGCAGGACACCGCCTCAACCCAACCCATCCATGTATGTCGATATATAAATCACACATAATCAAGCAATAAGCAAAGATCATACTAACTGCTAAGCATAGCACCATTCTATCTATCAAGGTACCAATCCAACAAATCATAACCGTATGACACCCTAGGTACCAATCTAACTGATCATGAATATGAAACACATACTAACTCCGGGATAAAATCCCAAGGGACCGACCTAGTGTCGTAGAACCTGTTGGTATAGTGAGGAGAACTCACCTCAAAATGTTGAAGTCCTATAGACACAATCCCAGCTACTGGATGACAGATTCTCGAACTCTCAATATCAAAATAGCACCCAATTAATAATTGGGTCCTAATACATAACCACAAATTCTTAGAGTAACATGCTACATTACCCCATCTTGGCTTCATTCAAGCCCAAGGCCCAATACAAAGACCTAAAATTCAAACTAGGAATCAAAGCCCAACATATGGCCCAATTTTCCCAATTGGGCCTAAACCTTTACATGGTCATAATCAAGGCCCAACTACTTAGTCCAGTCCATACATTTGGCATTTCCAATGGCCCAATATCATATAATCATCAAGGCCTAAAAAATGGCCTATCCACGGCCCAATTTTCCAAATTGGGCCCACACCCTCATATGGGCCTTACCCTAAGCCCATCAACATATTCCAGTCCATATGATTATTCTTGGATGGCCATTAATAATCCAATTACCAAAGCCCAAAGGAAAGGCCCAACTCAAGGCCCAAGTGAAATAGGGTTTTACATGAAATGACGATTAGGGTTAAGTGGTTCTCACTTAACCCATTAAGGAATTAATCTATTAAGTCCTTTACTTTACTAGATAAATCATATGGTGTGATTAGGTGAAATTCACAATTCCATTCCAATGGCCCAAAAGCGGGTGTCTTTCATGAAATGATGATTAGGGTTAAGTGTTTCTTACTTAACCTATTAAGTCCATTATTGTCTTAATCTAGTTTTCCAATGATTATTATTTAATAATTCAAGTTTATTAAACAATTCCCGATCAATTTCCACAAGTTAGGGTTTTATGCCGTAGGGTTTTCCAAACCCAATACGAGTTCATTAGTCCACTAGTTGGGCTTTGATGTCACATTGGGCCCTATTGGCCCATTAGGGTTCCATTGGGAACACTAGGGCTTCTTTGGGCCCATTAGGGTTTCATTGGTCCCACATTGTCCAAACATCTCCCAAACGAGGTCCAAACGCAATCACAGCACACCGCCACCCGACACGGTGGTCGGTGGCGGCAACCACCACCATACGGTGGTGGTTTCGAGTTTTCTTTATTATTCCATTTTCTAATTACATTGTACAATCTTTAATCCAAAATTAAACACACACTTTAGGTAACTACATTCAACTTGGAGCAACTTCATGCACTTTGACCAACATGGAACAACTTTAGGTACATTGACCAAATTTTAAAGTAACTACATTCAACTTGGAGCGTCTGTGATTCTCTTGGAGCAACTTCATTAACTTGGACCAACTAGAAGTACTTTGAAACAACTTCACCAACTTGAAAGATCTTGGACCATCTTCATCCAACTTGAAACAACTGCATGCTCTTGGACCATCTTGGACCATCTTTACTACCTTGGATCAACTGGAAGCCACTTGAACCATTTTGGAGCACGTTCACGCACCTTGGAGCATCTTCAGCCACATGGTGCATCACGTCCTTGTGGATCATCATATCCACATAGAGCATAATAAATGTGTCATGCACATTTTCAATAAGTCATACACATTTTTAATAATCCATGTATGTTTTAAGTTGGCCAAACATGTTTCAAGTAGCCCATGCACGTCTCGAGTAGGTCATAAACATTCTTTAGGTGTCATTCACTTCTCCAAGATAACATCCATGCATGTGACACCTTTTCTTTCATGATTCTCAAGTCATCTTTTTCTCACTCACGACTCAAGTTGACTTTTTCCTATTTATACTTGAGTGTCATCTAATTCTTCTGGCCCATAAGTTGGCCCATTCAAGCACTATCTTGGACCACTGAGAAAACCTAGCAACCTTCACTTCTATTTCTCCTTCTTTCTTATTAACATTCTCACAAATTTTTACTCTCAACTCCCCTCACAATTCGTTTTTTTTAACTCTAATTTGGTCAAACATCTATTTGGTTTCTCACCCTTGGTGCAACATCCTACCCTTCTGCCACACTTCACCTCCTCTTGGCGCATCATAAACCTTCATGAGCAAGATCACCCCTTGGAGCATGTTGTTAAACGTGACCAACATCAATTTTCTTTTGGTCGGAGCAATATCGATTTGTTTTGTGCTTGGAGCAACATCCACATGATCAATAAGACTTAGAGTAATAACTTCATCGTAAAAAAATCACTTGGAGCAACATCATTTGGACCAACTTCATTTTGGAGCAAGCTCTTGGCCCAACTACCTTCTTGGACCAAAACTTCCTCTTGCTACACAACCTCTTCTTGTGTCGCACCTCTTCTTGCGCCACACCTCTTCTTCCTCCATCAAACTTTGTCTTGTGCGAAAACTCCCTTCTTGCTCCATCTAATCCTCCTGCGCCAATACCCCTTTTGCGTCATAACTACTTGCTCCATATACGTTATTGAGAGTGCTTACACTCTTGCACCATCAAGATCCCTTGGAGCAACTTGTATCGTGATCATCCTCTTACATGTGTCATAATCCTTTCAAGCATACACCTTTGACGCAAGTTTTCCTTATCTTGCTCCATCAACCTTATTATGCCATAGTCTTTCCTTATTGAGCCATTCCCTTTCGATCACAGCATCAAGCGCAACATCTATCACCAAAACCTAATTGAGCCATTCAAACCTCTTGAGCCACCAACATTCTACTTGTGCCTTAACCCTAACTTGCATAACACCCTCCCCTTGTGCAACTATTCTTATTTGGACCAACATCACAGTCGACGCGAGCATCAAAATCTTATTATTGGCGCATCAACATTTTTTTGGTCCAAATCGGATCACCGAAACTCCTTGGCGCAACTTTACATTTTGCACCACATATTACTCTTGTGCCATCCTCCCTTATTGCGCCATCAGCCTTCGCATAATACTTGGACCATACTCCACCACTCCTTCTCTTGCACCACATGATATTTCTTGATCCATATAAAATCTCTCTTGCGCTCAAGTCAATCCTAAACCTAAACCATGAATTTTTGGCGTAACTACCTAACATCGATCAACCTCACTTGCGTCACCCCTTCTTTTCTTCTCCTCCTGCGCCATCAACTGGATCAACTTTGTCTTGTACCAGTTTTTGTGACCAACTTCGTAATCAATCGGGTATATCATCTTGCACAACCTGTTGCATCACGACTTCATTGGAGCATCCTCAGACAGCCCTCTAGATCAATGTCTTTGTGCAACATCTATTTTTTTCTCTTCATCTGTTGCTCGTTTTCATCAAAATTCTCCAAATGCAAATCAATTGGAGAATCATCAATCTGTTGATGCATAATCACTTGTAGGCGAGGCACTTTTTTTTTAACCCTAAGTGTTAGGTTCTGTTTTTTTGGTTCACACTCTTACGTCTTTTGTTTTTTCATGCATCAATTGCGCCGTCCCTTACCATTATTGATTTATGTTTGGACCATCAATATGTGATCATTTTTTAATTCCTTGTTGTTCATCTCTTGATCACATATTTGTTGGTTTATCATCGATTTTGTGTTTGGAGCTATACCAACTCTTCTGTATTGGAGGATCATAATGTATGATCAAAGTAAACATTAATGCTTTTTTAGCAATAGTAATATATCATCATCATGGTTTTCGTGATCATAGGTGTATCTAGTCTACCATCTTTTTGATCATCATCTTGGCACACCCATTCTTGTGGATTCATTACCAAACTGAGATTTTTTTTGTTCTCATCATCATCTTGGTACTCCCATTGATTATCACAACACTAGTGATCATCATCAAGGGTTTCATCATCATTCTTTTTTTTGGAGCATTATCAACCATTTGTTGGAACATCATCATCCTACCTTGTTTCTTTTGTGGATCATCTCCACATTATACATAAGCATCACAGTTCTTGTGTGAAACCCTAATTGTCAAAAGTTAGTTTTATGAGCATCATCATATGTTGCATGTATATTCGTTTGCATGTACATCATAGTCAACTTAACATTGATTATTGGATCATCATGTGTTCAGTGACTGTCATTACGTGGTCCATCATCATTTGTTGAATCACATTCCTTGATCACTCTAGGTAAGTGTTCATTATCCCTCTTTACACTCTATGATGATCATGATGTACATTTTCTAAATTTTTTGTTTGCTTCTCTTGACATAGCATAGATTTAAATATCTTAAGTGTCATTGTCAAAAGTGTTGCCTTTTCTCTTTGTGTTGCTCATTGATTCAACAAAACATTCACTGGTAAGACATTTCCTCACTTGCTTGTTCACACATCCTCATGTGATAATGTTAACTTTCCTTTGTTGATGATTTCATGTACACTTGTATATACATATGTTCCAATGGTCAGGTTCCCCTAGTATTGGCTATCATTTTTCTTTGTGCACACCCTTCTTGTTGCAATCATAGTGGGTGAGCATCATTTTTTGTTTTGTTTTGTTTTGCTCTTTCTATTTATTGATCATTGATTCACCTTTACATACCATGCTCAGGTTATTTAGTGTTGATCCTTTGATCAATTCTCTCCTGTGAGGATTATACTTATTAGTGCATATCTTGCTTTTCATTCTCACAAGTCTATTACCTTCACTCTTCTTATTTAAGGTAATGTCTCTTTTCTTATTCTTTTATGATCTTTAATTTCATTTCATTTATATGTTCTTTTAAGATCAACATTTTTTTCTTTTTCAACTCTATCTAAATCCATTCACTATGTTATGTGTTCTTGGATTTACATAAATAGTTGTCACTTATTGTCTCTATGATACCTAATTCTCTGTTAGTTTCTAAAGACATCTTTAATTGATATTACATAGTGATCATAGGCAATGACTTAGCAGTTTTACTTGACCCTTGCACTTTTTCTACGATTTAGTAACATCATTTTTTTTTGTTTTTTTTGTTTTGCTGTTTTTTATGACATCAAGTCCTTTCTATTCTATTCCTACATGTTATGTCATTCACTTTCAGCCCTATACTTAGTGAATTTGAATTTACAGATTTTTCTTGTCTATAGTTGAATCAACAATACTACTCAAGTTACAAATTTGTTTAGTTAATGCAAATTCATACATTTTTTTAACCACCCCCTCTTTTTTTGGAATTTAGTTAAGATTATATGTTACTACTCTCTATCTATATCTCTTTAACTAACAATAAATTACAATTTTTTTCCTATTTGTTCTCTCAATACATGGTTTCCAAAGAGGATAGACAGACTTCTAAAGCAAAGGCTTCTCATAAGGCGTCCAAATCTCAAGCAACCGGACCTTCCATTGTGACAAACTCATCATCACCTAAAACCGCAATGGTTGCATCCAACTATATTGCACTTCTTAAAACTCAAGAACAACCTAAAAAAGTCGGTGTTATAGTTGAATATTTGCAAAATTGCCCATTGGCATATGCACTCCTTTCTACTTCTCCAACTCCACAATCTATTGTTTCAGACGTCTTTCAATCTGCAACCATCTCTCCATGAGCCAAGTCAAAATAGCTTGATGTTGAATTTGATCTTTTTCGAACTAACTTGGTTCTAACTAAAGAAGAGTTCGCAATCAGTTTAGGTCTAAGCGATGGTTCTCGCAAACCTACAACATTTTTCATGCCTTCTTTTGCTCAATTGTTGACAATGTTCAAGGAAAAGGGGTACAAATTTGAAGAAAACTTTGAACCAAACCCTTCAAGAATTAGGAAAGCTTTCCTTCCCACACCATGGCACTTTCTCAGTTCCATCCTCACTCGGTGTCTTTTCGGATCAGTTGGTGGACACAGTTGCGGTAAAACAGATCTTTGGATTGTCATATATGGGCTTTTCTATGACATCAACGTTGACTGCAATTTTATTCTTTAGGAAGACTTCCTTACCTTTCTCCCAGCCTCAAATAATAAGTTCGTGATTCATCATCCTCGTTGGTGGTCTATCATTATTCATGATGTCATCAATAATAGAAATCTTACACCATAGGAGACTCTAAAAGGCCCACTGCCATAATTATTGCATATGACACCATATAGGATTCATACCGCATTTGAATCTGAGTCTTCACATCCAATCATCATTCCAGATGCTATACTTGCAAGGCTGGATGAAAATAGTGTCTCTCTACGCTCATATCAAAAATACATCCAGGGAACTACTTTGTTTCCTAAAAGGAAAAGGAAGCACTTAGATCATGCGTCCAAGAAGTTGGCAAAGAAGAAGAAGCGATCAAAGTCAGATCAACTGCCTCCTATCCCATCTCCAGCCGTCTCTGATGATAATCTTGGACTAGATTTAGATGACCCCACATCTCCTCCTAAATTTCATTCAACCTCTAAGCCACTCTCTTTCTTAGATTCCTTATGTCAGGCTCCATTTGATTATGACAACCCATCCTCCCCAACTCCAGTTTCACCAGTAGGATTTTAGTCGGTTCTAGAAAGTCGAAGCAAATGTGTCTCCTTGGATTATAACTCACTTGAGGACGATGAACAAGATGTTGAAAAGCAATCTGAACTTGAAGGTCTCCCTAAAAGCTTTCCAGTACAACATAATCAAGATGAGGATACTCCAGTGCAAGCGGTAGACATACCTCCCAGTGAAGGACTGGTAGTAAATAATGAACGACACGACACGTCAATTATCCTATACTCCAAACCTTATACCAGGACATTTAACATTGATCTTGATTATTACTCTCCCCTTACCTCAAAAAGAGTCTCAAGACCATGATGATACTGAAGAAGCTAAGTTCTCGTCTTTTCCACCAGATCCTCCTCAAGACGAAGGTACTCCAACAGATACAAATGAAGCAAATACATCTAAACCTGAGCCTGAACGTATTAGACTAACTGATCAGATGGTAGCTGACGATATTGAGGAAATTTGCTTTCATACATCTTCTCACTCTGAATTTCTAGATAAATTTCAAGGGTATCTTGAACGTTTGGCAGACAATATTTGTATCCTTAATGAAACAACAGAAGTGAATTTATTAAATATTAATAATAGTAAATAATAATCATGTAATTAGGAATGAATCTTTTTAAAGATTTATATCAATGAATAAAGTATTAAAAGGCATTCGATAGATTATAAAGTGGTTAAATAATAAATAAACAAATAAATTAAATATGATAAAATAAAATAGCACTTAAATACCATAATAAAAGATAATGATTTATTAGGGGTTGAAATGTCAAGGTTTAAACTATCTTTTGCAAAGAAAAATGTTTTAGGGGTTAAAAGTGTCATTATGGCAAAGTTGGGGCTAAAAGTGTAAATTCTTAAATTGAAGCCTCTTATGAGTGAGAATAGGATCTGGACTGGTTCTAGTTGCCTACTCCATCTAAATATAAATCTATTAGGCCTTTAGACCAAACCCTAGTCGTGTGTGTATGTGTGTGTGTGTGTGTATATATATATATATATATATATATATATATATATATATATATATATGTGTGTGTGTGTGTGTTTGTGTGTGTATTTGGTGTTCGTGGATATGTTATGTGGCTGAAGGAAGATCGGGATGGAAAAAGGGATTAAGAAGGAGGTTGTGACCAGAAAAATGGGTTGAGAAGGTTGATCGCAAGTGGGAGAAAATGAGAGAAGCTTGAAAGTGCTGATCATAGACCAAGTAAGTTGACAAAAACCATCAATTGCTCATCTTCTTTTTTTGGGCCGATTTTCTTCATCACCACCGTAAAGCCACCATGGTCGCAGACCGTGGCCACCCAATCCGACCACCATTGGGCACCATGCGAGGGTGGTAGTAGGTGGCACCTCACGGTGCTACTTCTGGTCCTTGTTTTCATGGATTTGAACATTAAGTCAAAATTTGAGATATGTCCCTTTATATCAACATACTATGTTTGGATGGTGGTTTTACCTCAGTTTACCATCATAACACCACCATCAAACCACCCGTAGGTGGTGGTGCTAAGTAGGATCATATTTCAAGCCTAGACACATGGATAAGTGCTTTTGGGGTTGAGATGCTAACTTAACCCTAAATGCATTAAGTGTTATTTTATGTAAAAATTCTTCAAGTTTAAGTTCTCATTAACCCATATTTTCAGACCATAAAGTTAAGCTAACTTACATGTCTTGTTAGCCTTAAAAATGAAAATTTGATCCACTATAAATAATGGAAGTAAAGATTAATTGTAACTTGCCAACTATTCTTATAAAAATTTTCATTTTTAAAACAATAAACCAAACAAACAAGATGTTCCAAAACCAGTCAAAATGGATATATTAATTAGACATTAGAGTAAAAGTCAGAAACAACTACTGCGGAATAAAACTCTGGGGGATGTTGTGCAGTCACGCCAGACCCTTCTCTTTCGAAACCGGAAGTACCTGAAACCATAACCATAAAACTGTAAGCACAGATCTTAGTGAGTTTACCCAAAATACCACATACCATACATACAATGGGCATCGCCCGACATCCATTGGGCCCCGCCCGATACAGATCCGACTGTAACATGCCATGGGCCCCACCCAACACATTCAACAGGCCCCGCCTGACATCGAGCCCCGCCCAATACACATACAAACATATACAATACATGAAAGAGTCATACAGATAGCTAGCATTCTAATAACAATAATCAATGGGCCGATATTGTTCCTTCGACCCGCCAAAAACTGTGAGAAGACTCATCTCAATCTGATGTCAATAATCACACACTCGAGTTACTGCTACCATGGCTTTTCATACCGAACGTAACCCAAATCATTCCTAATCAGTAATTAGGGTAATAACCCGAAATCAAAGGTACAACCATATCCTATCATGTTAAGAGGTTAAAGACTATTTTACCCTTTCCCATACTTGGCCCAACAAAACATGGCCTAAACCCAAAATGACCAAAGATAGCTTCTAGTGAGTACGCCCTGCATACCAACATGGTATGCCCAACATACAACATGATCGAAGAGACTGTTAACGGGTTGAACCCATTATGCACAACGTATCAGGAGGGTACGCCCATCGTAACTCGTTGATGCCCAAACTAACATCTAATCTTCTTAATACCTTAAGACTTTAGATCTAACATCCAGATATGATTCTATGGGACGTCTTAAGTCATAAAGTTCTTGACTGTATGACTTTGCATGGCTTAATGGTGCCCAAACCAAAGCCCTGATGGGTTATGAGCATTCTAACACTTCCTAAGTGTACATGCAACCCTAATAACCTTGGATCTATGTTTGTCTAATTATCATGCAAAGTTGAATTTCCAAGGTTATATTCCTATCTAGCATACATGGGGAGCAATTTTAACTTGAATGAAAGATAGAATAACTTACCTTGTTGTTGCTTATGTTCCTTGAAACCTTGTGAGCCTAGCACCCCAAGTGTGATGCCTCAAATGCTTCACACAACACCAAATGCTCTTGGAAAGACTCTTGAGATAATACACACTTCTTCAAATCGGCCAAGCCCTCTAGTTTCTTATGTCTAACCGATTTTGGTGGAGAATGGGACTCTTATATAGTGTTGACACATCTAGGGTTACACCATGTAAACCCTAATGTGTCATGACTCTTCATTTCCATGACCCATGGGTTTGTAACTCCCATGGAGCATCCTATGGGTAGAACCCAACTTGATAATCCATGGAGCCTCTTAGCCCACTATACAAGATATGAATGATTTACATAATCAACCCATATATTTAATTAGTTATCCTTTGATCACTTAATTAATTCCAAATTAATTCTTTGATCAAACTAATCAAATAATATTATTAATATATTAGAACATAATATATTAATAATCTTCAAGTGTTATTTCTCTCATTTAGTCTATCCAATTGCATGGTGCCATGCAACCCAAATGGACCATGCCGGGTCGGGTCAAGTACACACCCGAAATAGTTATGGACTTAGACACCTTATCCAACAGTCTCCCACTTGGATAATTCTAATAACTATAACTCTAGTACTTCAGGAACCGACCGGCAATCGTAGCTCTTTCAAGGTCTCTCGGAACTGAGAAGATGATGGTACGCCATTTAAGATAAGGGATCATATAATCCTCCGTTCTAGATATCAGCCGGATAAATACATGGAACAATGTCTTACTTATTGTCCAGCAGTTTGTTTCTCGATTTCCGATTTGTTTGACAAAGAACGTAATTGAGCATATCAACTTAGTTCTGACCGGGCCCGATACATAGGTCAAAACAAAATCATCGAGGGGACCAGATATCAGCTTCTAATCCAAGAAGGAACATATAAACTTCGACTCATATGTTTGTTCTACCACTCATTGAATTACACACAAAAGCACGTTTTATAACATCGAGTTACCAATGCGTTTTCGTACAATCAATGCATAACCAACTTGTAAGTAACAAATCATATCTCTAGGTTTGAAGACTTATATGATATTACCATCTCACGATCACTCGAGATAGAATTCCATGAAGTGATTCCAGTGAGCATGGGTTGAGTCCAATACTCAGAACTTATGAGCACTCATGATTGTTGTAGCCTTGTCCAACACCTTAGACCTCTACAACCCATCATGACAGTCTTGATTCATACCTACTTCCGACATATGACCGACTGTGGAGGTTTGAATAATATGTTATACCAAAAAAAATTATTCTGGAAGTCAAAACATGCAAAAGAAATATAGTAAACGATCGACAAGAGATAGCAACACTTTACTCATAAATAAAACACCTTTTATTCATCATCTAATGTCAATTACACTTTACAAATTTCTGGGTTATCTAACTACTAAATCTAATATCATCCTTCAGCCCTATGCTCCGAGCATGCTGGAGATGCTTAACCCGAGTCAGTCCCTTCGTGAGGGGATCTGCTGGGTTCTCATCCGATGATACCCTCTTTGCACGAGGAGTCCTTCTTCTATCCGATGTCTGATAAAATGGTATTTTCTGTCGATGTGTCTGGATCTCCCGTGATCCCTTGGTTCCTTGGCTAAGGCAACAGCACTTTCACTATCACAGAAAATCTCCATTGGCTCTTTGATAGCTGGTACAACTCCAAGGTCTCCAATGAAGTTCTTCAGCCATATCGCCTCCTTTTTCGCCTCGCTAGCTGCAATATACTCTGATTCACAAGTTGAATCAGCCACTGTCTCTTGCTTGGAACTCTTCCAAGAAATTGCTCCTCCATTTAGGGTAAAGACCCAACCCGACTGAGAGCGGAAATTATCCCTATCAGTCTGGAAGCTAGCATCACTATACCCTACAACTCTCAAGTCATCACTCCCACCGAGGGTAAGGACCCAGTCCTTAGTCCTCCGTAGGTACTTGAGGATATTCTTTACCGCAGTCCAGTGTGCCTTGCCAGGGTTCGCCTGATACCTGCTAACCATGCTCAGGGCAAAGGCTACATCAGGTCGAGTACACGTCATAGCATACATGATCGATCCTACAGCCGAAGCATAAGGTATTCGACTCATTTCTGCTATCTCAGCCTCAGTGCTAGGGCTTTGTGTCTTACTCAATCTGGTGTTACTCTGGATGGGTAACTCTCCTTTCTTGGAATCCTGCATGCTGAATCTCTTCAGCACCTTATCCAAGTAGGTACTCTGACTAAGTCCAATTAGTCTTTTACTCCGATCTCTCAAGATCCTTATCCCTAGAATATAGGTAGCTTCTCCTAGGTCCTTCATAGAGAAACACTTCCCAAGCCAGGACTTAACTTCCTGCAGAGTTGGGATGTCATTTCCTATGAGTAGTATGTCATCCACATACAACACCAAAAAGCTAACTATACTCCCACTAGCCTTGACATACACGCAAGACTCATCTTCATTCCTACAAAAGCCAAATTCCTTGACCTTTTCATCAAAGCAAAGATTCCATCTGCGAGGTGCTTGCTTCAATCCATAAATGGATTTCTCAAGCTTACACACTCTATTAGGGTACTCGTTGCTGACAAAACCCTCTGGCTGACTCATGTAAACATCTTCAACCAACTTTCCATTAAGGAAAGCGGTTTTGACATCCATTTGCCATATTTCATAGTCATGAAATGCAGCTATGGCCAACAGAACCCGAATAGACATAATCTTGGCTACTGGAGAAAAGGTCTCATCATAGTCCACTCCAGGAATTTGAGAGAAACCCTTTGCAACCAGTCTAGCCTTATATGTGTGTACATTACCATCCATGTCGGTCTTCTTCTTGAAGACCCATTTGCACCCTACTGTCTTACGACCTAGTACATTCTCAACCAAGTTCCAAACTTGATTGTCATACATGGACTGTATTTCATTGTCCATTGCCTCTTTCCACTTGGCTGACTCAGGGCCTGCCATGGCTTCCGCGTAACTGTTAGGTTCATCCAGACCTATCAGTGTCTCATCACTGATAAGTGTATCTCCTTCTACAGTAATATGGAATCCATAGTAATGCTCAGGAGCATTCCTAACCCTTGTGGAATGCCTCAGAGGTACAGACTTGTCAACTGGCTCAACAGGAGTTTCCTCCTCAAGTTGAGTGCTAGGGTTTGAAGTTCCTTCACCGCTTGAATCTTGAATTTCTTCAAGATCAACTTGCCTCCCACTGTTTCCTTGGCTTATGAACTCTCTTTCTCTAAAGAAATCCCTCCTAGCTACAAAGACCACATTTTCACTAGGACTGTAGAAGAGGTAACCAAAGGATTGTTGTGGGTAGCCGATGAAAATACACCTCTCGCTTCGGGGTTCGAGCTTATCATGAGTCTCGCGTCTCACGAAAGCCTCACAACCCCAAATCTTGATGTGGTCTAGTTTGGGTACTTTACCAGTCCACATCTCGTGAGGAGTTTTGGCAACTTTCTTTGTAGGGACTAGATTAAGGATATGGGCGGCAGTCTCTAAGGCATACCCCCAGAATGAGATTGGTAGCGAAGCTCGACTCATCATGGAACGAACCATATCTAACAAGGTTTGATTACGCCTCTCAACCACACCATTCAACTGTGGTGTCCTGGGAGGTGTCAATTGTGAGACTATCCCACATTCCCTTAGATAGTCAAGGAACTCTGAACTAAGATACTCACCACCACGATCGGATCGAAGCATCTTAATGTTCCTGCCCAATTGATTATCGACTTCCTGTTTAAATTCCTTAAACCTTTCGAAAGTCTCTGACTTATGCTTGATCAAGTAGACATATCCATATCTACTATAATCATCGGTAAAAGTCAAATAATAACGATTAGCATCCCTTGTGGCATGTTTGAATGGTCCACACACATCCGTGTGTATAAGGTCCAACAAACCTTCACCCCTCTCACACGAACCTGTGAAGGGTGACTTTGTCATTTTTCCAAGTAAGCATGATTCGCAACTATCATCTGACTTTAGGTCAAATGACTCCAAGACTCCATCCTTTTGGAGTTGGCCTATGCGTTTCTTGCTTATATGTCCAAGACGACAATGCCATAATGATGCTTTATCCAAGTTATTATTATTAATAGAATCAATACACAAAACATTATTTCCTAAGTTATCTATAACAGATACAACTTCATACACACCGTCACAAGGTAATGCTTTAAAATAAAGAACATTATTAAAGAAAGCATCAATCGAACCAACTTCATTATTAAATGAAAAGGTAAACCCTTGTTTGTACAAAGCATGAAAGGAAATAATATTTCTTGCCATTCCTGACGAATAACAACATTTATTCAAATCTAAATTAAACCCACTACTTAGCGATAAAGTATAAACTCCAATCTTGGTAACAGGTAAGGCTTTCCTATTCCCCATGATCAAGTTTATTCTTCCTTGCTCCACATTCTCACTTCTTCTTAGTCCCTGCAAGTCACAACAAATATGAATACCACAACCGGTATCAAGGACCCAAGATTTAGAATGGGGTGAGTTATTAGAAATGATAGTGTAAATACCTGCATGGTTGGGTTTAACTTTCCCATCCTTCACATCTTGCTGGTATTTTGGGCAGTTTCGCTTCCAATGTGATTTTTCATGGCAATAGAAGCATTCAGCCTCTTTCGGGTCAGAAGAAGGAGTGATGAAACCTTTCTTGGTTCTACTTGAAGAAGAGCCATCAAGGGTCTGAGCCTTGGTACCCTTCGAAGAGCTCTTTCTTTTCTTCCCTCGCCTTTTCCCGATTGCCAAAACCGGAGAAGAGTTTTGAGTAGGAGTGTTAACAACCGACTTCCCCTTAAGACCCGTTTCTGCGGTCTTGAGAAGTCCCTGAAGTTTGCTGAGTGTGACCTCTTCCTTATTCATGTGATATGTCATGCGGAATTGATCGTAGCACGATGGTAAGGAGTGCAAAATGATATCTATTGCAAGCTCCTCCAGGAAGTTCACATTAAGCTTCAGCAAACGATCCACATACCTTTGCATTTTCTGCATGTGGCTCGTGACGGATTCCCCGTCCTTCATCATGGTTGTTATCATGGAGCAGATGATTTCATACCTCTCTTGTCGTGCACTTTGATGGTATCTTTCCATCAAATCTTGGTGCATTTCATAAGGGTAGAAATCCTCATAAAACTTTTGGAGTTCCGCTGTCATCGTGGCCATCATGATGCATGCCACTTTCGTAGCATCCCTTTCATGTGCCTGGAAGTCAGCGATCTCCTGAGGAGTTGCAGTGGTCTCATCAACCTCCTTAAGCTCCTTGTCAAGGACATATTCTTTGTCCTCTTAGCGGGTAATCATCCTGATGTTTCTGATCCACTCATTGAAGTTGGATCCATCAAAGGTGACTTTCCCACACAAGTTCATAAGGGTAAAGGAGCTATTAGGGTTAGAGCCAGAAGCAGCATTGTTTGAAGACATCTGAAAGAAGAGGACAAGATTAGTTTAGATATTAAGAGAGTTCTTAATAAAACACCCAAATGTAATATTTAGGCTAGGATCCAATCACAATATATTATAACTTGGAAGAGGTATGCCGTAATCCAAGCTATAACATATTTGAAAGGTAGGTGAATGACGATTCACCAATTTCCACCACGAAAAACGAAATATTAAATATTAGGTTTTTGATTGGTTCTTAGAAATTCCTAGATTCTTTGAGATTCAATGAACTTTTCAAAGGCATGTTTCAATCTCGAGTGTGTCCTCCAAGTTTTGTGACTGGGATACCGAGGATCACAAAACGAGGTGTGAAGTAACCATGCAAATCACTTGGTACCCTTAAAGTTTATCACTCAATCGATGTGCCGGTAAACCACACACGCTCCATCGATACTATAATAAACCTTAAGTCACCCTTTACCTACCTTGTTAAGTCCAAGTTAGTGTGCCGGTTAACCACATACGCTCCACCAACGACTTAAACAAAGTGTAAAGTGTAATTTCATGGATTAGCACCTTATTCACATTTTTCCTAAAGTAACTAAGATTGGGAATTTAATAAAACATTTAGTTACTTTATAATATTCATCATACTTTTAATGAGAATTTATAAGTCCTTGTCTTACCCGTTCGGCTAACGACCCTCCACCAATCAAGCAAGCGGTGGGTGAGAGTGGACACCCATTAAGTTGCCATTTTATAGGCAACAACCTTATACCCACCTTATAGACCGGTTTCGTGAATGAGGCGTACTAGCGGTAAGACGACTTTGTTCTTATACATATATATATATATATATATATATATATATATATATATATATATATATATATATATATATATATATATATATATATATATATATATATATATATGTAACGCCTGTGTTTCCGGGCTTGCCATTTTTAGCAATGTAATAGTCTAGGTTAACCTTTGTAACCCGTTTTGAAATAATAAAAGTGTATTATTTGAATATTATCTGTTTTGTGCTTAATTGTTTAATTATGTGGTTTGATTAGTTAAGAATAAAAATAAGCGTCAAAATTAAAGTGTGAGATAAGCCTGATATCTTTTCATAAAGTTGTAGTGGTCGAAACAAGGATTCCGGAGATATAAGGAATGCCGAAATCCGAGTTATAACGAAGAAGTTATGACCTGTCGAAGTTTCGCGACAGAACCGGCACGACCCAGCGCGACGTAGATAGTGAATTTAAGGTAGATAGATATCTATCCTTAGTGATCTAAATGAGAATTGAAGATCTCATCGATAGTAGTGCAACGACGGAAAGACGGACGGAATCGGAGTTCAGATGATGGAGTTATGAATTTCGAACAGAGTTTTCCTGTCCCGGCCTACTAAAGATAATATATAAGTAATATACATATAATATATTAAAAATAACGTCAAAATTATCCAATGGAGTCTAAACGAGAGTTGTAGAGCATAATCTCACCTTCGCGGCGATATAAAGAACGTCGAAAACGGAGTTCGTATACGAAAGTTATGAATTTCTGAAGTTTGGGGCGCGAAACCCCAAAACTGTCAGAGCCCACGACGTGGAACAAGGTTGCCACGACGTGGCAAGTGTCCTGTCACCTCCGGAAGGCCCCCAGATGCAACTTGGGATGACGCATGCAGTGACGACCAAGCCCACGACGTGGCACAAGGTTGCCATGACGTGGCAAGGGCCAAATTTGCCCTATAAATAGATTTGAAGGGCCAGCCGTTTAGGGTTGCTATTTTCTCTCTTCTCTCTCCCGTTTTGCATCGATTTGCGTGCGAGAAGTACCCCGAAGCCCCGGTAATATTCCCAAGTCCCGAAGCAAGTCCCGAGATCCCGAAGATCCCGAGAAGTGCGGTTCCCGAGCCGAAGCTCTGCCCGCGAGAAGTTCGATTTTTGTGAAGATCTTTCAGATCTGCTGAGGATTACTACTTCTGCAAGTCGTAGTGCTGTCCGATCATCTTCTGATCAAGTGAGTGTATACTAACTTTCATAAACACGATAATAATACAAGTTTGGTCCGAGTGTATTAAGTGTATTGTTGTTTATAAGTGTGAGTGTGTAGTTATTTTCTTCCAAATACAATAATATGAAGTATTTTATATAAAATACGTGCTATGTGTATATATTTGGTTGTGTTATGTGTGAATGTGTATTCACTCTCTTCTATCTTATAGATCTGATTATTTCTCTATGAGATATGTGTTATGTGTGTGTGCCTCATCTATTATGTGATATATGTGTCGATTAAAGCATGCTATACAGGTTTTTAAACTATGTATACAAATGTATATTTTTATCTACTAATATGTTGGGTAGAACATGGGTAGATAGTTGGTGTGTAATAAACAGATGAGAGGCCTCGTTGTTGTTTTATTTAGTCATCTAGCGGAGTTTAGATGACGACCACATACTTTTCTAGATAGTCTTGTGGAAACATTAGCAGGTTCGCCACCTGTAGGTGTTAATGAACTTGGGTGTTCATTCGTTGTACTCCATCCCCCTCATGGTTGCCTTATTTGACTTATATTGCTGAGGTACCCCCGAAGCATGTGTTGTCGCCCCGATGAAATATTCTTAGACTAGGTCCCTTATGTTAGTTGTTTTAGGGACATTAAAGTGAGAATAACGGGAATGGGTAATTGGGTTATTGTTGGTTGGTGAAAATTAAATATGATATTTATTGTGGGTTGAAAACCCTATATGCTCACCAGGCTCCCAAGCCTGACCCACTCAGTTTTAAATTGTATTACAGGAAGTGGCGGAAGGGCATGAGATGGATGAACCATCAAGTTGTTTTGTTTACAAGTCTGTATATGTTTATATTTGTTATATGACTTGTAATGTATTCGTTTATGCTTATTGGTCTGTATCGGAACATGACACCCCAAGTTTTGATTATAATGAAAATACATTTCTTTTATGAAATGCTTCGGTAAACATTGTTTTATCATGTTTTGTTTTTGGGAACAAATTCCGCAACTCTTTCAAATCAAAAGGATTTACTCTGAAAATATTTAAAAGCATAAATGAAAATCGGTCTTTTCTGGCCGAGATTTTGGGGATGTCACAATATATAATTATTAAATCATAATAATATAAGTATAAGGATTGAATTTTAACTTTTAAAATTCTAAGGGTTGGAACTAAAGTTTTAACTTGACTTTACTTGTTCCAAAACTTGAGGGCAAGTTTTGTAAACTTTCAAAACTTTTCATTTCTTGTAACTTATGAGTTTAATAGAGTAATAAAATGAAGACTCTTCATTTTTCTAACTCTTGTGTTCTTTTAATGGTTTTTAACTCAAGTGACTTTTGGTTTTCCATAACTTGAGGACAAGTTATGGACTCCATTAAAACACATTATGATCAAGAATTAAACTACCACATAGGTTACAAATAATTCCTATGATCATCTAAACATCATAAGATCAAGAACATGAACATAAGCACTTTCATGAATCAAAACTACACTTAAAACTTTGTAATTTTGATAACTAGTTGTTGTAAATGAATTAGCAAGACATTACACCATCTAAAACAAGTTTTCAAGTACCAAAACAGTTTACGGTAATGTTTCTAATCCATTTCCAGCAACTAAAGTCGAAAATCTACACTCTGTCGACCCTACTCGCCAAGTGCATGAACTTACTCGACGAGTAGGTTGAAGATACAAGTGAACTCGACGAGTCCCCCCATGGACTCGACGAGTCCAGCAGTCAGACAACAAGTTTTTCGACTTTCTTCAACTTTTTAGCACAAATAACAAACAAACAAGCCTAGGCTCTGATACCACTGATGGGTTATGAGCATTCTAACACTTCCTAAGTGTACATGCAACCCTAATAACCTTGGATCTATGTTTGTCTAATTATCATGCAAAGTTGAATTTCCAAGGTTATATTCCTATCTAGCATACATGGGGAACAATTTTAACTTGAATGAAAGATAGAATAACTTACCTTGTTGTTGCTTATGTTCCTTGAAACCTTGTGAGCCTAGCACCCCAAGTGTGATGCCTCAAATGCTTCACACAACACCAAATGCTCTTGGAAAGACTCTTGAGATAATACACACTTCTTCAAATTGGCCAAGCCCTCTAGTTTCTTATGTCTAACCGATTTTGGTGGAGAATGGGACTCTTATATAGTGTTGACACATCTAGGGTTACACCATGTAAACCCTAATGTGTCATGACTCTTCATTTCCATGACCCATGGGTTTGTAACTCCCATGGAGCATCCTATGGGTAGAACCCAACTTGATAATCCATGGAGCCTCTTAGCCCACTATACAAGATATGAATGATTTACATAATCAACCCATATATTTAATTAGTTATCCTTTGATCACTTAATTAATTCCAAATTAATTCTTTGATCAAACTAATCAAATAATATTATTAATATATTAGAACATATAATATATTAATAATCTCCAAGTGTTATTTCTCTCATTTAGTCTATCCAATTGCATGGTGCCATGCAACCCAAATGGACCATGCCGGGTCGGGTCAAGTACACACCCGAAATAGTTATGGACTTAGACACCTTATCCAACAAGCCCTAGATTCATAACTTCGCCAAAAGACCACTAACTCATGCATGGAAAAGATATGCCCATCAAGATTTGATTTTTATAACTTAATGTCCTCAATAATGACCCAAAATGAGGCTCAAAGGTTCTGGGGTAACTTCTACTCACATGATCCAACCTGTGGGACCAAAACATGCTCAAAACATAACCTAAGCTAGATCTATGTAAAAGAACCATAAAGATTAAAGATTTATACTTCTAGAAGAATGATCATGGTGAACAAGGTTTGGCTCTACAACCTCCAAGACAACCAACACTTCTTGAGGAGCTCCTTCTTCTCCAATAGGCACCAAGAACACTCCAAAACACTCGAAAGCTCAAGGATCTCACAAATAAGGCTAGGGTTTTGAATT
This sequence comes from Lactuca sativa, assembly GCF_002870075.4. NCBI lineage: Eukaryota > Viridiplantae > Streptophyta > Magnoliopsida > Asterales > Asteraceae > Lactuca > Lactuca sativa. The sequence goes on along the minus strand of NC_056627.2, from coordinate 287,499,541 downwards.
TAGGGTTAGAGAGGACGAAGGCTGAAGGTAAGAAGGGTATGCAATAATTAAGGTGTTTAAATAGGGTCCAAGACCCAAATATTAGGGTTTGAGTCTGCTTCACATAAGCCATGCGTAGTCCAAGTATGCCAAGTATACCACGGTGAACCTCCGTGTTCATCTAAGCATAGTACGCCCAACGTACTAGTCTAAACCCAAAATCCTTCCTAACTTCTAATGGTCATAACTCCCGCGTCCCAAATCTGACTTTGGCGTTCTTTATATGCTTGGAAAGGTAATGAAAAACCCCACCATCCAACCTACTCTCTTTTAACTTAAAACCTTCTGAAATAGAATCCTGAATTCAATAAAAGGCCTCAAGCATCACTTTTACCATTATACCCCTGGACTCACAAAACACAAACCAAAAGCTTGGATCACACAACCTTTATAATCCACACTCAATTGGGTCCAAAACCCAAACCCTTGAAGTTCAGGGCCCTAACTTAATCCATTAATGCACATAATTCCTGAAATAGGAAGCTTCTCGAAACAAGATGTTATAACTCTGCCCCAATTAAGCTGGATTTCATCCTCGAAATCACTCCTTGCTATCTTCCAGGCAACCAGACGATTCGCCTAATTATTCTCATATCCCGCTTTGGCTAAATGTTGAATCATACACATAACAACCTTCCAAGGCTACCATCAAAACACAGCCTTAGCAGGACTCACACGCCCTGATGGAGAACGAATCATTGCCCCCACTAACTTTAAAAAATGTGGAATAACCATCACTTTTCAGCCAGAAATCCTAAAACCCAATACTTTACCTGACCTCCACACATGCAAAATCATTTCGATACATAATCAATATAACCTCACTCTGCGATTTGAACCAAACGAAATCCCTCCGGTTCTAAATTATCCAACCGATACCCCTGGCAGACATAATCCTTAACCATACATTACTGCCGAAAAGACCTTTCATATGAACTATAGGGAATCCCAACGCCAGTCTCATTCTTTTGTGTCAATCCGGAACATAACTCACATCCCAAATTCCAAAGATTCACACCTGCATTCTATCCGAAATCTTCCGGTTCCATGACGACCTTCCATTAAACTAAGATATAGAATCCTTAATCGTCTGACAACCTTGCGCACGATCACTCCATGAGACTCCTCCCAAGATTTTAGAGCCTAAACATCACACGGATGCCATCTATTGACCATTGAGTCATCCTACTCTAAATGTGATCCAAACCCTTACTCAAGCCACTTTCTACCGAGTCTCACCCATACAACCATAACTAAACGGACCTCGCCTACGGGTCTCGCCCTCTCGAGTGCTATATAGGCCCAACATCGCCTCAAATCCAATGTTCCTGATTCCCAACAAGGAATGGGCTACTAACATTACTATCTGCCTCGCCCCAAGCATGCATTGATCCTTCCTCAGTCGATCAACCACTTATACAATGGCCTATCTCATCCTGGTGAATGTTATGACTCCATCACATAATTACATCACTTCCCTAGGAGCCTATCATTTTTGTGTATGCTACATCTACCATGTAGTCTTACAACACTTCCATATCAACCATGAGCCCAACTCATGGTCTTGCTCTCCATCTACCATACCAACCCATAATAAAACACAAGTCAAAACCACACCGGTGACATCTCAATCAGGTGTTTAGGCCATGTTTCGAACCGTAAAGCCTTCATCACAAAAGAATAGGCAAAGAGGCTCTAACAATACCCACAACCTAGATCCAATCACATATCTGCCATGCATCACTATGAATGCGCCACCCTATTATTGAGAGTTTCTGAATCCCCTAACCTTGCACAACCTCTATTTATACCGCCACGTGAACTGAATTTCCTCTTGACTGGGATGTAGAACTCCTCCTTGTTCTACACCTGAAACTATCCCCAAAAATCCAAACGGTTCTCCCCTACTTGGATTCAACTAAACCTGCCGACCTTACTAAAGAATATAAATGATGAACCCTTTTACCAGAATTGACGGCACCAACCCAACCTCCCACCTGCCGAAGGATTTATGCATTCAAGATATCATCAACATATACAATTTAAAATTTCTTTGACAATCCTAACATCTGAACAAACCCATGCAACCAAAATCATCACCCAATCACTACCACTCTTACCCTAAAAATGGTAGCGATCAGATTAAATATTCCATCAACAATCAACGGACATTCATGCTGAGCAACGCAATCACCTCATTGCTTGATCTTTCATTTCAAAAGTGGTCTCTCCCCAATGGAGAAATGATGCTAGCCCTTTTTCCTTCGATGACAGAGATTGAAATGGATAAAGTGGATTCTCCCTAATGGTGAAATGAGACTGATTTCAGTGATTGAACTGATGGCAACTAGCGAGCTTACCACAGTCTCAGCGGGTTCGCCCGTCTCCACCAAATCAAGGCCAACATGGCTATATGCCAAGGCAAAGGCCTAGTCAACCGCCTACTCAGCTTAACCAACCCATGAGTTTGATTTGACCGCTCCGTGTTCTTTTCTTTTTTAAGCCTCTCGAAGACTAATCGGGGGGACTTCTATGTGATTGACCCTTGTCTTGGATTTGACTACTATGTCATCCACATAGTCTATGCATCATCTCATGGAAGATGGCCGTCATAGCCCTCTTCAACTTCATTGTCCCGGGAGGGGACAATCGACTTCCGACGAGATCTTATGCTACAAGCTTCTGATGTGAAGACCTCCTACATAAACCTAAGAACATCAATCTTGTGGGAACTCTTTTGCACTTGAATTCTAACCAATCCTGTACACCCCACAACTATCTTGAATTCCAATAATCAAAAGAACTTACACTACTACGTCCTCTACCCCATTGTGCTGAACTAACACGTCGATCCGACTGTTGATCCTTCGAGTAGTACTCCTATTTTGATTTCCCTAAGGGCCCACAATACAGATGGCTGGCAGAGTAAATCTAACTCAACGAGATGTGCCCCACTCAAGACTCTCGGCATGCAACATAACATATAATGATCCTTGATAATACTAGCTAGGAAATTTCAAGGAAACCGAACCGAAGGTAATGTCTTACTCATACAAACACATGACCCAAATGCACATATTTACAAATACTAAGGCATGAGGAAAAACAAAATATACATACTCATGATAGCATTTGATGGAACTATGTCTCCCCTGCTTGTAGCTGTAATGCTCAGCTCCTCACTGTTGGGTCCTCTGCCCTACCCTCACGACCTTTAGTGATCCTCAAAGTAACTAGAGCAGGTGCACTCACTACTCCACCCATCAACATAAGACACTCGGCCTTTTTATGGCCTACCTGATTGCGGTGAACACATTAGAGTTGAACTTAGAGGACAATCCCTGCTAAAATGATGAGTCCAACTACAATTGAAACAACCCCTTCCCTTCTCAGACAGCTCCCTTCCTGGGTCCCCCCACACTTGGAACAACCCTTATGGCCTCCCAGAGCGAATCCTGAGTCCTGGGCCTCTTTTCCTGGCCCACTGTGATCTGAATTTGCTTTGACTTCCTCTTCCCGAGGTGCTTTAAATCAATATCCCGCTCTCGGGTTCTAGCAATGATATCATTCAGGGTCTTGTACCCTGACAAGCTTACAAACTCCCTGATGTAAAAATGTGGAAATGTAAGAACTCTTTTTTTCTCTCTCTAAACACTTAAGACTACAACACTATGTATAGTAATGCCCTCAACAAACTCCAAAATGTATAGTGTGACTAAGGCATAAAGTAAAACCTCAGTGTTCACAGTAAACATATAGATATATCAAAGTAAGATCAACTTCGATATAGAGAACTATCCATGACCTTATATAGAGAAGTTGGGTCTTCTCCAAGAACTTCTATATATAAGCTTCTCTATCACCATCACCGGTAGAATTGCCACGTCTTCAGATTCAATACTTCTTGACTCAAAATGTGACATGTTTTTTTTATCTAACTTGGTATTCAAAATCCTCATATAAAAATGCATTTTGGTCATGGGAACCGTAAAATTTGATACAAGTATGACTTACTTATATATTTATCAATTTTTGTACTTTTGAGATTTTAACAAACAACATTTTTACATGAGTCCAACAACACTTTTATAACTCATCTATTTTCAATGTCATCCGTCAACATATCATGATACCTCGCCTTCTTCATCTCCTCGTCTACCGCATACTACGGAACCAACGAGGCCCTCATCTATTACAAACTCCCTAATGTAAAAATGTGGAAATGTAAGAACTCTTTTTTTCTCTCTCTGAACACTTAAGACTACAACACTATGTATAGTAATGCCCTCAACAAACTCCAAAATGTATAGTGTGACTAAGGCATAAAGTAAAACCTCAGTGTTCACAGTAAAACATATAGATATATCAAAGTAAGATCAACTTCGATATAGAGAACTATCCATGACCTTATATAGAGAAGTTGGGTCTTCTCCAAGAACTTCTATATATAAGCTTCTCTATCACCATCACCAGTAGAATTGCCACGTCTTCAGATTCAATACTTCTTGAATCAAAATGTGACATGTCTTATTTTTATATAACTTGGTATTCAAAATCCTCATATAAAAATGCATTTTGGTCATGGGAACCGTAAAATTTGATACAAGTATGACTTACTTATATATTTATCAAGTTTTGTACTTTTGAGATTTGAACAAACAACATTTCTACATGAGTCCAACAACACTTTTATAACTCATCTATTTTCATAGTCTGAAGAAGGTCTTGAAACTCCCTCGCCAACTGTTGTACCTCAATTTCTGGTGCAAACTCCTCCTAAAATCTCGTGACAAACTCCCCCCCAATACATGGCCACTATGGTAACATATCCTAATGCACTACCGACCCCCTCCAACCAATCATGGGCTCGGTCCCTCAAAAGACAAGATACAAATCACATATTTGCCCCCTCAGGGCAGAAAATCGTCCGATGAGCACTTTCCATGTCAACGATCCATCGGCGGCTAGTAGTGGGGTCCTTAGCCTTAAAGAACTCTGGAGCTCCACGACCCTTGAACTCCCAAAAAGAGGGATTTCACACTCCGAATTTTCTTGCCACGATCTCGGCCTGAAAGGCCCTGAGTCGCTTATCCAAAAGCTCCATAGTCTAAGAGCAGTATGCGTCGTGACACTCCTCCATAATCTTCAAGATCCCTTCCTTGATGATACCAAAAATCATAGGAGTTTGCTCCAAAATACAGTGGGTGATCTCTGATGAAATGAACTCCTGCATCCGCCCATTCATCGACTCAGTGCCAACACCTGAGCCTAAAGCAGATCCTCCACCATGGGTGCTTATCACCATTCTGAAAATCAACCCCACAAAATTAGATCATACCCAAAGAATCCTCATCCCACAGGCTGCCTAGATTCTGCATGACTTCCTTCGATTCAAGTATGGATTATGTCCTTTCAATAGTATGGTCCCAATACTACCTTCCACACCTATCCATACTTCCCTCAAGAATTATCCCAAATCCTCCAGGTCACCTTCTCAAACTGGTATTCCAAATAACCGCTAAACAGTACAACCAAACCCACAACAACAATTCTTAGGATCTCCTAGGTTCCCAACCTCACCCTGCAATCAACTACAGAGGAACTCCTACTAATGTCATCTAACTATTTCATGAATACAATCATATGCAACAAATCATAGATAATCCTTCGAGTAAAAGACTCAACCCTACAACAGTTAGACTCAGACGAGAGTTGTGTAGTAGGGCCAAATCAACCACTCTGAGATTATTTAACCTATGCAACATGTGACTTAACATATTCACTTAATAGTTAAATCACATCATCAAGAGTACTACAAAGCACAAAGAAAGTAGCATTCGTGCAGTAACACTCTAAACCACAAACAAATAAGAGGAGATCTCAATCTCACTTGCTACCAATACAGATTCCAAATCTAACATAACATCCAATTCCTCTTAGGCAACCAAGCATCACATATCAGGCCAATCTATCTAACATTAGAAATCCATTCTAGCATGTGATTCTAAAAGCTCAAACAACATGCATATAAAGGCATCTCTCCTAACATGAAATCATGGGCAGATCCTTAGCCCTAATCTAACATGCATTTTTTCATAGCGTATAACATATCAACATGTATGGATATTCTGGGAATCACTTACTTGAGCTCGGATTATTACACGCATCACACCCCCTTTTTCTTATAAAAATCTTTTGTAGAATTTTTTTTCTTTAAAAGGATTACCAATTCCTCAGTTTGAGTTCAATCACACCCGAGAGTGTGCCCGAATCCCTCAAACAAAGGCTCTGATACCAACTTGTAACGTCCCAAAAATTCTGAGAAAAAGTTTCATTTTTAAAAACAATAAATCATACAAACGATTTGTTCCAAAACCAGTAAAAATGGATATATTAATTAAACATCAGAGTAAAATTCATAAACAACTATCGCAGAATAAAACTATGAGGTATGTTGTGCAGTCACGTCGGGCCTTTCCCTTTCGAACTGGAAGTACCTGAAACCATAACCATAAAATTGTAAGCACAAAGCTTAGTGAGTTTCCCCAGGCATACATACAGCTAGCATTCTAATAACAATAATCAAGGGGCCGAGATTGGTGCCTTCGACCCGCCAAACACTGTGAGAAGACTCGCCTCAATCTAATGTCAACAATCACACACTGGAGCTGATGCTACCACGGCTTCTCACACTGAACATAACCCAAATCATTCCTAATCATTAATTAGGGTAATAACCCGAAATCAATGGTCCAACCATATCCTATCATGCTAAGGGGTAAAACACTATTTTACCCCTTCCCATACGTGGTCCAACAAAACATGGCCTAAACCCAAAATAGCCCAAGATAGATTCTGGTGAGTATGCCCCACGTACCACCATGGTACGCCCAGCATACAACGTGATATAAGAGAGAGTTAACAAGTTGAACCCGTTACGTGTAGTGTACCAAGAGGGTACGCCCAACGTAACTCACTGCTGCCCAAACTCGCATCTAATCTTCTTAATACCTTAAGACTTTAGGAACCAAAGCCCTAGAGTCATAACTTCACCAAAATACCACTAACTCATGCATGGAAGAGATATACCCATCAAGATTTGTTTTTTTACAACTTAATATCCTCAATAATGACCAAAAATGAGACGCAAAGGCTTAAGATCCAATCCATAGGACCAAAACATGATCATAACATAACCTAAGTTATATCTATATAAAAGAACCATCAAGATTAAAGCTTTATATCTCCAAAAGAAAGATCAAGGTGAACAATGTATGGATCTACAAGCTCCAAGACAACCAACATTTCTCCAAAGACCTCCTTCTTCTCCAAGATGAACCAAGAACACTCCAAAAAACTCAAAATCTAAAGGATCTCACAAACAGGGCTAGGGTTTCGAATTTAGGGTTAGAGAGGATGAAGCCTGAAGGTAAGAAGGGTTTGTAATAAGTTAAGGTCTTTAAATAGGGCCTAAGACCCAAATATTAGGGATTAAGTATGCTTCACATAAGCCATACGTATTCCTGGTACACCCAGCGTAGCAGGGTGAACCTCCGCGATCATTTAAGCCTAGTACGCCCAACATACTAGCCTAAACCCAAAATCCTTCCTAACTTCTTTTGTCATTATACCCACATCCCAAATTCGATTTCAGTTTTCTCTATATGCTTGGAAAGGTAATGAAAAACCCCACCATCCCACCTACACTCTTTTGACTTAAAACCTTCCAAACTAGAATCCTTAATTCATTAAAAGGTCTCAGCATCACTTTTACAATTATACCATTGGACTCCCAAAAAAAAACTGAAAGCTTGGATCACACAACCTTTATAATCCACACTTAATTGGGTCTAAAACCCAAACCCCTAAAGTCCAGGGCCCTAACTTGATCCATTAATGCCCATAATTCCCAAAATAAGAAACTTCTCGAAACTGGATGTTACATTAATCATTAAGTCCTTAATGAGACATTAAAAGTGGCTTAAAATATTTCATGACTAAATTCCCCAAATCTATCTTCCAACTTCTAAAAACCATGTTGGACTATTAGAGTGTCCAAAATCATGAGACTTAGTTTTTTAGAAATATTAGTGTGTCTAGTTCCTCCGAGCTTTGAATCATGTTTCCTAATTACAACTCCTTGAAGGGTAAAATTATCAATCTTCTCAGACTGGTCTGTATTGTCATAGATCTCATGTATTGTCTTTCAAAATCATAATAAATTCATTAGAACTCCAAATCATAATAAAAGTTCTCATGACTAAATTCTCAGAATCTGTTCTCTAACTTATAAAAATCGTGCAGGGCTATTAGAGTGTCCAAAAATCAAGAGACTTAGTTTTTTTTGAAGTATTAGTGTGTCTAGACTGGTCTGTGCTGTCTCAGATTTCATGCACTGACTTTCAAAATCAAAATAAATTCTTTAGAACTCCAAATGTCAAAATTCCAGGGCCTATATTTAGATATGGATGTCTAGTTTCTCCCATATCAAGGGCTTGATGTAATTACTAGTATATTTGTACAGTTTATTCAAAGAGTGGAGAGTCATTCAATAAGTGACTTGAATTATACATCAACTTCTGACATGCATAATTAATTCAAAAAAATCCCAATTCATGAAAATTCAGAGGATATGGTTATGATATGATGTATAGTTTTCCATGAATTTTTCCTAAGACTTAACGTTTAATCCTCCTAGAGTAAAAGTTACCATCTTTGCAAGTGTGTCTAGAAAGATACATCTCAGAGTTGCTAACGTGTAAAATTAATATAAAATCAAAAAAATCGTTAGAATGAGATCTTTATATTTCTATAAATTTAAGAGAAGGAAATATACAAATAGAACTTTATCAGAACCTAAGTATGAATTTAAAGGTAAGAAATCAGGTCCCAATTAGAACAGTATAATCAAAGAAAAGTTAAATTAATCAAAAGATAAATATTTTAAAGTATAGTTGGGAAGCACAAGTTAAGTAAATGTTATAATTGCTGTGTAGGTGTTCAAAAAGGAGGAGGTTCATTTAGCTCTCACGACTAAAGTGCTTCAAGTTATTAAGAGAGGTGAGTTACATTGACTTTCTTATTATGTTGACTTTGTCTATGTATGTGTTTGTTGTCCACGAATACCCTAATCTAGTTAAGTAGACAATGATATGTTCTTGACCATGGTAGACCCTTCGGCGGAAGTGGTTGAGGTTAGTATACTCATGATATACCCTTCGGGGAAAGTGATTAGCCCCCAGTATGTTAGTGTCTGAGATAGACCCTTCGGGGGAATCAACATGTTGATGTAGAGATGGTACCAACAATATGTGTTTAGGAATGTATGTGAATGATATATAAATGTTATATGAATATTATGTGAATGTACATTCCATGTGTGGGTAAATGATCAATATAATGGGTGAGTAATGTGTATGCTCACTAAGCGTTTCACTTACCCGTTGTTATTGATCGTTAGATACTGATAAGGTAAAGAAGCCGTTGTGACTACAGGAGACATTCTCTTGAATATTTTTAAGTTATTATTATGATGTTTTGTAAACCTACGATATTTTATACTCCCGCTAGATTTTTAAACTATTCTGTTATGAATTCTGATGAATGTTTTGGAAAATTGAAAAGAGTAACGATTGGTTTTCACTTTACGTTTAAATTTAAACAAAAAAAATGGGTCGTTGCTGTTTGTTTTGCATAGTATCATTGGACTCGATCCAAAGTTTGACTCAGTCCTCACAAAAACTTTAAATCTGGTCTGACTAGAAACGGGGCAGGATTCAGTCCTCGATTTCTTTTTGTGTCCATTTTGGCCTATCAGAAGAAACGCAAGCAGAAGACACATCTATTCCTTATTGTTTCTTCATCCTCATTGTATTCTTCATTTTTGTTGTCTTCTCCCTCAAGTTTGTTCCCTCATTGCTATATATGTACTTAATCAGACCTTAAAACTCAAAATTCATTGTAAAACTTGAAATCAACCCTTAAAACCTAAAATCCATTGTTGTGTAAAACTCGGAATAGAGGATGTAAAGGTGGGTGCATGATGGTGGGCACAGATTATGAGATAGTGGTGGTTTGTGTTTTGATGGTTGGTGATTGCTCGGTTATGACCAAAAAAAGGGAAAGAAGGTGGCGATGGTGGTAATAGGAAGAGAAAGAGGATGGTGGGTATGGCTGATCAGGAATGTTTTCATATCAAGCCAATAACTTTGACATCATAGATAAAAATATGTAAATCATATTATATTTCATCATTTTCAAGATTATAATCAAGTTTTGTTTGTTTGGACAGGGGAGATTGAAGATTAGACAAATGTTGTAAAGAAGGTACTCGACTGGATTAGTAAGAAGGCAGCTCCTAGTGGTAATCTTTTGTACAAGTGGTCAATCTTTATATTCAATTATTTAAATTAATATTTGTAAGAAAGTCTCATTTAAATGTAGAATTAATGACTTAATGAAGAAACTAATATGATTGTTGCATTTTATATAATATAAACAAAAGGTTAGATTTGAAGTCTGTTACTTGATAGCTTATTATATAACCGTATAATCAAGAAGAACTCACTGTGACATGATGAAAAAGAGGAATTCTGGATTTTGTGTTTCTAGTGTCCGGATGTATTGAGCCTTATTATTGTGGATGTTGTATTTTACTTAAAGTTACTTAGCTTGTCTGCTTAAGAGACGTATTCTTTTGTGCTATGATTGAAGTTCCATAGTGATCATGGCGAGAGGAAGGTGATGGTGGTCACAAGTAACTTTTTGCTTGTGTATATAAATTAAACCAATAGTCCAAATAAAAGTTGCAAATCTTTAATTTCTTTATTTTTTACTGTGTGTTAAATGTTTTTATAAAAAAATTAGTGTTATAAATTAAATAGTAAATCATAATGGAATTATTATAAAAAATATAATGTAAAAGTAATATAGTCATTTTACAATATCAGTGAGATGCAAAATTAAATACCAAGTTTTAATCAAAAGTTAATTTAGTCAGAACTTCTAACATACTCAGTTCTAACTTAGTTAATAACTATCACACGACCCTTAAATCAAAATTGGTTTTGTGACTACTCAAATTTAAAATTTAATCCATGTGAATCACATGACATCAAACACAATTTCAAACGGTTTAACAAAATTCTATTATTATGAAATGTGACATTGGTGTATATATATATATATATATATATATATATATATATATATATATATATATATATATATATATATATATATATATATATATATACACCAATGTCACATTTCATAATAATAGAATTTTGTTAAACCGTTTGAAATTGTGTTTGATGTCATGTGATTCACATGGATTAAATTTTAAATTTGAGTAGTCACAAAACCAATTTTGATTTAAGGGTCGTGTGATAGTTACTAACTAAGTTAACATACTCAGTTCTAACTTAGTTAGTAACTATCACACGACCCTTAAATCAAAATTGGTTTTGTGACTACTCAAATTTAAAATTTAATCCATGTGAATCACATGACATCAAACACAATTTCAAACGGTTTAACAAAATTCTATTGTTATGAAATGTGACATTGGTATATATATATATATATATATATATATATATATATATATATATATATATATATATATATATATATACTAGTTGTGTGACCCGTATGTTATACGGGTTGGATAAAACAAAAAAATATGAAGGTTTAAATAAAAATTTATTTAAATTTGAAATTTAAAATTTAAAATTTAAAATTTAAAATTTGAATTTAAAAGGAAACATATTCAATAGTATATGGGTTGTAATATTGTAATTTAATGGTTATTTTTAAATAAGGTAATTATTAATTGAGGTGTAAATATGACGTGTTATTTAAAAAAAAAGATAAACAATGAGAAAATGACACATGGAAAAAACATTTATTCAAAAATACCAAAAAATGACATGTGTCCAAGTTAATGAGAAAGTGACATGTGGCAAAACTATTTTCATTTATTAGGGAGGATATGGCGAGAATAAAAACATAATGCATTTGATTTGGTTGGGGTACATATATATATATATATATATATATATATATATATATATATATATATATATATATATATATATATATATATATATATATATATATATATATATATATATATATATATATATATATATATATATATATATATATATATATATATATATATATATATATATATATATATATATATATATATATATATATATATATATATATATATATATATATATATATATATATATATATATATATATATATATGGCGAGAATAAAAACATAATGCATTTGATTTGGTTGGGGTACACTTTGCCCCTACCAAGTAAAGCACCTTGTCACATGCAAACAAAGAATCTTTAGCATGCCTTTGTAAAGCCGCTTTGCTTGCTACAAAAAGGAGGTAGGGGCCAAATATGTCTAGGTTCCTTTCAAAAAGGACACTTATTTCCTTATGTATTATCAAACCTACCAAGTCGACTTGTATTTGATTTAAAATAACTATAAAAAAGTTATATAAAAAAAATGAAAGGTAGACAATTTTAATAAGTTGGTAACAAATCAAAACAACCAATTTTATACAAGGTGAAATGGGTAAAGTTAGGCTGTGTTAGCCCCCAAACACTTTTTATGTTCAGTCTTGTTAGAGGTTATTATAAATTATCAAAATATAAAAAATGATTAAAATCTATACATTTACAACAATGATCATATTTTTTGAGTTGCACAAAGTTGTCATGTTGTACACGTTAAAAAAAATCAACCACCTTGGCCTTTCCATTAATTTTCTTTCTAGTAATTTTCATTAACTCATTCTTTCATAAGTAAACGAACTAGAATTCTCATATTAAACTTAATATAAAATCAAATAATTATTATCTATTTTTTAGAATAAAAAATTATAAGGTTCCAAAATTAAAAATAAAGTAGTAAAAATAAAAGAATTGACAATATTTGTGGTAGGTTGGGTCATATCTCTATCTTTATATACATTAAAAGAGAAAATGATGACATCACTTTCAACAATCAAGATCATTATTGTATTTCCTTGATTAATTTCAACCCTTAGATTATTTTCATGATGTCATCCTAAAATAAAATAAAATTAAATTAACATTGACTAAATTTGAAAATTTGACTAACTGATTTTATGTTAACGTCATTTCTAAAAGGAATGTATTCAAATCATTTAAATCTCATTATAATTTATTTTTGAAAGTAAATTTCGTTCATTCATAATTAAAATCACGTTTTTAGCTGTCAACTTTCGTATATTGTTTCAATTCACATATATTATATGAAACATATCTATAATTTACGAGATATCATCCCTCAGTTTCAATGAATCAAAGAATTCAAAATTTGATATCCTTTCCATAATCATTGTTGAAAGTTATATATAAATCGTGTGCTGCTGTTCGTACATTATGTTTTCTTCAGACCTTTTGCAACATCATGTTCGAACAATATCACCCTTTGCAGCATCAGGTTCGCCACACAGGTTCCGTCTTTAATATGATATATTTAATTTTATTAGTTTTTGGTTCTCATTAGTGTTGTATTTGACTATGATCTTTAAATGCATGGATAATCTTAATCATAAATGTTAATATCAGTTTTTCAATGTTTTACTTTTGTTTTTTTAACCTTACATTTGATGTTGCACTCTACATGTTTGATATAAATGCCCATGAGAAAAACACAGTGACTTTTGATTAACTGTATGTATGTATGTGTGTCTTACGTAATTAAATTTTTCTGAGATTGTTTGGATTGCAAGGTAGTTGATGATTGAAAACTATCATTTACCCTTCATTGTTTTTAATTATCAACATTATACTGCTACTAATTTGAAATATTTGCCCATAATTCTTGGTTTTTAACGGATTTAGTTAATAGCAATGTACTTTGACTTTAATCTATAATGTTTTGAATTGCAATTTCTAAATTTCTTTTGCGTTGTTTTAACTATGTCCAGTGGATACAAAGTGCATTGTAATTTCTATTTTGTTTTTAACAGATTTAGTTAATAGCAATGTGCGTATGTGGTTTTTTTTATTTAAAAATTCAAAGCTCTTATTTCAACATTTTTCTCTAATCCGTGCATGTATTTTCTGTCTTTGAAAGATCATATCTCGGTCATGGGAAACCCTTTTTGGTCGAAATCAGTAAACAAAGTTTCGTATTTAAGACAGTCAATCTTGAAAGTAACATATTTATGAATAATTATAAAGTAAGACCGTTAACATTAGGAGATTTGTAAAAGTACAATGAGTAAAAACGTTATAATTATTAGAAAAAAAAATAAGACCGTTAACATTAGTAAAAATACAATATATAAACTAAATTATCATAATAGTAATGAAATTTCATTATTTGATATTTCATATAATTGAAAGATATATACCAAATCACATTGATGATATACCAAAATTATTCAAAGTTCCATAAAGTGTAATACAAAGTTTTTATGAACACCAAATAAATAAGAACAAACATAAAAGTTGACATTTATATTCATAATCAATTTAAAATAAACCAATCATGATTTAGAAAAGAATTTTCATTGATGATATACTAAAATTAAACCCATTTGACATTTAACATTCCAACAATTATACTTTATGACTTTATTTGAATAAATGAAATAATTATTAATATTTAATGCAGTGAAAAAACGGCATATTGGTTGTCAATATAGATTTAAATTAAGTAACTTTATTGTGGAAGGAACGTTTAATTAGAATGTTTATGCTTATATAACAATATAATTAAGTAACATTTTTAAATTATTAAAAAACATAGAAAAATGACAAGTGGAAAATAGTTAATTCAAAAATAAAAAATATTGTCATGTGACAAAATGAATGAAAAAAGAACATTTGGCAAAATAATTGTTATTTATTATGATATATTTTTTTATGTTGCTTTATTTTTTTTTATCGTGTCGGATTTTTATAACTTTATATATATTTTTTTATATGTCCTTCAGCATTTAAAACTTTATATTTTGACGACTTACACGTTTCCTTTATCAAATTCATACTTTCCAAATTTGGATTTTGGTCGTAACCTACAAATTTAATCGTCATTAATTTCATCTTTAATTTCACTAATTTTAAATTTGTATTTCCCTTATATAAAATTTTTAATGATCCCGATTTTTCTTTTCCAAATATATTTCAAACATTTATTTCTTATGCGTTCTTTTATCAAATTTAAATTTGTATGTTCCTTATATCAATAAAAAATTTATTTTGATAACTTAGGCGTTTCCTATATCAAATTTAAACTTTTGAAAATGAGATTCAATCGTAACCTACCAATTTAATCTTTATTAATTTCATCCATAATTTCACCCAATTTAAATTTGTATTTTCCATATATAATTTTTGTTAACAATCCTGATTTTTTCCCTCTAAAAATATTTCAAGCATTTATTTTTTGATAATGTTGTCCCATTATAATTATTACTTTCCTCATATAAAATAATATACTTACCTATATATATATATATATATATATATATATATATATATATATATATATATATATATATACACACACACACCAATTTTATAAACAACATTAACACTAAAACAAAGTGATTTTTTTTAATAACATACTAACCTACTTTGTTTTATCTTTATATAGTAACAATAAAATTTATAAATTTATACAATAAATATATACATATTTCGAATTTTGTCATAGTATTATACCTTATAAAATATAATTTCTTCCAAAATAATATTTGTCAGTAATTTCATCTATCATTTCACCTAATCTAGATTTGTATTTTCCTTATACAAAATTTTTTAATAATTCTGATTTTTCCCTCCAAAAAAATTTCAAGCATTTATTTCTTAGATATTGTTGCCCCATTATAATTATTACTTTCCTTATATAAAATAATAAAACTTACCAATATGCCTATATATTTATATTTAATTTTTATAAGCAACATTAACAATAAAACAAAGTAATTGACTCAATTGACGATTCATCTTCTTTAAGGAACAAAAAAACTAAAAGTTTTGTTCCTAATGTTTTACCCATCAATCTTTGGTCAAATTACACTAATGTAATTATCTATGATTGTAAATGTACTCATATGTGACGAAAAATATCGTTCAACTAAAAACAAAAAATATTGTCTACAAAGAGGTCCTTCAACGATTATAGATATTTATCGATTTTAATGTATCTTCTACACAATTCAATAGTATCAATAACTATATATATATATATATATATATATATATATATATACATATATATATATATATATACACACACACACACACAAATATTTGTAGACATTTGTATGTTTTTTATGTGTTCCCCGCGTTTAACGTGGGTTATAATCTAGTATCTTAATAAACTAGACTGACGTGTTAACTAGAAACAATCAGATCATCAATTAACAAACTTTAGAAAGTTGGTTGCAATTAAACTGGAAAAGACCATCCGGTTAGTGAAAATCCTATTGAATCAAAGAGGTTAAACCAGTAAAGAAAACCGGGTTTTAAGAAATCTAATTTTATCCGACCCAATATGTAGCACGTGTTACCCCTCAAAATTTTCTGCTACGTGTAAATTTGTTGAAATCCATCAAAAATCCGTCACATATCTATCGGAAATCCTCACAAATTTGTTACATTCTTATTTTTAGGGCCAATTTAAAACTTTTTCTTATACTTATTTAAATTCGCAGTATTCAATAATTTGCGGAATTTGTTCCCAAAACAAAATATTTGAATATTTCCAAATAAACATCTTCATTATATAAAATTTTGGGTTTTCGTTGTCAATACATATACATAAGCATAAACTTGTTTAAACATGCCTTACATCAGTTTATTTTATTATGGCCTAACAAATTTCTCAAATCACTCATCAACCATGTGTCTTCGTACCGCTACTTGTGATACAAAGAAACAGAGTGGGTTAGGCTTGGAGGCTTGGTGAGCACATAAAGTTTTCAACCCATAATAATTAAGTTCTTTAATTATATAATTCACCTGATTACCCGTTATCATTATTCTCAAATACTGATCCTAAAATATTGATCTCAAGGGACCTACCATCATGATCATCATCAACAACAGGTAAATACTACTTAGGGGATTCCTTTAGCAATATATGTCAATAAGACAACCATGGTGGGATAGAGTACATCAAATGAATATATTTCATTAACACCTATAGGTTGCGAGCTTGCCGACGTTTACACTGGACTGTCTAGAATAGTATGTGGTTGTCATCTATACTTTGTTAGACAACTGGTTCATCAATAGTTAAGTCATCCCATCATCATCTCATCATTTTCCTCACCCATCACTACCCAATATATTTTAGATATGAAAATACATATATGATTAAATCAAGTGAAAATCATATAATTCATCTAACACAGATATTAGGTACTTAATATAATAGGCACACATAGCAATTAATCATCTATATATTTTATATCTATGTGTAAGGTAAAAGTAACTATGTTATCACTAGTTAAAGTGGATGACTGGAAAGTTGGGTAGCGCTTGGCTTCAACACTTAGCCTTTCCTTTGATGTGACCTAGGTTTATTTATCACTAAGTGTCTAAGTCTTAGTTTATTATTTCTTATGACTAATGATAGTATATATTTCTCAACAATCCCAACGTCTACATCAAGATCTATCAAGTAAGGAACAACCATGTAGGATCATATCGTAGGTAGGGTTCGTTTAGTATACATAGTATACTATTTGGAAATCCCGTTTTAAACACCTCACTAAATCTAGTCTAAACATCATCCTTGTAAGTAGATCAATCAGTATAATGACTTGGAATCACTGTTAAATTTTATTTATAGATTCATAATAACGACTATGAATGTAAATATAAGTTACACTAAAAGCAATATGAGTGTCACTTAACTTATAGAGATTTTCCTGACAAAAGTATGGAAATTGCATTGGCAGAACGCCGACTTGATAGCTACTAATGTGGGGCACTCAGGGACCTCAAGGTTCCACTAAAATATCCTAGATACTAAGAATTTTCGGCTTAGGGAGTAGAAATTTTGAGAGAGAAAGAGAGAGGGAGAGAGAGAGAGATATTGGAGTGTGTGGGAAATCAAATGAGTTGAAAGATGTATTTATAGGTGAAATTCGGATGAAATGTGTTGTTCTTGCACTCAGGGACCTCTTAGAGGTGCGTGCATCACTCTTTGAACACGATGATCCATCCACTTTCTGAAACATGTCGTCCTTCGGCTGGTGCTGCGTGGCAGCTTCTAAAAGCTTGTGCTGCGCCTTTTTGTGCATGACGCATCTCGCAAAACTTCAAAAATTCATAACTTCTTTATACGAACTCCGTTTTTGACATTCTTTTTATCCATGCATAGCTATCGACGAGATCTACAAATTTCATTTAGACTATGTCAGCTAATTCACACCTTATTTTTTATATTTTATTTTAGAAGGATTAGACTGCTAATCTTCGTTTAAAGCTCATATCTTTTTCATACGACATCCGTTCTAGATTGTCTTTATATCAACAGTCTCCTATTAATGAGATCTTTGAATCTCATTTAGATTGTTTCGTCGAGAAATCATCTGATCTAAAATTAGATTTCTATGCTAACATAGTTGCGTTGAAACTTCGAAAAATCATAACTTCCTCATCTGAAGTTAGAATTGGGCGTTCTTTATATCCACGGTCTTGGTTTTATGATTACTATGACTTTCGTTTAGATTACTTAGGCTAATAAAAAACTTATCTCTGATTCACTATTCGACACAGTTTGTCGTATTGGGTTGAACGTGAAACTTCAAACGATCATAACTTCATTATACGAAGTCAGATTTAAGCGTTCCATTTATCCCCAAAATCCTCATTATGACTACTTAAACTTTCGTCAAGGCTATTTTTCTTAATTAATATTTTATTTTAATATTTTTTTAGCCATATTTATTAAGTTTTCACCTAATATTATATCTTATTCTAATAAAAGACTCCCTTTTTGCCAGGTGGCATCTCTTCAATTCATAAACTTTGAAAGTAAATTATCGATTATTCCTTTACGACATATCCCTAAAATACTCATCGGTTTATTCCCTAAAATCACATCTCCTTCGATTTTGCTTCTTGATTTTGGAATGTAGATATTGACTCAAAATTTAAAATTCTCCAATCTCTGATGGAAGCATCGATTCCCCTTTACCTTTTACCCGTAATTGATTACTCACAGCTGATAGGCAACTCCACCATCGTTCTCTCTCAATCCGATCAATGGCTTCAAGAGTTCTAACAGGAAATCGATGTTTGGCAGGTTCGTATTATCGTATTTCAGCAATGATTTCAAATAATTTTTTTTCTCTTTTATTTTTGTCAACTACAATGATTTTACATCCCGATTTCATTCTATTTGGTGTAAAGATACGATTTTTGATTCTTGATTCAGAAATTGATGTATATGTGGTCGGTGATTACTATGACTGGCAGATGATATGCAGTTCGATCCTTATGATGAAGTTGAACATACTAGTTATTTAAGATATCTTCTAGACTATTTAAAAATATCTCCGAGGTCAAAAATGAAATGTTTTTTTGTAAATTTACAGGCACAGTATAAGTTTCTACAGTTTGAAGCTCACATAGTGAAACTTCAGCAAGTTTTGAAAAGTTAAACAACATAGCTATTGTAATAGTTTTTAACCTGTAACATCCCAATTTCATTTTTAACTTTGTAATTCATAAAACAAATTATGGAAAACATCATCGAGTTATCTCATTTCATAAAAACCCTAGATCATATGTCTCAAAAGCATGTCATAAGATAATAATAATGTCCTAGTACAAATCCCAAGAATATAATAGTGCGGAAATTCGTGGTGTGATGCGCTGCTATCGTGCTGACTCCTTTCCCCTCGAAGAAGAAGGATCTGGAACAAAAACTGAAAACCATAAGCACAAAGCTTAGTGAGTTCCCAATCATACCACATACCATACAATAAGCATACCGTCTAACATGTCCGGGTACTGAACTACCCCTTCGGTCTCTTTCAACCGGTAACTGTCTAGCATATCAAGGTCTTGGCCTACCCCTTCAGTCTCTTTCAACCGGTAACTTGCCTAGCATATCAGGGTCCTAGCCTACCCCTTCGGTCCTTTCGACCGATACCTCGCCTAGCATATCAGGGTGCTGGCCTACCCCTTCGGTCCTTTCGACCGGTACCGGGGACTATTTCACCCTACTTCTACCATATAACATCCTAGTACATAAGCACATAAGTTATATACTGCCTAGCTTATCAGGGTGATGGCATTCCCCTCCGGTCCTTTCGACCAGTATTGGGGCCTATCCTACCCCTCCTACCACTATCACATAATATCATATGATACTAGCACATAAATCATAAAAGTTAGTGGCATCCAGATAATTTTCGCAAAAACAATCATCTCTATTATAACTCTTACTATTGGGTCGGCATTGGTGCCTTCGACCCACTTCTACTAGAAGATAACTCACCTCAATGTCGTGAAGTAGCTGAACTATCCTTGTCTCTGGAATCAACTCCTCTCAAACTCCTACATATAAAAATCTCCTTTAGTTACCCCTTCATATTTGTAACCCCTTTAAGGGTTAACTCAGGTCAAAGTCCAAGACAAAGTCAACCTTCTGGTCAAAGTCAACATCATGGTTGACTCAACTCGCCGATTTGGTCCATCAGCTCGTCGGGTTCCATGATCCATAAAACCATGGAAATCTCGATCCATCTCGTCGAGTTATTTCATGAACTCGTCGAGTTCCCACTCATAACAAAGTTGGGATATTTTACCCATAACTCACCAAGTACCTCCTTGAACTCGTCGAGTTCTTCAATCTTCAAAACCCAAAAACTATGGCCAACTTGTCGAGTCATCTCCTAGACTCGATGAGTTTGCTCAGTAACAGAAAATGTTGGGGGACCACGACCCAACTCGCCGAGTTGGATGAACAACTCATCGAGTCCCCTTAGTCCAAGTCCATTCAGTCACTTCCAATCGAGTTCAATGCTTCCAAACCATAGATTTGGTCCCCTAGGACTAAGTTACCATGTAAAGTACCTAACTTTATGTTCATGCATGGTTTCATGAAGCTAGAAACACCAAAACTAAGCTATGTAAGAGGTTTAGGGCATAGGGAAGAGCCAAGGCTAGATAAAGCTGGCAACTTTAAGCCTCATAAAGTCATGAGTGTCTAGATCTGAAGTCACAACTTCATGATACACTCAAATCCCGAAAATGACTTCAATATGGCCCAAAAATGACAACATAATACCCTAAATGAAGATCCAAGTAATAGAAAGCCAAGGTATCAACTTTATACCTCAAATGAGTTAGAAATTCAGCTCAAACTTCGGATCTACTATCTTCCTCTTGAACCCCCAAGCTTCTCCTTCCTTCTCAAGCTTCAAAAACACAAAAAAAACACATAACAATGGCTCAAAAACACTCGAAAGTGGATTAGGGTTTTGTGGCTAGGGTTTGGGGTGATGGAGGCTGCAAATGAGGCCAACCTTTGGAGGTTAAGGTGTTTAAATAAGATGCAAAACTCTAAAAATTAGGGTTTCATCTGGCAACCCTACTCATCGAACTGAGGCTCTCAACTCGTCGAGTAGACTTCAAGTCCCGCATCCAAATTCCATTCCTACTCGACGACTTTGGGGCCTCCAACTCATCGAGTCCCTTTGCAAAAATGAATAATTTGATTTAAAAATACATACCAGGATCCGAGCGTTATAAATCTCCCCCACTTATTTTAGACTTCGTCCTCGAAGTCTGTTGCGTCTTGGAATAGCTCTGGGTACTACTCCTTTATCTCATCCTCCGGATCCTAGGTCCATTCCGAGCCCTTACGGTGCTGCCATTGCACCTTCACCAAGTCAACCCTCTTGTTCCTAAGATCCTTCATCTTCCTGTCGAGGATGGCTACTGGTCACTCGATGTAGTTCAGGCTGTCATCCACCTGAATATCCTCTAGGGGAACTACTATGGAGTCGTCTACTAAGCACTTCCACAATTGGGAGACATGAAAAGTGTTGTAGATTTGACTAACATCGGCTGGCAGATCCAGCCGGTACACAACCTTGCCCACCCGGGCTACAACCCTTAACGGTCCGATATATCTGGGGCCCAACTTTCCCTGCTTCCTAAACCAAATGACACCTTTCCCAGGTGACACCTTTAGGAGGACCATATATCCTACCTCAAACTCCAGGTCTAATTGTCGCCTGTCCGCGTAACTCTTCTGCCAACTCTGGGTCGTCTGGAGTCTACTCCGGACCTGTTGGATCCTCTCTGTCGTCTTGAATACCAGTTCGGTACTCCCCATGACCCTCTGTCCAACCTCCCCTAACATATCAGGGTTCTGCACTTCCTCCCATATAACATCTCGAAGGGAGGACGGTCGATGCTGGCATAGTATCTATTATTATAGGAAAACTCTGCCAATGGAAGGTAGGTATCCCAGCTACCATCGAAGTATAAGACACACGCCCATAACATATCCTCCAAAGTTTGGATGGTCTTCTCACTCTGACCATCCGTCTGTGGGTGAAAAGTCGTGCTAAAGTGCAAACGAGTACCCAACTCGTCATGAAATTTCTTCCAGAATCTAGAAGTAAACCGCACGTCTCGGTCAGAAATCACAGAAACTGGCACTCCACGTCGAGCTACTACCTCCCAGATGTAGATGTCGGCCAGCTTCTCGGCCGAAATACTCTCCAAGATCGGGATGGAGTGTCAACTCTTGGTCAACCAATCAACGATGACCCAAATCGAATCCACTCCCTGTGCGGCCTTGGGAAGCTTCGTGATGAACTCTATAGTAATATCCTACCATTTCCATACAGGGATATCCAACGGCTGCGTCTTGCCGTGAGGTCTCTCGTGCTCGGTCTTGACCTTTCTGTAGGTCAAGCACCTCTCAACATACCAGACTACATCCCGCTTCATACAAGGCCACCAGTAATCAAGACGAAGATCTCTATACATCTTTGTCGCCCCGGAATGGATGGAAAATATGGACTTGTGTGCCTCCTTTATCAGGATCAGGTGCACACCGCCTCCGTATGGAACCCACACTCTGTGGTGAAGTGTCAACATTCCATGGCTATCATAGACGAAGTAGGAAATCTGATCCACGATACACTCACTCTTCTGGTGTTCCTCTTTCATAGCCTCCTGTTGGGCCTCCCGGATCTTCTCCAGAAGCGGAGTCACTACTGTCATCCTCAGACATATACTTCTAATCGGGGCTGTGAATGCCTTGCGGCTAAGTTCATTGGCCACAACATTGGCCTTCCCTGGGTGGTAGAGGATTTCACAGTCGTAATCCTTCACCACATCTAGCCAACGACGTTGCCTCATGTTCGTATTTGGATGATCCATGAGGTACCTCAAGCTCTTGTGGTCCGTGTAAATGGTATAACAAACCCCATAGAGGTAGTTTCGTCAAATCTTGAGGGTGAAAACAACCACCCCTAACTCCAGATCGTGCATCGGGTAGTTCACCTCATGAGGCTTCAGCTGCCTCGAGGCGTAGGCGATGACATGCCCTCTATGCATCAACACTGCGCCCAAACCCAAAATGGATGCATCGTAGTATAATGCCAAATCCTCCATGGCCTCTTGCAGGGCTAAGATCGGCGCCTCGCACAACCTCTTCCTGAATTTCTCAAACGCTGCCTATTGCTCATATCCCCAACGAAATACCACGACCTTCTTCATCAGCCGGGTCAAGGGTACTGCTATTGTCACACCCCCAAACCGGAATAAAGGAAAGGTTCGGGGGTGGAGGACATCATGTACAGTATCACAACAATTGCATAATAGTAATCAAAGCAAGCACAACCATTACATTGATAATATATAGTATTTACATCCGTTCGATACATTGTTTGTATGACATCAAAATGTATAGCAAAAGTATAAATGACGCGACTCTAAAAGCTCCGTCTTCTCAAAACCTGCTGGTGTATCTGTCAACCGGTTCCCTGAGAATACAAGTGGTTTTGAAAATGTATCAACATTTAAGTTGGTGAGTTCATAAGTATGTATTTAAGATGGAAAGTTGGTCTTTTGTTCTTTGAAAATGTTATAGTGTACTTCCAGAAAATCCAATATTTTCTTTAGTGAATGAATGTAGTCTTAGACATTAAGACCAAAATGTATGTAGTTACTGTATTATGAAATAGTGAACTGTACTTTGAGATAGTGAACTATAGTCTTATTAATGAATAAAACTATGTCATGGATGTTTCTTGAAATTGTATGTTGAACTAGGGTACTATGTACTAGAAAACTAGTGTAATGTAGTAGTGTTTGTAGTAGTTCTTGTAGTGGTGTTTGTATGAAAGACTTATTGTATGAATGCCTAGAATCCACCAGTTGTAGTTTAAAATAGTGTCCTGTAGATTCATTATTTAAAATAAAACCATTTGTATAAGAGCCTGGAATCCACCAGTTGTAGTGTAAAATAGTGTATTGTAGTTTTATTATTTAAAATAAAACCTTTGAAGTAGTGTTAATCCCGTAAACAAATGTATTATTTGATACTATTGTGAGTTTCATATAACCATGATTGATATGGCCAGTGGCCTCTACGAAGCCGTCGGAATGTTATGATATTTGTCACCCTAGGCCTGTCGGCCTAGCTGTTGCAAGCAGCTTAGGTGCGGGATTGTCAGTCATGTATAGATCTATACACAAATTCAGGCTCTCCATCCAGGAGATTCTGGTTATAATTTATAGGACTTGAACCGGTACCCTGATGGGTACCCCGAAGTAGTGCCTCACAACCCTGTATTAACTAGTTTACGTGTAGTGTAGTATAGTTCTCTTGTACTTGAAATTGTATGTATAACCTTGTAGTAGTGTGCTTTGTAGTGTAAAATAATTATACTTAAATAATTATTTAGTAGTGTCTCCTTGAATTAGTGGAATAGAGTAGTGTTCCATAAACTATACCTATTGTAGTTTATATGTATGTTCTTGTTCCTGTATAGTGTTCTTTTGAGCTTGTAAAATAGTGTAGTGTCTCCCAAAATATACCTATTATAGTTTAAATGTATGTTCTTGTATTGTTTATTGAACTTAGCAAAATAGTGTAGCGATTCATAAACTATACCAACTGTAGTTTAAATGTATGTCTTGAAATAAACAGAAGCATTTGCAATTTAACAGTGTGTATAATGTAGTAGTAAAAGAATTGAGTAAAGTTCCCTTTTTGCAGGGCATGTTACAAAAAGGTTAAAAATATATATAGATATATGTTGATAAATGTAATGATAAATCGGTTTGAAACAATTGCAAATGTTTTGAAACGATTTGAAATCGTTTAATTGCTAACACAAGAGTTCTTGTGTTTAACTTGTATTCCCCCCTAAAACATTGAAGATAGTGAAAATGTAGGGGTATTAACTCACCTCTAGTGCGTGTTAGAGTCTAAATATCGGAACTGTAGATATGATCCTCAGGCTAACGTACATGAAAATATCGGTATCCTAATAATATTTAAACACATAATCATATTTAAATTAGTGAAACAATTACTGAAAGTGTTAGACAACACTTAATTTATGTAAGGAATTTCTTACAAAAATTACCGAGAATTGATTGATGTGATGATGATGGTTTTCGGTCTAGCATTCACCGAAATCCTTGATTTCGATCCTAAAGCCTCAACCGAAAACCAGGTTCTCGGTCTTAAGGTGTTCTCGGTCAGGAACGTGTTCTTGGTTCTGGGTGTTTTCGGTCAGCTTAAAGATTTGAACATTGTTATTGGTGTTCTTGGTGAAAATTATGAAGATTTGAAGGATTTTTCTTGAAGGTTTGAAGGTTCTTGTATGATACTTGAGAGCAAAATGGGAGTGTTTTCGAGTGAAAAAAAAATGAGAAAATGACTTATTTTTCGAGGAAAAATATATATGCCCGTTGGGTTTTCGGCCGGAAAGGGGTTCTCAGCCGAAAAGGTTTTGTTGTCCGAGAGTTTTCGGCCGAAAAGGGTTTGCGGTCTGAGGGTTCTCGGTTCCAAAGGAAAAACTTTGATTTTTAAGTATATTTAATTCGAAATACTTATATAAAAACATCATTTATATAATTTAAATCATATTTAACCCTTATGATCTTAATAGAATTAATAAAAACACAAATTTTATTTAAAAGTTTGACTTTATTTGACTTGGAAAATAACGGGTTGTTACAGCGAAATCCTGTATGAATCTCCGGTAATAGCCTGCTAACCCGAAGAAACTCTGAATCTCAGATGGAGACTTCGGAACCTCCCATCTCATCACGACCTCCACTTAGGCTGGGTCGACCAAAATACCATTATGGTTGACAAGGTGCCCCAGAAACTGCACCTCGCACAACCAGAACTCGCACTTGGAGAACTTGGCATACAAGCTCTCCCTCCTCAAGGTATCTAACACCTCTCGCAAGAGCTCCTCATGGTGCTCCTGCATCTTGGAGTAAAACAAGATGTCATAAATAAAGACTATCATAGACCGATCCAGCATCGGTCTGCAAACGCGGTTCATGAGGTCCATGAACGCGGCATGGGCATTGGTGAGCCCAAAAGGCATCACCACGAACTCGTAGTCGCCATAGCGAGTCCGAAAAGTAGTTTTCTATACATCCTCATTTCTGACTCGCATCTAGCGGTAGCCTGAACACAAATTTATCTTGGAAAACCAAGATGCCCCCTGTAGTTGGTCAAAGAGATCGTCAATCCTCGGGAGTGGGTAACGATTCTTCACTGTTACCTTGTTAAGCTCCCGGTAATCTATACACATCCGATGTGACCCATCCTTCTTCTTCAAAAACAAGACCGGGGCTCCCCAAGGCGAACTGCTCGGCCTAATGAATCCCTTGTCTAATAGCTCCTACAGTTGTGTAGACAACTCCCGCATCACGAGAGGAGCCAACTGATATGGTGCCTTGGCTATCGGAGCCGCACCAAGGACTAGGTTGATCCTGAATTCCACCTATCTCTTCGGAGGTATCCCAGGAAACTCCTCTGGGAATACGACCGGGTAGTCTCGCACCACTAGCACATCTCTCACGGTCACCTCACCCTTCTCCCGGGTATCTTTGACGTAGGCGACATAACTTGTGCAACCCTGATGAAGGTAGCACCTAGACCTTGTTGTCGAACACAAAGTTGTCCTACGATGCGGCCTCTCACCTTGAATCACCAGCTCCCCTCCCCCCCCCCACTTGGGGTCCTGACACGTACCAACTATTACGCACAGTCGATCAACGCCGTATTAGGGCTCAGTCAATCCATGCCGATGATAACCTTATTCCTATGCAATGGAATGGGAACCAAATCCACGAGGTAACACTCATCTTACATCCTCAAAATGCAATCTCTGAAAACCTCTGATGCCCGGACAGATCGGTTGTCAGCAATCTCGACTTCTAAAGGACAGTCCAACGTCCCCGAAGACTCAGAAAGCCTATTGCTAAGTGCAAGAGAGACAAATGATCGGGTAGCCCTGACTTGAATAACACATGTACTTGTTGGATTAGGTGTCTAAGCCCATAACTATTATTGGTATGTACTTGATCCGATAGTAGCATGGTCCATTTGGGTTACATGGCATCGGAACAATTTGGATAGACTTTTGTGAGAAGAGGATATTTATGATTTATTAATATATTATAAGTTCTAATATATTAATATGAAATCATATTATTTAATTAGTATTGATCAAGAATTAGTTTGGAATTAATTCTGTGATCAAAAGAGACTAATTAAATAAATGGGGATTGATTTGTTAAATCATTCATTCTGATAAAGTGGGCCTATGATCCATAGTTCTTCATGTTGGGCTAAACCCATGTGGTGACCCATGGATACTCCATGGAGGTTAAAACCCACAGATCATGAAGAATGTGAAAAGTCATGCGTTACATGGTATAACCCTAATGTGCACACTATATAAGAAACCCCAAGGCTCATGAAATTGGCACTAGTGATAGTGATAAGAGGGCTAGCCGATTTATGAGTGGAAGTATTATTCTCTCAAGTTATTCTAATTGTTAGTGGTGTTATGTGATTCCATTTGAGGTACAACACTAGGGGCATTAAGTTCTTAAAGGTCCAAGGATTCCAACTACAAGAAAAGGTATGTTATCTAACTTGTTTTATTACCCATGTATAAACTTTTGTATGCTAGTTAGGGTAATACCTTGGAAAGTTCAAGTTTGCATGTATAATAGAGAAAACATAAATCCAAGGTATTTAGGGTTGCATGCACACCTTAGGAGTGTTAGAATGCTTAAAACCCAACTGTGGTATCAGATCCTAGGCTTGCTTTCATTATACTTAATGCTACTTGTTTTTCCAAAGTTGAAATTTGGCCATTTTCGCATCTAACTGCTCACCACGACGTGGCAGCTATTACCATGATGTGGTGGTGCACCTAGTTGCTGAATTTCATGTTTAGGCTAAAAATTGGATTGGGATAATTACTCTAAACTGTTTTTGGAACTATGAAACCTGTTTTCTTTGATATGGCAATGATCATGCTTGTCCAATTAGAAGATAATTGTCAAAGTTTCAAGTTTTATATTAAGTTCATATGATTCTTGAAAATTGTTTATATGAATTATGCATGCTTATGACTTTTGTTAGATCATAGAAATTATTTGACATGCTTGTTAGTTTAATTGGTGATCTAAATGCTTTTTAATGGACTCCATAACTTGTCCTCAAGTTATGGAATTTCAAGAGTCTTTTCCATTAAAATCATTAAAACTCATAAGTTATAGAAATGAAAGGTTTTGAATAGTTTCAAAACTTTCCCTCAAGTTTTGGAATTTGTAAAGTCACTTTAGAAAACTTTAATTCCAAACCCTAGAATTTTAAAAGTTTAAAATTCAATCGTTATACTATTGTAATATTATAGGTTTAATATATATATATATATATATATATATATATATATATATATATATATATATATATATGTATGTATGTATGTATGTATGTATATAAGTAAGTAAAGTCAGTCTTACCGTTAGTAGGCCTGATTCACGAAGTCGGTCTATAAGGGGGTATTAGGTTACTGCCTATAAAATGGCAGTTTAATGGGTGTCCACTCTCACCCACTGCTTCCTTGGCTGGTGGAGGGTCGTTAGCCGAAAGGGTAGGAGAAGACTCTAATTCTCCCTTCATCAAAATTATAACGATAAATATATAGTAACTAAACACTTATAAATTCCCAAATCTTAGTTACTTAGGAAAATGTGAATATGGTGCTAACCCATGAAATTGCACTTTGCACAGTGTTAAGCTGTTAATGGAACGTGTGTGGTTAACCGGCACACTAATCGAGACTGACAGTGTGTGGCAAAGGGTAGCTTGATGTTAATTATAGATCAATGAAGTGTGTATGGTTAACCGGCACATTGATTAGGTGGTGTAACATTGGGTGTATCAAGCTAATTTGCATGGTTATTCACACCTTGTTTGTGATCCTCGGCATCCCAGTCACAAACTTAAAAGGCACAAGCGAGATGTAAACATGCCATTGAAATTGTTCAATGAATCTCAAAGGATCTAGGAGTTTCAATTCACTTAAAACCTAAAACGTTTTTTCCGTTTTTCGTGATGGAAATTGGTAAATCGTCATTTACCTACCTTCAAATATTTTTCAATTTGGATTACGGCATCCCTCTTCCAAATTGTAAATTATTGTGTTGGGTCCTAACCTTAATATTTCATTTGGGTGTTATATTAAGGACTTAAATCAACTAACAAGAGTTTCTCCCATTGTAGATGTCTACTTCAGACAACTATGGTCTTCCCAAATCCTTTGGAACAAGATTTCCTCTTGAAGATGATGTCCCGCGGTTGGATCGTGGAAGTCATACTTCACTTCCTCTACCTCCTCCAATAATTCTCCCTAACCCATAAGTTCAAAGACTTGAAAAATTCAAGGTCACTCAAGCCCTACTTGCAATGAAACATCAGGATGGAAGACTTGTGTGTACTCACGTCTTGGAGATGAAGTCACATATTGACAGGCTGAGAGTATTGGGTGTCGAAGTCTCGAGGAAGTTGGCTGTTGATTGGGTTCTTCAATCACTTCCAGTGTCATATGGTGAGTCCATTAAAGACTACTATGTGACAGACCACAATATGACCCTTATTGATCTTACCAATTTGCTTATTACTGTTGAATCAACAATGATTTGGCATACTGGAAAAGCAAATTTGATTGGAAGATCTACTCCCCAAACTTCCATGGACATTGACAATGGAAACATTGGAAGTCCAGAAAAGATTGCTCTTTCCAACGGAAAGAGAAAGGCTAAGTTTGAGATTGTCCCGTGTACCATTCCCAAAGAGTCTATATGTTTCTGTTGCCAAGAAAAGGGGCATTGGTTGCGAAGCAGTCCTGACTACCTGAAAAATTTGAGAAAAGGTAGAATCGAAAAGTTTGACTCTGCCTCAGGTAAGTCTGTTGTCTAACTCTATTAAGTTCCTAATTGTTGATTCTTAACACATGATGTGATAAGGTTGCATTTTGATGTTTTGTAGGATCATGCAAAGGGAAGGAAGCTTAAAGGAACAGTATGTTGAATCTGATCGCGAAGATGGATTTCAATCACATGGTTCGAAGATCGGATTTTTGAGTTGCTGCTTAGGAGTTATGATAGATTGCTAGGAAATATGTAATAACATGGTTTTCATTTGTAATTGCATTGTAAGGAAAAGGTTTTTCCGCATTTTATAAATAAATAAAATTTTGTTTTATCTCCTTGCAATGGCATTTGTGAAAATTTATGTTTGTATGTTTCTATGTTAGCAATATGAATTTGATTCTTTCGTTTGTGGTAGTGTCGAGTATTTGCCAAATAAGGAAAGATTTTCATCTGCTAAGTTTGAATTGGACAAAAACTTGGAATCATGCAAGTTGTATTGTATGATGAATGAGATTTTTCATCTTTGGTAAATTAAGACTAATTCGTTGTTCACATGTATATGTGAGTCAAGTGAAGGGCTAGGGGATCGGGTACACTAGGTGTGCGCTGGCCAATATCCACCACAAAGATCAATAAGACTATTCGTCATGATTTACTAAAGTTTTGTAAACATGGTTATGCTTACAAGTTTATGTATAATTATGAAACATTGGAAATAAGGTTCAATGTATGGCAGAACGAATGAGAAGAATCAAATTAGGCAGAAAGATAAAAGTTTCTCCAATCTGAAAAGATGGGAGAGTACTTTAATATCGTGTTTTATGATCATCTTAATGTTTGTGGAAAAACATATCATAATTGATCCTCTAAATACATCTTAGTGCATTTGTATGGCTAAGAAGAGGAATCGTGAATTGTTGAAATAGGTTAAATCATGAAGATGAGTCATATTTCGTTCCCAAAACAAGTCTTAGAGTCATACTCCAAGATTGTAACCTTGAGTGACATAATCTTAAGAAAGGTTTAAAACACTTATCAAATGTAGAGTAAAAGTTTTCTACTCTTGTACATTTGAAATTGGTAAGTTGTGATGTTTTGGATAAAACAAAGACCAACTAAGGCCAATTGTGTGAACTGTTTGTCTTGATCGATTAGAATCCCCACTAACTCTTGAATATTGGTTTGTCAAGTAGTGTTCCTTGACAAAGTGAATCATATATGTTAAGAGGTCAGTGAGAGTCTTAAAGTTCTTGATAAGTTTCAAGAACTAATCAAGAATAAAACCTATTATTAAACACTAGCACACGACTTGAGGTTTGTGACCTATCGTGTTGACATATTCTTGTTTTTGTGCCCATTCTAGTTAAATTTGACTATGCATGTGAGTTCTATGAGTTCTCGGTTGTTTTAATAACTACTTGGAATCAATGGTAGGCCCTTGTGCTACTAGGTGGCAAGAAATTAAGATTGAACAAGTTCAGTCCATATGAGTTTGGATTTGTCATTAACCCTGTCTTGTGATTATGGTCATGACAAATTCACATGGATAGGTACACATACACCAAAAAATCTAAGTGTCATAAGGTTTCTCTATGATTCATGAAAATGATTGTGAGGAAACGCTTTCACTAATTAGATTTTAAGGAGATAGAAATTGTGATATTTGCATTCTCAAATTCAATTATGATTACAGCATCTCTCTTCATAATTCGAATTGTGAGAAATGACACAGCTCTAAACATTTCAGACTTATGGCTGTAAGTTCTAAAATTATTAAGACACACACGCGAGCTATCTACATAAAGGTGTATGATTTTGAGAAGCCTAGATAAAGTCTTATCGAAACATCTCGTATCAGAAATTTGAACTTTGGTAATGAAATTCAATACGTATTGATTTTTAGAAGTCCATATGATTTCTAAATACATGTCAAAGCTAGTGGGAGCATAAGTGTTATGCTAGTAAGATAATAATTATTATACTAGTGGGAGCATAATTATTATGGTAAGTGTTGCAAGTTAGCAATGTTAATTATAGAAAACAAAAGGTTCAATTCGCAAAGTTGTGGATTTGAAAAAGTTGATTTGCTATAATTAAGGGAGAGGAATTTATACTTCATTTCAAAATCTAAAAGCTTAGATTGAGTTTTTAATCAAATTTAGTCATATATATATATATATATATATATATATATATATATATATATATATATATATATATATATATATATATATATATGTATATATATATATATATATTAATGTTATGTTGGAATGGTTCAATATATTGAAAAGTTAATTGCGTTCACAAAATTTGATTATGATTACGGCATCCCTTTTCATAATCAAAATTATGAGAACATGGCAAATAGAAATATTATAGCAAAAGACTGATTAAGTATCATGTATTTATGTTAGACATTATGAATCGTGTCCCGTATGCTTTGGGTACAATATCGATTCATATGCTATAATATTCTCGTGCTCTAATTTTCCGAATGCCTAGGGCATTAAGAGGGAAAAAAAGAATAGAACCAGATATGACTAAAGTGGTTAAAGAACTGTTAAGGACAATCTAAGGTTCGCCAATGATTGGTCGCTTAAGGACAGTTGGAAGTATAGTAATGGATGGACCATATTGATACTATTATAAATAGACAGGAGTCTATTAATAAAGAGTTGTCGTTTGGCAAATATTGAATGTTTCCATATTGAGAGTTGAAGAATAGATGAGAAAGTTTGAAAACTTTTATGCAAGAAGGATGTTCAAAGGAATGTACTTTGAATTTGAGACTTCATTTCCATGGAATTGTCTTGTAATAATCTCCAAAGGAATATTTTGTAATATCATTGGTCAAGTCTCTGTGACTTTTGGCACCTAGATATTACAAAAGAATCTTTGCATGATAGTTTAGAATCTAACACTTTCTAGCAGTGACAAGAATTTGGAATTCTTACACTTGCAATAAGGATTTGGAATTTTGAAATGAGCATCATTGAAATGTTTTTTAGTTGATCTATTTCACAAAGTAAGGACCATAGACAAACATAGTGTGCATGCTTGGAGCATGGAATAACTATTGTTTAAATTCAAGTATTAAGTTGAATATTCGAAACATCATACAATGAATAAATGATTAATCAATATGGATCAAAAGTTTTGGGGCCATATAGGATTAGTATTATTCTTGAGTTTCACATTGCATGTTTTTACTTCCCGAATAACTAGGTTATTCAAACCATACACAGTCGATCATACTTTGGAAGTAGGTATTGAGGCAAGACTGTCATGAATGGGTCTGTAGTTTGTCTAGGACAAAGAGGTTGCAGTATTCATGAGTGCTCCTGGAATAAGATTCGAGTATTGGATTCAACCCACGCTCATCTGAATTACTTGATGAATTTTATCACAAGTGATCATGAGACGATAATATCTTATATTCTTCAAACGGAGACGTGTAAGTTGTAGTTGCGAGTCGGTTGCACATTGACATATGTAAACACACCAGTAACTTGGTTTTCATAAAACAGACCATTGTGTGTAATTTGATAAGTAAGTACAAGCGAGCATTTGAGTCGAAGTTTATCCATTCCTTTTACCCACATGTGGATAAAAGCGATATCTTTGGGCCTCTCAAAGATTTATTGATGACATCAGGCCTTGACTGATTTGATTTATTTAATTATTCAGTTGTCATAAATTGGAAATCGAGAAACAATAGATGGACAGAGAGAATGATTATAATCCATGTCTCAGTCCATATGATATCAAGAATGGAGGAATATATTATCCCTTATCTAATGGACACGTCATTGACAAGTTTAGAGTTCGACAACGGTTTTTAAGAGCTACGATTGCTAGTCGGGTTGGAGTCATGCTTGCAATAATAGTTATTAGACTTATCCAAGTGGGAGACTGTTGGATTAGGTTTCTAAGCCCATAACTATTATTGGTATGTACTTGACCCGAGAGTAGCATGGTTCATTTGGGTTGCATGACATCAGAACACTTTTGATAGACTTTTGTGAGAAGAGGATATTTATGATTTATTAATATATTATAAGTTCTAATATATTAATATGAAATCATATTATTTAATTAGTATTGATCAAGAATTAGTTTGGAATTAATTTTGTGATCAAAAGAGACTGATTAAATAAATGGGGATTGATTTGGTAAATCATTCATTCTTATAAAGTGGGCTTATGATCCATAGTTCTTCATATTGGGCTAAACCCATATGGTGACCCATGGATACTCCATAGAGGTTAAAACCCATGAATCATGAAGAATGTGGAAAGTCACGAGTTACATGGTATAACCCTAATGTGCACTCTATATAAGAAACCCCAAGGCTCATGAAATTGGCACTAGTGATAGTGATAAGAGGGCTAGCCGATTTGTGAGTGGAAGTATCATTCTCTCAAGTTATTCCAATTATTAGTGGTGTTGTGTGATTCCATATGAGGTGTAACACTTGGGGCACTAAGTTCTTAAAATTCCAAGGCTTCCAACTACAAGAAAAGTTATGTTATCTAACTTGTTTTATTACCCATGTATAAAATTTTGTATGCTAGTTAGGGTAATACCTTGGAAAGTTCAAGTTTACATGTATAATAGAGAAAACATAGATCCAAGGTATTTAGGGTTGCATACACACCTTAGGAGTGTTAGAATGCTCAAAACCCAACAGTATTGGGATACTATTCACATTGAATGATCATAAGCAAAACACATAAAACATAGAACATAAATATCATAACCGACTTGTAATAAGAGTTAGGGAGAAGAAAACATACTAGTCACCACATCCGGTGCGGCATACGCCTCCTCGGCGGTCAGCTGGAAGGCTCGGCTCCTCACCACTGGAGCATCTATCTTGCCCTGTCATCCATCCGTGATCCGTAGGGTCGTTGGGGTTGGCGCCGCCACTGGCGCTCCTGATGTCAATATTGGGTAGTTGGCCTTTTTATGGCCCTTCTGATTGTAATGAAAGCAAATAAGGCTGATGTCTGAAGGGTGGGGTAGGGGCAGTACAATCCCTACCAAAGTGCCCAAGCTTGCCGCACTTATAGTTGCCCGATGATCCTAATCTACAAACTCCCTCATGTCTCTTGCCACATTTCCCACACCGACTCCAGCCCTACTAGCCGTTCGACCTAGAGTCGGATCCCTTGGATTTCTTCCCCCGAAACCCTAGTCACCTGCCCAGCCTCCGCCTTCTTCTTCTGGATGTGCTCTATATCAATCTTCCATTTTCTCGCCCTAGCTATCATGTACTCTATATTCGGGCATGCTGAGTAGCTGACATGTTTCTGGATGTCAGCTCTTAACATATCGTAATACCGGGTTTTCCTCATCTCCTCATCAGCTGTGTACTGAGTCACCAGTAAGGCCCTCTCCCTGAACTTGGTGGGAATCTCCGCCATTGACTCAATTGACTATCTCATATCAAGAAACTCTCTCGCTAGCTGTTGAATCTCCGTAGCTGGCGCAAACTCGGCCGTAAACCTAGTCAGAAAGTCCAACAAAATCATAGCCTCAATATCGGGGGCTCCCAACGAATCACTAACTGCCGCCCACCAGTCTCTAGCTCTGTCTCTCAAACAACCTTCAGCATATCGGACCTTCGATCCCTCAGGGCAGAAGCTCGTCAACTATGCAGACTAAGTGTTTGCAATCCATCTCCTAGCCACAATGGGGTCCTTCACCCCATGAAAATCTAGCGCACCACATCCCCTGAAATCCTTGAAGGAGAGTGTGTGTGTCCCTAACTGGCCAGATGCCATGTCACTTCTGAATGCCCTCAGGAAATCCTCCATCAACTCAATGATCCCTTCCTTGATCGACCCGAAAGTCACTGGGGTCGCCTCAAGGATGCCTCTCGTAATCTCATAGACAATGAACTCGTGCAATCCGTCATCAATCGGCTCGAAACCTGCACCCGAACCTGAACTTGAACCTGACCCAGACCCTGAACCACATGCTCTGTGACGTGTCACCATAATTCTGAAACAAAACACATAATCGTCAGGGTCATATATAACCTCGAGAGGTCTCACACACTCTACAAGTTCCCTAGTTCTATCTCAGCCCTCCTTGAATTGATTACGGATCCTCTGCTTTCAGTAGTACAGGCCCATACTACCTTCCACATCTATCCAAGCTTTCCTCAAGCATTTCCTTGACTTCACCAAGTCCCTTTCACTACTACTGCTTGCTGCAATAATCTCATCTTAGGCTTACCCTAGGGTAACCTCCAACCCACTCTCTGCCATCAGCTGTATAAGAAGTCCCTGCTATCTATCCCAAACTACCTCGCGAATACCACTACATATTACTAATACTAGATAATTCTTCGAATGAGAGGTCCTACCCTACAACGGTTAGAGTTAGACAAGAGCTGCGAAATATCGCTAGACCTAACCTTCTAAAATTATTTAGTACTCATAATATGTAACTTAGCGTATTCGTTTACTAGTTAATTAAAGATAATTAGAACTCCTAAAAGCACAAATCAAGCAGCATTCGAGCATTGAATAACCAAAACCAAGCATATCCTAATCAGGCCATCATATCACTGACTAATCAGTAAGCACATACATCAGGCACATAAGGCATCTTCTTAGATACTTAGCCCTAATCTAGCATGCAGTTCTCATGATCATACAATAGGCATATAAGGCATCCTTCCTAGATCCTTAGCCCTAATCTAGCCTGCAGTTCTCATAATCAGGTCATATATCATAACAAACATGTATGGGTATCTTGGGGAAAAGTTACTTGAGCTCGGCCGGTTGCACGCATCAAAATCCTTGTTCTTTATCAAAAACCTTGTTCTTTATCAAAAACACTTTATTTTAAGTTTTAGAAAAAATATTTTCTTGTAAAAAGATTTCAAACCCTCGATTTGTGTCTAGACACCCACAAAGGTGTGTCTGAATCCCTCAAACCAATGCTCTGATACCAACTAGTGACATCCCAAAATTCAAGACCAAAAATTTCATTTTTAATTTAATAATTCATAAAACAGATTATGGAAAACATCATCGAGTTATCTCATTTCATAAAAACCCTAGATCATATGTCTCAAAAGCGTTTCATAAGATAATAATAATGTCAGATTACAAATCCCAAGAACATCATAGTGCGGAAAATCGTGGTGTGATGCACTGCTATGGTTCCGGCTCCTCCCCCCCCCCCCCCCGATGCAGAACGACCTGAAACAAAAACTGAAAACCATAAGCACAAAGCTTAGTGAGTTCCCCCATCAT
Source organism: Lactuca sativa (assembly GCF_002870075.4). Lineage (NCBI taxonomy): Eukaryota > Viridiplantae > Streptophyta > Magnoliopsida > Asterales > Asteraceae > Lactuca > Lactuca sativa. The sequence goes on along the minus strand of NC_056627.2, from coordinate 287,461,747 downwards.
ACCACATACCATACAATAAACATATTGTCTAACATGTCCGGGTACTGAACTACCCCTTCGGTCTCTTTCAACCAGTAACTACCTAGCATATCAAAGTGTTGGCCTACCCCTTCAGTCTCTTTCAACTGATAACTTGCCTAGCATATCAGGGTGTTGGCCTACCCCTTCGGCGCTTTCGACTAGTACCGGGGACTATTTCACCCCTACTTCTACCATACAAGATCCTAGTACATAAGCACATAAGTCATATACTGCCTAGCTTATCAGGATGCTAGCATACCCTTCGATCCTTTCGACCAGTACTGGTCCTATCCTACCCCTCCTACCACTATCACATAATATCATAGCATACTAGCACATAAATCATAACAGTTAGTGGCATACCCGATAATTATCGCAAAGACAATCATCTCTACTATAACTCTTACTAGTGGGTCGACATTGGTGCCTTCGACCCACTTCTACTGGAAGGTAACTCACCTTAATGTCGTGAAGTAGCTGAACAACCCTCGGCTCTAGAATCAACTCCTTTCAAACTCCTACACATAAAAATCTCCTTTAATTACCCTTTCATATTCATAACCCCTTTAAGGGTCAACTCTGGTCAAAGTCCAAAACAAAGTCAACCTTCTGGTCAAAGTCAACGTACTGGTCAAAGTCAACATCCTGGTTGACTCAACTTACCGACTTGGTCCATCAACTCGTCGAGTTCCATCATCCATAAAACCCTGGAAATCTCGATCCTACTCGACGAGTTCTTTCATGAACTCGTCGAGTTCCCCCTCATAACAGAGTCGGGATATTTCACACAAACTCGCCGAGTTCCTCCTTGAACTCGTCGAGTTCTTCAATCTTCAAAACCCAAAAACTATGGCCAACTCGCTGAGTCATTTCCTAGACTTGACGAGTTTTCTCAATAAATGAAAAGGTTGGGGGACCACGACCCAACTCGCCGAGTTGGATGGACAACTCGTCGAGTCCCCCTTAGTCTAAATCCATTCATTCACTTCCAATCGAGTTCAATGCTTCAAAACCATAGATTTGGTCCCCTAGGACTAAGTTACCACGTAAATTTGCTAACTTTACGTTCATGCATAGTGTCATGAATCTAGAAATTCCAAAACTAAGCTATATAAGAGGTTTAGGGCATGGGGAAGTAGGTATGTCAACGAGGGAAAACGGGACGGGAACTGCATCCCCCGCCCTTGCCCTCTAAATTTTCCCGTTTCCATGCCCCCGAAATATCTAGCTTTCTCATCCCTACCCCCGCCCCCAAATTCCTAGATTACCTCCCGCCCCCGTTTCCCCGCCCCCGAAGAAAACACAATAAATTCAAAGTTATAAACCAAAAAATTTCAAAGAAATATGATCGATTACAGTAAAGTTCCACAAAAAAACACAATATAACCAAATCTAACATCTGATTAAAGTTCCAAAAAAGCACAATAAATCCATAGTAACAAACCAAAAAATGCACGATAAATTCGAAGAAACATCAATGATTACTATAACACAAAATCATTCTACTTACCATCTTTCTCTTCATCTTCATCAACATTTAAGTCATCGCCACCATCCACAAGACTACCTATAAAAATATTATAGTAAGCAACAGTTAGTATGGAAATGAAAAACATATAACAAATAGCAAAAAGAATGCATACCTTTTTTCCCACCAAATAACCAATTTTTGGTGCATATGATATCTTTAATTGTTTTTGGACGAAGTTTACTACGATGTGGAGCAACAATTCTACCACTAGTAGAAAAGGAAGACTCTGAAGCAACAGTAGAGATGGGAATAGCCAATATGTCTCTTGCAATCACACTCAAAGTAGGATATTTAATAGCATTTAGCTTCCACCAAGCTAAAATATCAAAATCGTGACTCCCCGGTAAAGTTTTTTCTTCTAAATACACTTCTAACTCTGTTTTCTCACAAACAAAACTACGAGAAAAGTTCCATGAAAAAAAAAGCATCTAATGATTATGTCTCAACTCTAGGAGTTGCACTTTTAGTAGAAGTGGGGACACTATCATCATTGCTTGTTTGGCTCACACATCTTGAATCATATATTTGATATATACCCTCACAAATTGCTTTAACATTCAATAGATGAACTTTTGCTTTATCATCTCCATAAATAAGATGGAAAAAGTACTCTTATATTTTCATCTTAAACCTAGGATCCAAGATGGTAGCCATAGACATGACCCCATAAATATCTTCCCAATACTTATCAAATTTTATGACCATACTTGACGCCATTGTACTAACTTCAATGAACTTGGAGTCATACCATTTCTTTAAAGCTAACTTTATTTAACAAATTTTAGGGAAAAAACTTTAGTGGTAGGATATCTTGTTCCTGAAAAAAATTCTGTGACACTATAAAAGATCTTCAGTCTGTCACAAAGTTCATTAGCCAATTCCAATCACTTTCATCAGGTAAATTCTTATATTAGGGCTTTTAACCTATTTCACGGCAGTAGCAAGCATCAAGTATGTAGAATCCCAACGTGTTTTGCAGTCAAGGGCTATTTTTTTCACAAATAACACCATAATGTTTTGCATTTTGTTCAAATGACTCCATTCTTTTTGGTGTTGCTGTCCAAAAAGAAACACTCTCACGGACTTTCTCGATCCCCTTAAAGGAATCCAACCCATTACTCGCAATTAAGTTCAAAATGTGCGCCGCACGTCGCATATGAAACAACTCCCAACCTAAAATCAATCCATCAGAAGGCATTTTTTCTGTTATCGGTTCAATCATGCAATCATTTGTTGAACAGTTATCAACACTTAAACTCCAGATATGATGGAAGTTGTCTGGAGTTTGGAGAGAATCGGTCGTCGGCGTTAGCAACGGGAAGTCCGGAATTGTGAATAAAATTGAACCGTCATCACTTCTTACGTCGGTTCAATACGTCAAAAGATAAAAAGATGCAATGGGATATTAACGATTAACCCTACTGATACAATTAGTCAAATACAAGTCAATTTCATTATTCAATAAATCAAAATCTCAAATATAATTTAAAAAAAAAGATTAATTATATCTATATACACATAATATATATATATATATATATATATATATATATATATATATATATATATATATATATATATATAACATATTAGCGGGGTCCCCATGGGGTTTCGGGACAGGACTGCCCACCCTTGCCCCCCGCCCCCGAAATTAAAACGGGGTTAACCTTGCCCCCGCCCCCGATTTTTTTTAAAAAACTACCCCTCATACGGGACCGGGGCCCCGCGGGACTTTTTGACATCCCTATGGGGAATGGCCAAGGCTGGATAAAGCTGACAACTTTAAGCCTCATAAGCTCATGAGTGTCTAGATCTGAAGTTACAACTTCATGATACACTCAAATCCCGAAAATGACTTCAATATGGCACAAAAATTACAACATACTACCCTAAATGAAGATCTAAGTAATAGAAAGCCAAGGTATCAACTTTATACCTCAAATGAATCAGAAATGCAGCTCAAACTCCGAATCTACTATCTTCCTCTCCCCAAAGCATCTCCTTCCTTTTCAAGCTTCAAAATCACAAAGAACACATAACAATGGCCCAAAAACACTCGAAAGTGGATTAGGGTTTCGTGGCTAGGGTTTGGGGTGACGGAGGCTGCAAATGAGGCCAAACTTTTGGAGGTTAAGGTGTTTAAATAGGGTGCAAAACCCAGAAAATTAAGGTTTCACTCTGGCAGCCCTACTCGTCGAGTTGAGGCTCTCAACTTGTCGAGTAGACTTCAAGTCCCGCGTCCAAATTCCATTCCTACTCGACGAGTTTAGGGCCTCCAAATCGTCGAGTCTCTTTGCAAAAATGAATAATTTGATACAAAAATATATACCAAGATCCGAGTGTTACATAACCTCTCTCTCCTATAAATATTGTATTGTCAACTTAAAGTCTCAATGAAATAAGCAACCTTCAAGGAAAAAGATGAAAAAAAAACCTTAGATTTTAGATTTCACTCTTCTATGTGTTAGTATATGTTTGTTCGACAGATTGTTTGAGACATTTGATTGTGTGTATATGATCTTGTGTATGCATTCTATGTTAATATGTGCCTTTTTTACTAGCCAAGTTTTGATACCAAAAGAAAATTCCCATTTACGGCAACCTTTTAGCATGTTACTAGGTGTTTGTTTGATTAACCAAGCTTTGATACGGTAACACATGCAGATTCGGGCTACTCAATTAAATAGAATAAGCTATAAAAATGACATTTTTATAGAATATTATTTGGGATAAATAATCTTAACCAAGTTAATCTATATATGACAAGGGTTCCATACATATAAATAACGGCGAAATCCAACTTCATATAAAGAAGTTATGCTTCTTCGAAGTTTTATGATTAAACCAGCACAACTCTGTGTATCGTAAAAGTGGATTTTTGGTAAATTACTTTTTATCCTAAGTGATCTAAATGAAAGGCGTAGTAGTCGTTAAACCGAGAGCGTGCACATAGAGAACGTCCAAATCTAACTTCATAAGGGAAAGTTATGATTTTTCGAAGTTTCGACATAAGAATGCGGGCACAGAAATCGAAATACAAATCGGTTGATTATTAGCCGAAACAATATAAATGAGAGTTGAAGATCTCGTCAATAGGAGTTTGTCGATATAAAGAACACTGAGAACAGAGTTCGTATATAAGAGTTATTGTAACGCCCGAGTCGTCAGGTATTTTCTTATGCAACTTATTCAAATATATATATATATATATATATATATATATATATATATATATATATATATATATATATATTATGGATGAGGGTCGTACGTTGGGCGTACATAATGTACACACGACATACACATTGTGAGGCCAGAATCGGGGAAGTCCCTGTGTACGCTGGGTGTAGTCTGGCAAGAAGAAAAACCTAAATTTTAGGGTTTGCACCCTATTTAAATAACTTATGTCCTTCATAACCTCATTCTCTCAGCCTCCATCACCCTTAGAGTGTTAGAACCGAACCCTAAACCTCTTGCATGCTTTTTGAGCTTACCTTGTGCATTTTTGGTGTTATTTGGTGGTTTTGAAGAAGAAGGTGTTTGGAGAATAAGCAAGGATGTGAAGAAAGCTTGTAGATCCAAAAGTTTGGCATCATTTCTGACCTATTTGAGGTATAAAGCTTAAACCGTGACCATTGCATGCTTAGATCTAGTTTTGGAATGATTAATGTTATATTTTGGTCCCATAGTTGAGATTCTTTGAGTTAAAGGAGTTTTAGTCCATATGAGTTGTCCTTTTAGGATCTTGGAAGTGTTAAGAGCCATAAAAATTGGACCTTGATGGTTTAGTATCAACCATGAAAGTGCTACATATCAACTAAGTATGTTTATGGACTTAATGTATGTCTTAATCCCCATCCATGCATGCAAAAGCATAAAGTTGAAAACTTTATGGATTAGGACGTTTTTAGGGACCTAGATCTATGTTTTGGACATTAGGGATTAATGGATTAAGTCACAAGAAGGTTTTTGGGTTGGCTGGCTAGTACGTTGAGCGTACTCCCTGGTACGCTGTGCGTACTAGGTCAAACGCCCGTATCTGGTCAAGACCAGCGTATATTGGGCGTACATGCAGAGTACGTCGCGCATACACATGCAGTGGACAAAAGTGATTTAGGGCTCCTGGAAGTTGGGCCTCAAGCCCACCATTGGATTAAGGCCTTTGTGCCAAGGGCTATGATGGATGGTATTTGGGCCTTAGATTTTATTTGATTGGGGCTTGGACACTTTAGGTTGTTTTGAAATTAGGCCTTGGGAGGAAGAGGCCCACTAAGGCAAGGATTAGGGAATCTTTTTCCTTAAGACATGAATTAGGGTTTGGAGCTTGGAGTCATAATGTAATCTAATAGCTAATTAGAAATTTATGTTTTGTGATAGGGGAGGAGTTCACGGGTCATTCTTTGAGTACGATTTAACACCACATTTTGAGGTGAGTCTCCATTCGTAGAATTCGTGGGTCAAAGGCACCAAGGCCCACCCACTAGTTATGATATGACATGATGATTGTCTTTGTGATAATTATCAGTTGTGCATGTATTATTTGACAATTCTTTGAATTATGTGTGATATTATATAGTAGTGATAGGGGTGAAATAGACCCGGTATCTGGTTGAAATAGACTGAAGGGGCAGGTCGAGCACCCAGATATGCTCGACATTATCCGGTTGAAATAGACCAAAATGGCAGGTCGATCACCCAGATATGTTCGACAGCATCCGATTGAAATAAATCAAAGGGAGTAGGCTAGCACCTGGATATGCTTGGCAGTATGTTTATTATGTATGTGGTATGGTGGGGGAACTCACTAAGCTTTGTTCTTACAGTTTCAATTTGTGTTTCAGGTACTTCCAACTCGAAGGGAAAAGGACCGACATGATCGCATCACATCACACCATGACTTTCCGCAGTAGAGATTTTGGGACTTATGCTCTGATAATACTTTTCTACGTTTTTTTGTTAAAATACTATGATCATCGTATGTTCACATTGCTTTTGAAGTTGATGATGTTTCGGGATATGGATTTAGTAACTTTGAAAATGAAATTTTTGGGTCGTATACTTGGGATGTTACAAGTTGGTATCAGAGCCTTGGTTTGACGGATTCAGGCACACTCTCGGGTGTGTCTGAACTTAAATCCAAGATTTGATTGGTTTTTATAAGAAAACTATTCTTTTAACTAAGGGTTTTAATAAAGGACAAGGAGTGTGATGCATGAAATCGGCCGAGCTCAAGTAAGTTTTCCCCAAGATACCATACATGTTATTTGTGATGATTTGTTTATAAATATGTGAATTGCATGCTCGTTAGGGCAAGGGATATGCTCAATTTTTTTACATGATAGAATTCTAGGAGAGATGTCTTAAATGCCTACTGTATGAGCTTGTAGACTTACATGCCAATGCTGATCACTAAGTGATAGGATGGTCTAATTATGATATGTTTGTTTCTTTCTACCCGAAGCCTGAATGTTGCTAGCTTTGTGCTTCTAGGAGTTCTAACTAATTTCAATAACTAGTAAGTGAATACGCCAAGTTACATGTTATGCTAACCAAATAATTTTAGAAGGATAGGTTTGGCTCTACTACACATCTCTGGTTTGAGTCTAACCATTATAAGGTAAGACCTCTCATTCGAAGAATTATCTGGTCTTAGTAATATGTAACAATATTCGTGAACTAATTAGAGGGAGTTAGTGGAAGTTCTTTCGGCAGTTGATGGCAGTGAGTAGTGAGATGTTTTGTTTCATGATTTGTAGAATGTGAAATTTCATGATTTGTATTCATGACCCTGATAGTTGTATGTTTTGTTTCAGAATGGTGATCACACGTCAAGGAGTAGTAGATTTAGGATCTGGGTTTGGTTCGGGTATGGGTTCTGAGCCGATTGATAATGGCCTATGAGAGTTCATTGCATCTGAGATTACTAGAAGCATCCTTGATGCAACTCTGATGATTTTTGGGTAGATCGAGGAGGGTGTTATCGAGATTATAGAGGATTGCCTTAGGGCCTTTTCTGGAGTGATATGGCACTTAGCCAGTCTAGGACTCGCACACTCTCCTTCAAGGATTTCAGGGGATGTGGAACACCAGACTTCTTCAGGGTGAAGGACCCCATCGCAGCTAGACGGTGGGTAGCAGACATTGAGTGTGCTCAGATAACCAGCTTCTTCCTTGAGGGGTCGAAGGTTGGCTTTGATGCGAGTTGTTTAAGGAAGTGGGCTAGGGACCTGTGGGAGGAGGTTCGTTATGCTTTAGGAGGTCCAGCTATTGAGGCCATAACCTGGCCATATTTAATGACCAGGTTCCGAGTAGAGTTCGCACCAGCAGTGGACAAACAACAACTGGCCAGAGAATTTCTGGACATGAGACAGACAACAGAGACTGTGGCGTAGATCACCGCCAAATTCACGGAGAAGGCCTTATTGGTGCTCTAGTATGCAACTGATGAGGAGATGAGGAAAACTCAATATCAAAACATGTTGAGAGCAGACATCAGTGAGTTCGTTAGTTATTCGACATGTCTGATTCTGGATGATATGATATCCAGGGCACGAGAGCGAGAGATTGATAGGGATCACATCCGAAAGAGGAAGGCAGAGCCTGGACAGACGGTTAGGGTTTCAACAATGAAAACCAAGGGATTCGCCTCAAGGTCAAAGGGCCAGTAGGGCAGGAGCCACTGGGGAAAATATGGTAGGTCACATGAGGGAGTTTGTAGAGCGGGGGGATCAGGCTACTACAAGTGCGGCAAGATCAGGCACTTTAGGAAGGATTGCGTTGCCCCTAATCCTGTCATTCATACATCATACCTGATTTGCTTTCATTGCAATCATGGGGGCCACAAGAACGCCCACTGCCCGAGTCTAGCATCGGGAGCACCAGTGATGGAGCCATCTCTAGCGACCATGCAGATCACAGATGGCCCTCAGGGCAAGACGGATACTCTAGTGGTGAGGAGTCGGGCCTTTCAGTTGATCTCCAAGGAGGCGCAGACCGCACCAGATGTGGTGACGGGTATGTTTCTTTCCCTTAACTCTTATTTTATGTGGATTTTGATACTTATATTTTATGTGTTTTATTTTAGGATCATTCCTTGTGAGTGATATTCCTGTTTTGGTGTTGTTCGACTCGGGGGCCACCTAATCTTTCGTATCACTTGCGCTCAACAAGAAGTTTGTCGAATCTCCGAGCATGTTAGACTACACGTTAGAGGTTGAGATTAGAGATGAGCAGTCCGTCCGAGCATCGAGGGTCCGTCGGGATTGTGTTTTGAGGATGTGTGGTGAGTGTTACTCTATTGACCTGGTTCCCATTCCTTTGTATAGGAAAAGGATCATAGTAGGGATTGATTGGTTGAGCCCCAATGAGGCAGTGATTGATTGCGAGCACCAGCTAGTACGACTTCAAACCCTAAGTGGGGGCGAGTTGGTGGTCCAATGAAAGGGAGCTCAGTGCGGCCCCGTTTTTTGTTCAACTGCTAGGGCCAGACACTATCTCCATCAGCGTTGCTCTGGGTTTGTTGCTTATGATATGGATACTCGGGAGCGGGATAGGGAGACTCTTGATCAGGTGCCAGTTATTCGAGAGTACCCAGATGTGTTTCTAGAGGATTTAACCAGAGTGCCTTTGGAGAGGCAGGTGGAATTCCGAATCGATATGGCTCCTGGTGCAGCTCCAATAGCCAAGGCACCACATCGATTAGCTCCACCAGAGATACAGGAGTTGTCTACACAGCTGCAGGAGCTGTTAGACAAGGGATTTATTTAACCAAGTAATTAAACTTAGGGTGCATCGATCCTGTTTGTGAAGAAGAAGGATGGTTCGCACCGAATGTGTATTGACTACCGAGAGTTGAACAAGCTAACGGTGAAGAACCGTTATCCACTGTCGAGGATCGATGATTTATTTGACCAGCTTTTGGGGGCGTCTTGGTTTTCCAAGATTGATCTACGCTCGGGATATCACCACATGAGGATCAGGGAGGATGACATGCATAAGACAACCTTTCAGACTCGTTATGGTCATTAAGAGTTCGTGGTAATGCCTTTTGGGTTCACCAATGCTCTAGCCGCATTCATGGACCTAAAGAACTGTGTGTGCAGGCTGATGTTAGATCCGTCTGCGATAGTTTTTATTGATGATATCCTTATCTATTCCTAGACCCAGGAGCAGCAAGAGGAGAACTTACGAGAGGTGTTGAATACCCTGAGGAGGGAGAGGCTATATGCGAAGTTCTCCAAGTGCGAGTTCTGGTTGTGCGAGGTGCAGTTTCTGGGGCACCTTGTCAACCAGAACGATATTTTGGTCGATCCGGCCAAAGTGGAGGCCATGATGAGATGGGAGGTTCCGAGGTCTCCATCCGAGATTCAAAGCTACCTTGGGTTAGCTGGATACTATCGGAGATTTATTCAAAATTTCTCCAAGATAGCGGTACCCCTGACCCGATTGACGAAGAAGACTGCCATTTTCCACTGGGGGCCTGAGCAGCAGGCAACGTTTGAGACTTTGAGGCAGAAGTTGTGTGAGGCTTTGATTTTGACCTTGCTAGAGGGTGTAAAGGATTTTGTAGTTTATTGTGACATGTCTATTTCGGGCTTAGGCGCGATATTGATGCTGAGGGGGGCACGTATCGCTTACACCTCGAGGTAGCTGAAGCCTTACGAGGCGAACTACCTAACACACAATTTAGAGTTGGGGGCAGTGGTTTTTTCCCTCAAGATTTGGTGGCATTACCTCTATGGGGTCCATTGTACTATTTACACGGATCACAAGAGTCTAAGGTAATTGACGAATCAGCCAAATCTGAACATGAGGCAGTGTCGGTGATTTAGTGAGGTGTTTAAAATGGGATTTCCAAACAATATACTTCGTATACCAAATGGACCCTACCTTCGATATGATCCTACCTGGTTGATCCTTACTTGATAGATCATGAAAGTAGACTTTGACTTAATGATAAATCTAGACTAATAATTAGTCGTAATAAAGATTAGACTAAAACTTAGCGATAATAATGTTAGGCTTCATCAAAGGAAAATAGAATCTTTAGAAGCAAAGTGCCGCTCGAGTTTGGAATCATCACTTTAACAAGTTAGTGCATGGTTACTTGCATCTTACACATAGTTATGAAGTATTTAATATAAATTACGTGCTATGTGTGCATATTATATGTGTTCATGATATCTATGCTAGATGAACGATTTATACATGTTTATGTGACTTAAACTATATACGTATTTTTATACTTATAAAAATATATTAGGTAGCGATGGGTGATTAGGGATAGGCGGTGATAGAAAGGTGATGATAATTAGGTGATGATAAGTAGGTGATGTGAGATGAGAGGAGATACCATAACCTTGATCAGCGATGTGGTGATGTAATGATGTAGTCATCTACCAGAGTATAGATGGTGACCACAGACTATTCTAAACAGTCATGTGGAAACACCAACAGGCTCATAACCTATAGGCGATGAATTACGAGTTCAAGTGATGTTGTAACTACGTATTCATGCGATGATATTCTAACCCTTAATATGAATTACGAGTACAGGCAATGTTGTAACTACGTATTCATGCGATGATACTCTAACCCTTACTATAAATTTTGAGTTCAGGCGATGTTTTAACTACGTATTCATGCGATGATACTCTAACCCTTACTAGACACATATTGAGGGAGTGATCTCCAAATCAGTATTGTCTATCCGATGTAGGCGATGATCCTTAGGAACAAATATATAAGAAAATGTGATGTAAGGGGATGAGAGGTAAATGCGACGTAGGAGATGACCCTTAGGATGAGTCTTTAGGGAAGTTTAAATGAAGAAAAATGGGGATGGGTAATCGGGTTAATTGTTTGACATAAATTATGTGAAGAACAAATTAACTATATTATTGTGGGTTGAAAACCCTATGTACTCACCAGGTTTCCCAACCTGACCCACTTAGTTTATTTGTATCACAAGTGTCGATATGAACCTACATTACACCGAGAGATTAAAAGAGACGTAGATCACTAGTGTAAATGAATGTAAGGTCTGTTTATGCTTATGTTTCTATATTTAAGATGACATACTAATGTTTTAAAATGAATAAAATACATTTCTTTGGAAATGCTTTGACAATGTATTTATCATGATTTTCTGGGAACAAATTCCAAAACATTTTTATTTAAAAGGATACACTGATTTTTCAAATAAAGCACAAACAAATCGGTCTTTTCTAGCAGTGAAATTAGGGATGTCACAATTGGTATCAAAGCATTAGTTTAAGTGAACTAGGAGTAAGGATTTATTTCTAGACTTAAACTTAGAATGCTAAGCGATGATTTTGAAGAGTGTGTCTAATATATTTTAGGAAGTATGTCTAAATTGACACGAGCCCTAGCTTATTTTAGGAAACATGCCTAAATTTCTTTCATGTGCTAAATAATTAATGCTATAAGATGCCTTATATGCTTTATGATGCTATTGTCTGATCGGATCGATGGTCTATTGCCAACCGGATCAAGAAACTTTATGTGTTTAGGTTTCTAAATGCCTAACTACGATATTAGAACTGGCATGTAACTTTTTGGAGTAATAAGGAAGATTCCACGTCTAAACCTTCTCTATCTATATTCTCGTCCCGATACGCTAAACGCATGATTCCGTGAACATAACGTCGCGGTGAAGACTCATAGTGAATTGAGTAAACGGAGGAAACGAGGAGGCTTACAATAGTGAATGAAACTTATCGAAAGATATCGTAAGAGAGGTATCTTGCCTTTAGAATGCGTCAATAAGTTATATGTCTAGTATGGGAGAAGTACACTTTTGATTAGCAGAAAGAAAGAACTTTTAGAATAATCCATGAAGTTATCCTATCGTCTGGCATTTCCACCACCAACCGAGTTGAAGCATAATTGATGATTGAAGATACGCATGGAAGAAGTCCTAGTAGAGTCTACGGAAGATTTTGTGAATATTTGGGCACATGCATATGTGTTAAATCGTTTTGTGATTTTAAGAAATAAGAACTTGGGGAATGCGAGACAACACTTGGGACAAGTATGAGTAGGTGTGAAAGGTAGTAGAGGCCTATACTACCGGAAACACATGACTCACACTTGGATCAGGGAAAGTCACAAGGTTACCAAGAAGCTAGTAATTGATTTCGTTTTGTTCAAGTATGTCGTTACCATCGTGTCGGTAATGACTAAGAAGATGATTGTTACTCCGACCCTAGTGATCATATCAAATCGAATCCGACTAAGATGAGTGTGTTACATGGTTCAGAGAACCAAGATCGATGTAACATTCGACTTAAGCCAGAAGATTGAAGTGAAAGATAATTGAACCGGTCAACAGAAGTATCGCGATCATTGTTAAAGTAAGAATCTTGTAGCCAGAAGTGCTACATGCTAGAATGTGATTATATCACATTATAACATGAAGGAAGGTATATTCCATTCGGGAAATGACTCTAAGAGACCCAAGTCTAAGCGTTGCATCATACGATGAAAGGTCATTAGAACATGGCCCATCGGTCTGTCAAGATAATAGAAGTAAGTAACTTCTCTACAGTTAAGTATGTTTAAGAAGAAGTAGGAGTCTCCAATAAGGATTGGTTTTGTAACTCGAAGGTTACAATTGAAAGTCTAACATAGTACGAAAAGCAGGAACAAGATTAAGCACCGCCAACAGTAAAGAAGTCCAAAAGTTAGATACTCATTTGAAAGGATATAAGAGTCATTATACAAGCCCTCCTTTGTTGATGATTCCCCGACGAAATCATCCTAAGGAGGAGATAGTTGTAACACCCACAAATTCGGGCTAGTCAATTTAGAGACAATAAACGTTAAAAAATGACTTTTTGATAGAAGATTATTTAGAATTAATAATCTTCAATTAAAGAACGCTGCAATCCGAGTTATAACGAAGAAGTTATGAGTCGTCGAAGTTTTACGGCTACACCGACACAGCACCACGTAACGTAAAAAGTGAAATTTTGATAAACTACTTTTTAGCCATTGATATCTAAATTAAAGTTGTAGTATACGTTAAACCGAGAGCGTTCATAAAAAGAACGTCAAAATCTGACTTCGTATGAGGAAGTTATGATTTTTCTAAGATTTCGCATAGAAGTGCACAATCCGGAATTCGAATTTTAGATCAATCGATTTTTAGCTGACACAACCTAAATGACAATTTAAGATCTCATTAGTAGGAGCTTAACGATAAAAATACAGTTGAAAATGGAGTCCGTATGTAAAAGTTATGAATTTTACACGTTCGTTAAACAGTGTAATCTTCTCATACTGCTAAATTTAAAATCGATCGAGAATTAGCTGATGGAGTCAAAAGAAGAGTTGTAGATCTTGTCAATACCTACACGTGGATATAAAGAACTTTGAAAACAGAGCTAGTATGAGAATGTTATGGAGTTTAGAATTTGGAAGGGTGTTGTTGTGAAGTGGGTGACGTGGCGCGATCTAAGCCATTGCTTTCTCCCGAAGCCTTGCCACCAGATGGTGACATGAGGCACCAACTTGACGTGTTGGAGGCCAAAACTAACGAGTAGGTCCAAAATTCAGCCTATAAATAGCATGTGAGGGTGCTCTCCTTTCTCACACCAAAACCCCTTTACTTCTCTCTCTAACTTCTCTCTAAGCCTCCCAAAACCCTCCCAAAGCCCTAGTAACCTCAAGGTACTAGAGGAATGCCCCGGAGCGCCCGAAGGCTCCAAGAAAAAGTGCTTTTCGACTCAGAAGTTCTGCCCCGCAGAGCCCGGTGCCTCACTAAACCCCTTGTAAGTTGAGTTATGCTTACCGTACTTTAAGTACAACTTATGTTTAAGTTCATTATCGTTATTAGGAACCTATAAACAAGATTTATCGATGATTCCAACTCATTATACTGATTGATCTACTTACGGGGATGATGTCTAGGCTGTGATTTAATGAGGTGTTTAAATTGAGATTTCCAAACAGTATACTTCGTATATCAAACGGACCCTACCTCCGATATGATCCTACCTGGTTGTTCCTTACTTCATAAATCATGAAAGTAGACTTTGAGTTAATGAATATGAATCTAGACTAATAATTAGTCACAATAAAGATTATACTAAAACTTAGTGACAATAATGCTAGGTTTTGTCGAAGGAAAATAGAATCGTTAGAAGCGAAGCATTGCCCGAGTTTGGAATCATCACTTTAACAAGTGAGTGCATAGTTACTTTCATCTTACACATAGATATGAAGTATTTAATATAAATTATATGCTATGTGTGCATATTATCTGTGTTCATGATATCTATGATAGATGAACAATTTATACACGTTTATGTGATTTCAACTATATACGTCTTTTTATACTTATAAATATATATTAGGTAGCGACAGATGATTACGGAAAGGTGATGATAATTAGGTGATGATAGATGGGTGATGAGAAATAGGTGATCTCAGATGAGAGAATATACTATAACCTTGACCGGCGATGTGGCGATGTAATCATCTACCAGAGTATAGATGGCGACCACGGATTATTCTAGACAGTCATGTGGAAACACCAGCAAGCTCATAACCTGTAGGTGATGACTTACGAGTTCAGGAAACCCCCGAATAAGTACTGTCTATGCGATGTAGGCGATGATCCTTAGGAAAAGTCCTTAGGAACAAATATATAAGAAAATGCGATGTACGGAGATGAGAGGTAAATACGACGTTGGAGATGACCCTTAGGATGAGCCATTAGGGAAGTTTAAATGAAGAAAAATGGGGCTGGGTAATCGGGTTAATTGTTTGACATAAATTATGTGAAGAACAAATTAAATATATTATTGTGGTTCGGAAACCCTAGGTACTCAACAAGTTTCCTAACCTGACCACCTATGACTCGGGACGGGAAGAGAAAGACTTTTTTCTACGACAAGCTTTCACTCAGTTTATTTGTATCATAGGTGTCAATATGAAGCTACATTACACTGAGAGAATATAAGAGACGTAGATCACTAGTGTAAATGAATGTAAGGTCTATTTATGCTTATGTTTCTGTATTGACGATGATATCCTAATGTTTTAAAATGAATAAAATACATTTATTCGAAAATGCTTTGATGATGTATTTATCATGTTTTTCTAGGAACAAATTCCACAACATTTTTCTTTAAAAAGATACTCTCATTTTTCAAATAAAGCATAAACAAATCGGTCTTTTTTGGCCGTGAAATTGGAATGTCACAATCATAGATCTGAAAGGATAAACAGTTGGGACTTCTATTTACCCAACAACCACCCATTCATGGCCAAGAGCATAAAACTAATTCCAAAAAGAAATCTAAGCAATCATTAAGCAAGGATAGAACTTTATACCCAAAATGTGTTGGAAATGGAGTAGAGAATCTAGATTTGAAAGCTCCAACTTGAACCACCACCTTACACCAAACTTCTCTTCCTTCAATAAGCTTCAAACACACCAAAACACACCCACAATAAGCTCATAACACTCAAAGGGGATCTAGGGTTTCAAGATTAGGGTTAGGGGCTATGAGGAACGGAAATTAGGCCAACACCTAGGACTTAAGGTGTTTAAATAGGGTGAAAGACCTTAAATATTTAGGGTTTCTCATCCAGCCACCAACTCATCGATTTTTCCTCTCCAACTTGTCGAGTTGGTTCAAAAAGATGCGCAACCAAAAACTTTCCAACACGTCAAGTTGAGGCCATCAACTCGAGGAGTTCCAAGGGAACTTGCCTTTTAAAGAATAAATCTCATACCTGGGAATCGGTATGTGACGACTTTCCCCCACTTGGAATAAGCTTTGTCCTCGAAGCCTCCTGCGGTGAACAAATCTAGATAATCCTCCCGCATCTCAGCCTCTGGCTCCCAGGTCCACTCAAATCCCCTCTGATGCTGCCACTGTACCTTTACCAAAGGTACTTCCTTGTTAAGCAGAACCTTTACCTTCCTTTCCAAAATAGATACCAGCCTCTCGACATAGTTAAGATGCTCATCAACCTGAATATCATCCAATGATACCACTGTATCCTCGTCCAATACGCAGTTCCGCAACTGCGAAACGTGGAAAGTGCTATGAATCTGACTGAGCTCCTCTAGAAGATCCAATCTATATGCAACCTTGCCAACCCTGACAATAACCCAGAATGGTCTAACATATCGAAGGCCCAACTTCCCCCTCTTCTTGAAGCGAATAACACCTTTCCAATGTGAGACATTTAGTAACACCATGTCAACGACTTGAAACTCCAACTCGGATCAGAGTTGGTCGGTATAGCTCTTCTGCCGACTCTGAGTAGTCTACAATATCTGCCTGATCTGTTGAATCATCTTTGTAGTCTACAAAACTACCTCGGTTCGACCCATGACTCTGTGACCAACTTCGCCCCAACAGACTGTTGGATTAGTGTCTAAGTCCATAACTATAATTTGTATGTACTTGACCCGATTGGCATGGTCCATTTGGGTTGAATGGCATCAGAACAATTTGGATAGACTTTTATGAGAAAAGGATAATTATGATTTGTTAATATATTATAAGTTCTAATATATTAATATGAAATCATATTATTTAATTAGTATTTATCAAGAATTAATTTGGAATTAATTTTGTGATCAAAAGGAGACTAATTAAATATCTGGGGATTGATTGTGTAAATCATTCATTCTTATATATGTGGGCTTATGATCCATAGTTATTCATGTTGGGATAAACCCATGGAGCAACCCATGGATACTCCATGGAGGGTTTAACCCATGGAGCATGAAAAATATGGAAAGACATGAGTTACATGGTGTAACCCTAATAGCCACAATATATAAGGACCCTATGGCTCAAGAAATTGGCACTAAGGTGTGTACACACGAGGGCTAACCGATTTCAGCATAAGGACTTTTCTCTCAAGTTATTCCAAGTTATTGTTGGTGTTGTGTGAACCATTTGAGGTGTCACACTTGAGGCACTAGGCTCTTAAGCTCCATGGAATCATGCTACAACACAAAAGGTATGTTACTCTAACTAGTATCTTATTTGGTATATGAGAATGAATGCTAGTTATAGGTTTAATGCCTTGGAAACTATTAGGTCCGTAAATTTCACCTTTTCATAAGCTAATTTCACGTTTATTTATAGCATTGCATTGCATTTTTAGTGTAATATTCATTCATTTTGCATTAAAGGACATTATCGAGGATCTATCGATATTTCACCATTTTTTGTGGATGTTTCAGGGTGATTTGAAGATTCGAGCATGCTTAGGATGGTCAAGGGAAGCTCTCGGTGAAATTTTGGAATTTTAGGAGCAAAATTGAAGAAATGAAGAAAATCAAGAATTGACTTTTATGAACTGCATTACACGGCCCGCACTTTGGCAAGGCATACGTTACGCGGCCGCGCTTTGGAAGTATTTCAGCATATCAGAGTCATTACACGGCCGTGTAATGGCAAGGCATAAGTTACACGGGCCGTGTAACATGATCTGATTGAAATTCAAATTCTTAACTTCCGATTTATCATGTTCTTCTGGGAGGAAAAAACAACTTCGACTTTTGGGAGCATAGAAAGCGATTTTCTTGAGGATTTTGAAGTTGATTAACACTTGGGAACATTTGATTTCATTTTCTAAGAACTTTAATTTCATTTTCCAGATTTGTGATCTTGTTCTAGCCATGAGTGGCTAGAACCCTAGATTCTCCAACTTTATGTCTTGACATTTGGATGTGATTTCAATCATATGACTTGATGTTTTCTTTCAATTTTCTATCTAGTGAATTTGATTTTGTCTTAATCGAATGTTTGATTCTAATTGTGATTCTTATTGGCCATTTGAATTAAGGTTAGATCATTCAAGTTATCTAATTGCAAAATCCGTAATTGTTTTGTAAATTGGACTAGGTAACAAGCACTAATCTGATTTCTATTGAATGAAATTAGTGTAAATCTTTTCACACATTCTTATGCTCCCGAGCTTGTGAGGAGTATTGAGTGTTGTTGGGAACATTCATATAAAGTTTAAAGCAACCTTTCAATCTAATTCTAAGAGTTTATTTAGATTAGGTTAGTAAGGTTAGGATTAGTCAAAGAGCTTATTTTGGTTAATTATTGTGGTGAATGGGAAGTGTTAGAGCTTGTTAACACTTTCAAGTACCAACTTAGATAGAATTAAACAAATATCTTGTCATCCATGGAATCACATTGTTAATTTGTCTTTCATAGAGTTGGAGTACTTACAAATCTTGAAGTTATTTCACTTAATCATTTACTTAATTATTAATTTAATTCTTTATTTGATTCATTGCATTCAAGGTTGCTATGACATCCCCAAAATCTCGGCCAGAAAAAGACCGATTTTCATTTATGCTTTTAAAATAATTTCAGAGTAAATCCTTTTGATTTAAAAGATTGCGGAATTTGTTCCCAAAAACAAAACATGATAAAACAATGTTTACCAAAGCATTTCATAAAAGAAATGTATTTTCATTATATAATCAAAACTCGGGATGTCATGTTCCGATACAGACCAATAAGCATAAACGATAACATTACAAGTCATTCAACAAATATATATATATATATATATATATATATATATATATATATATATATATATATATATATATATATATATATATATACAGACTTGTAAACAAAACAACTTGATGGTTCATCCATCTTATGCCCTCGCGCCACTTCCTGTAATACAAATAAAACTGAGTGGGTCAGGCTTGGGAGCCTGGTGAGCATATATGGTTTTCAACCCACAATAAATAATCATATTTAATTTTCACCAACCAACAATAACCCAATTACCCATTCCCGTTATTCTCACTTTATGTACCTAAGACAACTAACATAAGGGACCTAGTCTAAGAATATTTCATCGGGGCGACAACACATGCTTCGGGGGTACCTCAGCAATATAAGTCAAATAAGGCAACCATGAGGGGGATGGAGTACAGCGAATGAACACCCAAGTTCATTAACACCTACAGGTGGCGAACCTGCTAATGTTTCCACAAGACTATCTAGAAAAATCTGTGGTCGTCATCTAAACTCCGCTAGATGACTAATCAAACAACAACGAGACCTCTCATCTGTTTATTACACACCAATTATCTACACATGTTCTACCCAACATATTAGTAGATAAAAATATACATTTGTATACATAGTTTAAAAACCTGTATAACATGCTTTAATCAACACATATTTCACATAACAGATGAGGCACACACACATATAGCACGTATTTCATAGAGAATAAATCATATCTATGAGATAGAAGAAAGTAACTACACACTCACACATATAAACACCAATATACTTAATACACTCAAACCATACTTGTATTATTATCGTGTTTATGAAAGGTAGTATACACTCACTTGATCAGAAGATGATCGGACAGCACTACGGCTTGTAGAAGTAGTAATTCTCAGCGGATCTGGAAGATCTCCACAAAAATCGAACTTCTCGCGGGCAGAGCTTGGGCTCGGGAACCGCACTTCTCGGGATCTTCGGGATCTCGGGACTTGCTTCGGGACTCGGGAATATTACCAGGGCTTCGGGGTACTTCTGGCACGCAAATCGATGCAAAACGGGAGAGAGAAGAGAGAAAATAGTAAAAGAACTCGGCTGCCCTTGCATCCTATTTTATAGGAGGCTGGAGCCTCGGAGTATGCGGGGCGTACTGCTCCGAAATCGTCACTGCATTCGTCATCCGAAGTCCTCGAGTGCGAGTGTCGACATCTTCGGTGTATGCGGGGCGTACTTCGGATGAGTCCGATGACTCGTCCTCGGATAATACCGGATTTTTCAATTAAATTTAAATACAAAATATTTAATAAACTTCGGAAATTCATATCTTCTTCATACGAGTTCCGTTTTCGACGTTCTTTATATCCACGCGAAGGTGAGACTACGCTCTACAACTTTCGTTTAGACTTCGTCGGCTAATTTTAACTTTATTTTTATTATTTATTTTTAATAGGCCGGGACAGAAAAACTTCGTTATAAAATCATAACTTCTTCGTTTGACGTCCGTTCTTGCCTAACTTTTCATCGCTTCGAGACCAACAACGATACCTTCGATCCTCGTTTACATTGCTTCGGCTAAAAACCCCTCGATCTCAAATCGAGTATAACAGGTTGCATACCGCTAAGCCGAAACTTCGATAAATCATAACTTCCTCATACGAAGTCAGATTTGCGCGTTCTATATATATTCGGAAACCTGGTTTCAACTACTACAACATTATCCAAAGATATCAAGTTTATTTTACACTTAAATTTTGACGCTTATTTTTATTCTTAATTAATCAAACCACATAATTAAGCAATTAAGCACAAAACACATAATACTCAAATAATACACTCTTATTATTTCAAAACGGGTTACAAAGGTTAACCTAGACTATTATATTGCTAAAAATGGCAAGCCCGGAAACACAGGCATTACAATTCTCTCCACCTTAGAATGATTCCGTCCCCAGAATCACACATCAACAAACAAATGTGGATAGCAACTCAACATGTCACTCTCCGTCTCCCAGGTGAGATTCGGCCCATTCATGTGTTTCCATCGACCAAGCACTAACCCAACCATTTTGCGTCGCAACTTATTAGTCTTTTGGTCAACAATTGCCTCTGGTTCTTCAATCAACCTTTTGTTCTCATCAATTCTCAATTCAAAAATTGGAATTATATCGGGAATTTCTCCCGTGAACTTCCTCAAATAACACACATGAAAAGTGTTGTGAATTCCATTCAGTTCTTCGGGTAATTCGAGCTTGTAAGCTTGGTTCCCAACCCTTTGAAGAACTTTAAACGGTCCAATAAACCTTGGACTCAACTTTCCCCTTTTTCCAAATCTTATAAGTCCCTTCCACGGCGAGACTTTAAGCAAAACCGAATCTCCAATTTCAAAAGTCATCGGTCTTCGCTTCTTGTCAGCATAGCTCTTTTGACGATCTTGAGCTGCTAACATTCTTTCCCTAATTATTTTCAACTTTTCAGCAGTTTGATAAACCATCTCCGGTCCCATAAACTGCTTTTCCCCAGCCTCAAGCCAACAAGACGGCGTACGACACTTCTGTCCATACAAAGCTTGATAAGGTGTCATCTTAATGCTCGAGTGAAAACTATTATTATAGGAAAATTCTACCAATGGTAAATGTTCATCCCAATTACCTAGGAATTCCAAGGTACATGCTCTCAGCATATCTTCAAGTTTTTGTATCGTTCTTTCACTCTGACCATCAGTCTGCGGATGGTAAGCTGTGCTTAAACATAACTTGGTACCCATTTCCTCTTGTAGACTCTTCCAAAACCTTGAGGTGAAACGGCTATCACGATCCGATACAATCGTTAACAGAACACCGTGAAGCCTCAAAATTTCCTTCACGTAAGAATTCGCAAGCTTTTCCATAGACCATTTCTCCTTGGCTGCTATGAAATGCGCACTCTAAGTGAATCGATCAACGACCACCCAAATCATGTCGTGACCATTCTTTGTTCTGGGCAGTTTAGTTACAAAATCCATAGCAATGTCTTCCCACTTACCCATAGGCACAGGCAATGGTTCTAAACTCCCGTATGTTTTCTGATGTTGTGTCTTTACTCTCGCACAAGTCACACACTCAGCCACATACTTTGCAACATCAAGCTTCATCTTCGGCCACTAGTAGTAGGATTCAGGTCCCTATACATTTTAGTGCTACCAGGATGAATCGAGTACATGGTTTTGTGAGCTTCCTCCATCAGAAGATCTCTGATTCCTTCTGACTTAGGTACCCAAATACAATCTTGGAATACCTTCAGTCCATGACCGTTTGTACCAAACACCAATGTTTTACCCAAACGTTCCTCCTTTCGGTCATTCTTTTCAGAAGCTTCCTCTTGAGCTTTCTTTATACTTTCCACAATGGTCGAGACAACTTCAATTCTCAACGCTCTTGGCCTTTTCCTTTCAAGATTGACTTTCCGACTGAGAGCATCAGCAACAACATTAGCTTTACCGGGGTGGTAAAGTATCTCGCAGTCGTAGTCTTTAACTAATTCTAGCCAGCGTCGTTGCCTCATATTCAATTCCTTCTGATTAAAGAGATATTGGAGACTCTTATGATCAGTGAAAAGTTTGCACTTCGTGCCATAGAGGTAATGCCTCCATATTTTCAGAGCAAAAACTACCGCTGCCAACTCCAAATCATGAGTCGGGTAATTCTTTTCATGCTCTTTCAGCTGTCGAGACGCATATGCTATCACCTTTTCTCTTTGGGTCAAAACACAACCCAATCCAACACCAGACGCATCGCTATAAACAGCAAAGTCTTCAACTCCATCGGGTAGAGAAAGTATCGGTGCCTCGCATAGCTTCTTCTTTAGCTTCTCGAATTCTTCTTTATGCTTATCACTCCAAGCATAAGTAGCTCCTTTGTGGGTCAAAGCTGTTAATGGAGTAGCGATCGAAGAAAAGCCTTGGATAAACCTTCGGTAATATTCGGCTAATCCTAAAAAGCTTCGAATCTCCGTGGGACTTTTCGGTTGTTCCCACTTCATTACAGCCTCAATCTTTGCTGGATCAACCATTATCCCTTCTTGGTTGACCACGTGACCCAAGAATTGGACTTCACGAATCCAAAAATCACATTTGGAGAACTTCACATACAGCTTCTCCTTCTTCAAAACTTCCAACACTTCTCGCAAGTGTCTGCCATGCTCCTCCTGGCTTTTCGAGTAAATCAGAATGTCGTCTATGAACACTATCACGGATTTATCAAGGAAAGGATTATAAACTCTATTCCTTAAATCCATCAATGCTGCCGGAGCATTGGTTAGTCCAAACGACATAACCAAGAACTCGTAGTGTCCATATCTAGTTCTGAATGCAGTCTTCTCGATATCTTGGTCTCTTACTTTTAGCTGATGATATCCTGACCTAAGATCAATCTTCGAGAAATAGCTTGAACCTTGCAATTGATCAAATAGGTCATCAATCCTCGGCAACGGATATCTATTCTTTATTGTTGCCTTGTTCAGCTCTCTGTAATCAATGCACATTCTCATACTTCCATCTTTCTTCTTTACGAATAACACCGGCGCTCCCTAGGGCGATGAACTAGGTCTAATGAAACCTTTGTCCAATAACTCCTGAAGTTGCATCATCAGCTCGTTCATCTCCGTCGGTGCTAATCGATAAGGTGCTTTTGCTATTGGCGTGGTTCCTGGTAACAAGTCAATTATGAACTCCACTTGTCTATCAGGTGGTAATCCAGGAAGATCTTCGGGAAATACTTCCGGATAATCACACACCACTGGAATACTCAACATCACCTTCTTTTCCTTCTTAGCATCAACCACGAATGCTAAATATGATGTACATCCCTTAGTCAAACACTTTCTGGATTTCATTAGGGAAATGATTCCAGAATTCACTCTGCATTTGTCCCCATACACCATAAACGAATCTTTCCCAGGCGGGTTTACTTTAACTATCTTCTTCTTGCATAAAATTTCGGCATCATTGGCGCTAAGCCAATCCATTCCCAAAACGATGTCGAAACCGTTAAGTTCGATAGGCAATAAATCCTCGTGAAACTTATTCCCATTAAGGTTGATTAAGATGTTTTTCATACGATGGCTAACAGGTACAAACTTTCCACTAGCTACTTCGACTAATAAAGCATTATCTAGTCTATCAATAGGCAAAGCTAGCTTTCTACCAAACTCATGCGAAATAAAGGAGTAGTTGGCTCCAGAATCAAACAAAATTTGAGCAGGTAATTCATTTACGAGAAAGGTACCTGAAGCGATATCAACTTCATCTTTCGCGGCCTCAAGTGTCATCTGGAAGGCTCTCGCCTTCGGCTTTGGCGGAATGTTGGGCTTTGCTGCCTCCTTCTTCTTCGGACAGTCTTTCAAAATGTGCCCCTCTTTGTTACAACCAAAACACATCCTTTTGTTGTTCGGATACTCATTGGCAAAATGTACAACCTTTCCACACTTGTAGCAGGTTACATCCTCGCTACATTTCCCAAAGTGCTTTTTCTTACACTTATCACACCACTTTGCTTCGCCTCCCTTTCCTCCAAACTTTTTCGAATCAGATTTCAAAAATTTGCCTTTCTTACTGGAACCAGATGTTCCCTCAAACTTTCTCTTCTCACCAACCTCAACCTTGTCAGTGGTTCTTCCCTTAATCATGTTCTCAACAGACTTGGCAACCCAGATAGCTGCCTCTAGAGTATGTGCCTGACGTACTGGCACCTCGTACTCCCATGGGAGTCCCTTCGCATACCGGTCCACCTTTGTCAGCTCGTCTGGGACGATACGCAAGGCAAACTCCATCTTATCGGTGAAGTTATTGGTGTATTCATCAACTGACATGCTGCCTTTCGTCAATGTCAGAAACTTGTTCTCTAGTTCCAACAGATTTTGAGCCGAGCAGAACTTGCGCTTGAATTGCGCCAAGAACTCTACCCATGTCAATTGCAGTGGCTCATTAGGGTTTAACGTCTTCCCTAGAGTGTTCCACCAATGAACGGCTCCACCTCGGAATTGACGCACTGCATAAATAGTCTGCAACTTGCCTCTGCAGCCACAAGTCATAAAGGCTAACTCCATCTCCGAGATCCAATCCATAACTCCAATCGGATCCTCCTTTCCATTGAAGGTCGATGGTTTGCAAGTTAGAAAGTCCTTGTACTTGCATCCCATTCCATCATTCCTTCCATCATGGTTATCTTGCCTAACTATCGGTGAGTTCGCTTGACCAACAGACCCACTGAAGTTTCCACCTTCCGAGTGCCCTTCATTTAATTCAGGCTCTTTCACATAAATTGACAGTTCTTCACGATTCTGTTGAAGCAACCGTCTAGTTTCATCCATCTGACGATCCAACATCATCTGAATCATCATTTGCACACCAGCCATGGTTATTGGCTCAGGTGCTGCTGCTACGACAGGTATTTGTTCAATCACTGGTGGTTGATTCTTGTTTTCATCAGCATTTCCAACTCCACTTCTTGTTCTCACCATTTTGATCTACACACCGAATAAGGTGAAATTAGATCCTCAATCACGATAGATATTCATATCATCCTTATCACTCTGAAACGTTTACATGCTAGTTCTAATATTGTAGACGCACGCTTACAATCCTACACACATAAAGTTTCTAGATCCGGTCGGCAACAGACCATAGATCCGAACAAATAATATCATATATGGCAACATATAACATTTAGCACATAAAGCTTTTTAGGCAACTTTCCTAAAATAAATTAGTGCTCGTGTCTAAAACATAAACGACACACATCTTAAAACTTCACTTAGCATTCTAAGTTTAAGTCTAGAAATCCTACAAATTCCTAGTTCGCTTAAACTAATGCTCTAATACCAACTGTGACATCCCCAAAATCTCGGCCAGAACAGACCGATTTTCATTTATGCTTTTAAAATAATTTCAGAGTAAATCCTTTTGATTTAAAAGAGTTGCGGAATTTGTTCCCAAAAACAAAACATGATAAAACAATGTTTACCAAAGCATTTCATAAAAGAAATGTATTTTCATTATATAAACAAAACTCAGGGTGTCATGTTCCGATACAGACCAATAAGCATAAACGATAACATTACAAGTCATTCAACAAATATATACATATACAGACTTGTAAACAAAACAACTTGATGGTTCATCCATCTTATGCCCTCGCGCCACTTCCTGTAATACAAATAAAACTGAGTGGGTCAGGCTTGGGAGCCTGGTGAGCATATATGGTTTTCAACCCACAATAAATAATCATATTTAATTTTCACCAACCAACAATAACCCAATTACCCATTCCCGTTATTCTCACTTTATGTCCCTAAGACAACTAACATAAGGGACCTAGTCTAAGAATATTTCATCGGGGCGACAACACATGCTTCGGGGGTACCTCAACAATATAAGTCAAATAAGGCAACCATGAGGGGGATGGAGTACATCGAATGAACACCCAAGTTCATTAACACCTACAGGTGGCGAACCTGCTAATGTTTCCACAAGACTATCTAGAAAAATTTGTGGTCGTCATCTAAACTTCGCTAGATGACTAATCAAACAACAACGAGGCCTCTCATCTGTTTATTACACACCAACTATCTACACATGTTCTACCCAACATATTAGTAGATAAAAATATATATTTTTATACATAGTTTAAAAACCTGTATAGCATGCTTTAATCAACACATATTTCACATAACAGATGAGGCACACACACATATAGCACGTATTTCATAGAGAATAAATCATATCTATGAGATAGAAGAAAGTAACTACACACTCACACATATAAACAACAATATACTTAATACACTCAAACCATACTTGTATTATTATCGTGTTTATGAAAGGTAGTATACACTCACTTGATCAGAAGATGATCGGACAGCACTACAGCTTGTAGAAGTAGTAATTCTCAGCGGATCTGGAAGATCTCCATAAAAATCGAACTTCTCGCGGGCAGAGCTTCGGCTCGGGAACCGCACTTCTCGGGATCTTCGGGATCTCGGGACTTGCTTCGGGACTCGGGAATATTACCAGGGCTTCGGGGTACTTCTGGCATGCAAATCGATGCAAAACGGGAGAGAGAAGAGAGAAAATAGTAAAAGAACTCGGCTGCCCTTGCATCCTATTTTATAGGAGGCTGGAGCCTCGGAGTACGTGGGGCGTACTGCTCCGAAATCGTCACTGCGTTCATCATCCGAAGTCCTCGAGTGCGAGTGTCGACATCTTCGGTGTACGCGGGGCGTAATTCGGATGAGTCCGATGACTTGTCCTCGGATAATACCGGATTTTTCAATTAAATTTAAATACAAAATATTTAATAAACTTTGGAAATTCATATCTTCTTCATACGAACTCCGTTTTCGACGTTCTTTATATCCACGCGAAGGTGAGACTACGCTCTATAACTTTCGTTTAGACTCCGTCGGCTAATTTTAACTTTATTTTTATTATTTATTTTTAATAGGCCGGGTCAGAAAAACTTTGTTATAAATTCATAACTTCTTCGTTTGACGTCTGTTCTTGCCCAACTTTTCATCGCTTCGAGACCAACAACGAGACCTTCGATCCTCGTTTAGATTGCTTCGGCTAAAAACCCCTCGATCTCAAATCGAGTATAACAGGCTGCATACCGCTAAGCCGAAACTTCGATAAATCATAACTTCCTCATACGAAGTCAGATTTGGGTGTTCTATATATATTCAGAAACCTGGTTTCAACTACTACAACATTATCCAAAGATATCAAGTTTATTTTACACTTAAATTTTGACGCTTATTTTTATTCTTAATTAATCAAACCACATAATTAAGCAATTAAGCACAAAACACATAATACTCAAATAATACACTCTTATTATTTCAAAAGGGTTACAAAGGTTAACCTAGACTATTACATTGCTAAAAATGGCAAGCCCGGAAACACAGGCGTTACAGTTGCCCCCTTAATCTTTTGTGACTACTATACTTTGTGTAAAGAGGTATAGACTAATTATTCCGTGTCTCTGTGGATCGACCCCACTTGCCTTGTACTACCTTTTAGTGCAACATAGTGGTGTTCATTTGGAGTATATCGTACCCCTTTATTTGTTGGGTTTGACACGCCTAACAGAAACCATTTGCATGTATAATTAGTGAAAACATATATCGAAGGTATTTAGGGTTGTATGTGCACCATAGGATGTCGTAGTATACTAAAACCCTTCACAGACTGGGTTGCAACATCTCCGCCCATACAGGAGCTCAAAAGGCGGAGTGCCAATGCTAGAATGGAAACGGTTCTTCTAGGAGAACTCTGCAAGAGGTAGGTAGGAGTCCTAACTCCTACCAAAATCAATAACGCAAGCTCACAACATACCCTCGAATGGAAATTGTTACTCTAACTAGTATCTTCAATTGGGAAAAGTTGTTTTGCTATAATTAAGGGAGAGAAAGTTCTACTTCATTTCAATTCTAAAAGCTTAGATTGAGATTTTAATCATCTTTAGTCAAGGATATATATATATATATATATATATATATATATATATATATATATATATATATATGAAATTTATGTTGGAATGACTCAACTTAAGGAAAATTCTATATATACTGCATTCTCAAAATTCGATTATGATTACGGAATCCCTCTTTATATTCAAATTATGAAAACATGGCAAATAAAAATATTGTAGCAAAATACTAGTCTAGAATCATGTCTTTATGTGAGACATCATGTATCGTGTCCCATATGCTTCGGATATAGGATCGATTGCATGAGCTATAATATTTATTCTTTCTAAATTTTTCCAATTGTCTGGTGGCATTAAGAAGGGAAAAAGGTCTAGAATTGGATATGACTAAAATGATTAAGCAATTGTCGAGGACAATCTAAGGTTTACCAAAGATTGGTTGCGCAGGGATAGTTGGGAGTATAGTGTTAATTTTGGAAGGACCATATTAACATATTCTGAAAGGAAGCAACTCTTGTGCAGAAGTGATAGTCAAAATGGGAATATGGAAATGACTCCATAGGTGGAAGTTAGTCAATCTTTGTAAGATTAGAAAACTTAATGCAAGAAGGATGTTCAAAGCAATGTACTTTGAATATGATACTTCGTTTCCATGGAGTTGATCTCCATTAGAATACTCTATAATGTTTGTTGACAAGTCTTTGTGACTTTGTGCATAATCATTACAGAGGATCAGTGCATATAAGGTTAAAATCTAATAGATTTCGGTAAATGGCAGGAATTTGGAATTTGTGCATTTGCGGTAAGGATTTGAGCCTGTGAAATGAGAATCATTGGAATTATGTTCAATCGATGTATTTCACAAAGTAAAGATCATAGACAGACTTAGTGTATATACTTGGTGTATGGCATAACTAATGTTTGGAAAAACATAGTGTACATACTTGGTGTATGGCATGACTAGTGTTTAGAAAACATAGTGTACATGCTTGGAGCATGGGACAACTATTGTTTTAATTCAAATATAAAGTTGATAATTTGAAACAGTATGCAATGAATAATGTGTAATCAACATGGTGATAAATAAAAGGTGTTCTAATTATCTTCATAAGTTCTGAGACCATATTGGATTCGACTATTCGTGTGTTTCACTTTGCAAGTTTTGACTTCCAGAATAACTAGGTCGTTCTTCCTGAATGACTAAGTTGTTCAAACCATCTACAATCGATAATACGTTGGAAGTAGGTATTAAGGCAAGACTGTCATGACGTTGGTTTGTAGATGTCCAAGGTATTGGACATAGCAAGAGTTGCTACAACATTCATGAATGCTCATAAGTTCTGAGTATTGGATTAAACCCACGCTCATTTGACTCACTTCATGGATTTTATCACGAGTGATCATGAGACGATAATATCTTATATTCTTCAAACCTAGAGATATAAGTTGTTGCCTATGAGTTGGTTATACATTGATTGTACGAAAACGCATTGGTAACTCGATGTTATAAAACATGCCTTTGTGTATGATTCAACAAGTAGTAGAACAAGCATATGAGTCAAATCCATTCCTTTTACCCTTGAAGGGATAAAAGCGATATATGTGGGCCCCTCGATGATTTAGTGATGACACCCCGAAGTGCTTGGCCAAACCTGTACTGATTTGATTTGTTCAATTAGTTGGTTGTCATAAATCGGAAATCGGGAAAACAACAAATGGACAGAGAGAATGATTATAATCCATGTCTCAGTCCATATGATATCTAGAATGGAGGAATATATGATCCATTTTCTAATGGACGTGTCATTGATTTTTTTAGAGTTCGACAGCAGCTTTTAAGAGCTACGATTCCTAGTCGGGTTTTCGAGTCATACACAATAATAGTTTTAGAATTATCCAAGTGGGAGACTGTTGGATTAGTGTCTAAGTCCATAACTATAATTGATATGTAATTGACCCGATTGGCATGGTCCATTTGGGTTGCATGGCATCGGAACAATTTGGATAGACTTTTGTGAGAAAAGGATAATTATGATTTGTTAATATATTATAAGTTCTAATATATTAATATGAAATCATATTATTTAGTTAGTATTGATCAAGAATTAATTTGGAATTAATTTTTTGATCAAAAGGAGACTAATTAAATATCTGGGGATTGATTGTGTAAATCATTTATTCTTATATATGTGGGCTTATGATCTATAGTTCTTCCTGCTGGGCTAAACCCATGGAGTAACCCATGGATACTCCATGGAGGTTTTAATCCATGGAACATGAAGAATATGGAAAGACATGAGTTACATGGTGTAACCCTAATAACCACAATATATAAGGACCCCATGGCTCAAGAAATCGGCATTAAGGTGTGTACACATGAGGGCTAACTGGTTTGAGCATAAGGACTTTTCTCTCAAGTTATTCCAAGTTGTTGTTGGTGTTGTGTGAACCATTTGAGGTGTCACACTTGAGGCACTAGGCTCTTAAGCTCCATGGAATCAAGCTACAACACAAAAGGTATGTTACTCTAACTAGATCTTATTTGGTATATGAGAATGCATGTTGGTTATAGGTTTAATGCCTTGGAAACCATTTGCATGTATAATTAGTGAAAACATAGATCCAAGGTATTTAGGGTTGTATGTGCACCATAGGATGTTGTAGTATACTAAAACCCTTCATAGACTAGGTTGCAACATCTCTGCCCATACAGGAGCTCAAAAGGCGGAACGCCAATGCTAGAATGGAAACTGATGTTGTAGGAGAACTCTGCAAGAGGTAGGTAGGAGTCCCAACTCCCGCCAAAATCAATAACGCAAGCTCACAACATACCCTCGAGAGTCTGAATGGTCCACTAACTCCGGTCGTCGGTCTGAGGATGACAAGTTGTGCTGAAATGTAGCCTCGTACCCAGCTCCTTATGAAACTTCTGCCAAAATCGGTAGGTGAACCGAACATCACGGTCTGAAACAATAGAGACCGAAACCCCATGGCGAGCAACGATCTCTCGAATATACATATCGGCCAACTTCGCGGCCAATGAGCTCTCCCGAATTGCCAGAAAGTGGGCACTCTTGGTCAATCGGTCCACGATTACCCAAATAACATCAAAAACCTTTGTTGTCTTCGACAACTTGGTGATGAAGTCCATCGATATCTTGGTGATGAAGTCCATCGATATCTACTCCCATTTCCACATGGGAACCTCCAGAGGCTGCAGCTGGTCATGCGGACTGTGAAGCTCGGCCTTGACCATCATACAAGTCAACCACCTCTCGATGTACCAGACGATCACCCTCTTCATGCACGACCACCAATAACTCAACTTCAGATCCCGATACATCTTAGTGGCCCCCGGATGGATAGAAAAGCGAGACTTATGAGCCTCATCCAACACAATTTGTTTGACCCCACCAGACACAAGAACCCATACCCGACCTCAATGGTTCAACAAACCACGACTGTCCGGAACAAATCTGGTAATCTCACCCCTGATCCACTCAATCTTCCCATTCTGCTCTCGAACTCCCTCAGTCTGAGCTTCCCTAATCAAAATCACAAGTGGAGAATCCACAGATATCCTCATACATTTCACTGGAACAGAAGATCAAGCCGACTTGTAGCTCAAGGCATCTGCCACCACATTCGCTTTACCCAGATGGTAAAGGATCTCGCAGTCATAATCCTTGACTGCGTCCAACCACCTGCGCTGCCTCATGTTCAAGTTCAATTGATCCATAATATGCCTCAAAATCTTGTGATCCGTTTAGATAGTTCAGTTGACCCCATAAAGGTAATGTCTCCAAATCTTGAGGGCAAAAACCACCGCCCCAACTCAATATCATGCATGGAATATCTCGTCTCATCCGGCTTCAACTGCTGCGAAGCATAAGCTATCACCCATCCTCTCTACATGAGGACTGCTCCCAAGCCAGTCTTGGATGCATCACAGAACACCATAAAATCCTCGACTCCCTCAGGGTGGGTCAAAATTGGGGCCTCGCAATATATCTGCCGAACGGTCTCAAATGCTGACTGCTGCTATGGGCCCCACCGGAAATCCACCCCCTTCCTCGTCAAATGAGTGAGGGGTACCGCAATCTTGGAGAAATACTAAATAAATCTCCGGTAGTACCCTGCCAAACCCAAGCAACTCCTAATATCCGAGGGAGATTTTTGAACCTCCCGCTACATCACTGCCTCGATTTTGGCCGGATCGACCAAAATCCCATATTGGTTAACGAGATGTCCAAAGAACTGAACCTCTAACAACCAAAACTCGCATTTCAAGAACTTAACATAAAGTCGTTCTCACCTCAAAACCCATTGAATCTCGTGAAGATACTCCTTATGCTGCTCTCTGGTCTTGGAATACACCAATATATCATCAATAAACAAAATAACTGAGCAATTGAGCATCATCCTGCACACCCGATTCATCAAATCCATAAATACCACAGGGCCATTGGTGAGCCTGAAAGGCATCACCACGAACTCGTAATGCCCATAACGAATCTGGAACGCGGTCTTCTCCAGGTCCTCCTCTCTCTCCCTGACCTGATGGTACCTGGACCTCATGTGTATCTTGAAGAACCAAGATGCTCCCTAGAGCTGATTAAAGAGATCATCAATCCACGGGAGGGGATAATGGTTCTTCACCGTTAACTTGTTCAACGCCCTATAATCGATGCACATCTTGTGTGAACCATCCTTTTTCTTGACACTTAGAATCGACGCTCCCTACGGAGAACTACTCGAACGGATGAACTGCTTGCCTAGCAGCTCTTGCAGCTGAGATGACAACTCTTGCATCTCAGGTGGTGCCAATTGGTACGACACCTTGGCAATAGGGGCCGCACCTGGCACAAGGTCGATCCTGAACTCGACCTGCCTCTCAGGAGGCACACCAGGTAACTCCTCCTGGAATACATCCGCGAACACCCTAACAACTGGAACATCAGCAATCGACACCTGATCCCAAAACCGCGTGTCTACCACATAAGCCAAGTAACCTGCACACCCGTGTTGAATATACTATCGAGCCCTAGCTGATGAACAAAATCCTGAACCCAACATGGTGCCCTCTCTATAAATAACCAGTTTGCCCCCACTTAGGGTTCGAATTACCAATGTGTTGACCCTCGTTGTCGATCATGGCACCGAATGGCTTAGCCAATCCATACCCACAATCACGCAGGCATCCCCCATTTGAATAGGAATCAAATCGATCGGAAAGGATACCCCAAAGATCTCCATAACACAACCCTGGTAAACCGAAGAAGCAAAAACCTCGTGTTCATTGGCAATAGAAACTCGCAACGGACACTCCAACTCCTCTATGGGCAAAGCAAACCCCGTGTCCGTTTTCCAGTCTTTTTTCTTCCCTTTCGCTTTAGTTACATGTTATATCTATAAAATATAATTTAAAGCATTATAATTGCCTTTTAGTTCCATGTAACATTCGTAAACTTCTAGAAAATTTTAAACTTTTAAAATAAACCCCAAACCATCATTATTTACAAATTGTTTTCAAAATAAGTTTCACATCAAAGAAATCCCAAAATCATAAATTTTTTTTGAGGGGGTGCACGATCACGCCTTCACTTTTCTGCAATCCTCTGAAGTACCTAAAACATAATCCAAAAACTGTAAGCCCAAAGCTTAGCGAGTTTCCCCCAAAATACCAATACATAACAAATAGCACAAATATAATAATAGCATGGAATGGGTCCACAGCTTAACATACTGGATTACCCCTCAGCCCATAGCATAAGTATGGCTTGCCCTCAGCCCGCAACTTATGTATGGCTTGCTCCTAGTCCTGATCAGTCCTTGGACAGAATACCGCTAAGCCCTCAGTAGGAGTCTGGCATGCCCTTCCCGGCCCTCAGCTCGTATCTGGAATGCTCATGAGTCCTCAGTATGAGTCTGGCATGCCCTCCCCGACCCTCAGCTCATATCTGGCATACTCCAAGGTTTGTTGGCTACAGAACGGAGTAGTACAACCTTAACCCAATCCACACAATATGTCGACATATAACATATAATATCATATACAGATAAATAGACAGTATCACAGGTGGTCCTATAGATCTACCAGACTAGCTTATCAATTCTAGCATGCATATCTATTCCATACTCAGCATATCAACAAATATTTGGTTATCAAACCAATGGGCCGACCTTGGTGCCTTTGACTCGAAATATAATTAGGAAGACTTACCTCGAATACAAAAAAAGTAGCTGAATGGATCCCGACTCCAAATATCGACTCTACTCAACCCCTAAACATGAAATATTTCCTTAAGTACAACACAAAATGCCCAAAATCCCCTTATAGTTTAAACTTGGTCAAAGTCAAAGTCAACAGCCAGAGTAGACCCAACCCGCCGAATTGTCCTTCAACTCGCCAAGTTTCTCCATCAGACTACAAAGTCGGGAAGAAACCGATCCAACTCGCCGAGTTCGCCCATGATCTCATCGAGTTTGCTAGAAATCCAACCTCTTAAATCATTAACCCGACCTTATCGAAATTAAGAGCTCCACAACTCAGATCTATAACTGAAATTGCCTCAAGAGGTGTAAAGTTTCCAACTTTTCCCCTAAGAACCACCATAATGGGTTCCAAACCCAAACCCTAGGCTTAAGAGGGTGGGGACTTAATCATTAAGCATTAAATCACCAAAGGCATAGCCCCAAACTATAGATATGGCCCTAAAAGCTGAATGACCATGTAAAGTTTCTCACTTTACAACCATGCAATACTAGGAGAGACTCAAATGCTTCAAAAGAGGCCAAAAGAAGGACTCGATGAATTCATGAAGCCCTCAAGGCCATAAAATTGGCACCGTTATGGCAAAAAAGCTCATGAAGATCATAGATCTGAAAGGATAAATGCTTGGGACTTCTATTTCCCCAACAACCACCCATTCATGGCTAAAAGCATACAACTAATCCCAAGAAGATATCTAAGCAATCATTAAAAAAGGATAGAACTTTATACCCGAAATGTGCTGGAAATAGAGCTGAGAATCAAGATATGAAAGCTCCAACTTGAACCATCACCTTGCACTAAGCTTTTCTTCCTTCGATGAGCTTCAAACACACCAAAACACACCCACAATAAGCTCTAAACACTCAAGGAGGCTCTAGGGTTTCAAGATTAGGGTTAGGGGCTATGGAGGCTGGAAATGAGGCCAACACCTGGGACTTAAGGTGTTTAAATAGGGTGCAAAACCCTAAAATTTAGGGTTTCTCATCCAACTGCCAACTCATCGGGTTTTCCTCTCCAACTCGTCGAGTTGGTCCAAAAAGATGCGCGACCAAAAAATTACTAACACGCCGAGTTGAGGCCATCAACTCGATGAGTTACGAGAGAACTTGTCGTTTAAAGAATAAATCTCATACCTGAGAATCAGGATGTTACATTCCAAATAATATAAAATCATATTATCAAATAATAAGAAAACGCTGGAAATATATGTACAAATTAGGCATTATAAAACTACCTCACACTAGTCTTTTGCTTGCCCCCAAGTAAAATTGATTTTAATATCATCAGACCATCACATCAAAACCTTAGCTACCAACATTACACAAGACAATCCATTTTGAGCCCATCCATTACATCAAGACCGCAATGCATATATTTGTGTCTAATATTCCTAAGAACTTCCCTAATTCTAAATACTCATAATCCTCATAAACATTTCCAAGTTATTTTGGACAACATCATTTTATGAATCCCTTCGAATATACCCTCAAAAAACTTTCTTAACCTCAAGGTAATTTTTGGATAAGTCCCCAAGCATACATATAGAAAAATAATCTAGAAAGAAAAATTACAATAAAATAAAATACTCATTCGAATTTTAATAATTTCGCTTTATTCTTTAATATCTTCAATCTTCAAATCTTCATACTTTGTAGGCTTATATTCACTCTATATTTCTTTTTTTTTTCTTTCTTTTTATCTTTATTTTTTTTCACTATTTTTTATCACTAAAAACTAAAAGCCTAAAGAAAAATACATGCTTAAGCAACAAAGCTTAACTTTAACCCTTATAGGTTAAAGACATTAGTCTAAGGTGCAATGAATGCATAAACTTTCATGTATACATTTAAAGTACACAATGCTAAACATATTGTGTCCGTCAAACTAAAGAAGGTTATATTTTTGTCTCATGATTTCATTAGGATAGGAAAGACATAAATACACTAGAACATATATAGGCTCAATTAAGCATCAAAGCTCATATCGGATCGTCCCACACAACACTAGCAACCAACGTCTCAACACAACAATACGACAACTTTTTAACTAGATTTCAAAATTAGACCATTATTTCAAGTCGTTTTACTTTGAATTTTTTAAAATCCTAGTCATTTTTTTAATTTAAATCAATTTGCTTGTGTTCATATATTCAAACCCCTACCCCACACTTAATTCATGCAATGTCCCCATTGCATGCATAAACAATTAATTCACATAAAAGCTAAAGGGAGGAAAATGAACAAACTCTCTAGGGTAGTAGTGGCGAGATCGAAGCAATAGTGGGCTGCTTGAGACTAATGTTGCTCCAAAATTTACTTGAAAACTAAAAACTAGAATTGTTGCTTTCTTTCTTCTCGGATCAGGACTTGGTGTGTGAAATGATTGGCGAAGACATCGTATAACAGATCAATGTGTAAAATCTGGGAATTGTTTTCGGAAAGTTTCTTTGCGCAAGAGATGTCACCATGTCATGGGTGTGCACATGTCATGGTATAGAAGTTGAACAGTGAATTTTTCACGACTAAAAAAAATTAAACTCGAGTTGTGTCGACCAAACGCTTGTCTTGTCTCTCGTATACTCTCTTCCCTCAAGTAGTGGACTTTAATAAAAGCCTTAATCCTTATCTCGTGTGGGTAAGTGACCCTACACTTATGTGTGCAACACCTCTCGTGAAATTTATCTCATGACAAAACCACACTTGATCCAAATTGCTAAAGTTATTGAAAGCGTCCGAAGGGCAAAATTTTGCAAAGATCTAAAACATCAAGAGCATCAACATGAAAAACAAAATTAAACAAAATAAAAATAAAATCATACTAAAAAAACTAAAATTTAAACTAGCGAACAAAAATAACTAAAAAGGATATCATGATCACTCGTCTTTGTCAGAATCATGCTACAATTGTTGATTAGATCTCTTGCATGCAAGAAGTGGTTTGTGAAAACAAAAACTTTCGGGACCCGTTAGGCTATTTCCTTTGTTTTCATTGCATCATTAACTAATAAGTAGAACAATAGTTGACCAAAATATTCAAAAATAGCAAGAGTTTGGTCTTCCACTTAACTACCACGATACGTCTTGATATACTACGCCTCGAAGATTGAGTTGGACAAATCACCAAATTTGAAGACTAAGCAAGTCAAGATTCCTCTAATAGCTTGAAATCTCGAAACCCATGCAAAAAGATAAACCAAACAGTGCATATGATCACAAATTCTTGCAAATAACAACAAAAACCTTCCCGATAAGTGTCATTATATCAAAGAATAACGAATAATCAAATAAACTAAATTAATTGAAAACCGTTCCCCGGCAACAACGTCAAAAAGTTTGATGTGTATTTTTTAATGCACTAGTTTTTTTTATTTATAATTCCTAGTCTATCGCATCTAAACCACACCTTACAAGCAGTGAACCCGATTGAGTATAATATAGTTTTTATAAGCAAATGTGTCGAACTCAAGGGGAACGGTAGTGAATTAATATTAGAGTATTTGATTACAGGTTATTCCAAATAAAAGGAAATAGTAAAAAAAAGGGGGGGGGGGGGGGGTGTTTATTTATAAAACTAAACTAAATTAAACTAAGTAGATGAACTGATTGGAAACAAATCACTTTAGGTACTCAAGTTTAGATTGGATTACTTCTCAAAATCATGGTTAACTTTGTTAATAGTGCAATGGATTTATTAGTTGGTTGCCAATTTCTAATGTGACTAGTTATCTTGATCGAATTTCCTAGTATTAATAATTAATGAACAACTAACACAATGATCATGCAATTAGTGAACACATATTAATTTAATATATTCGGATTCAAAATGATATGATCTAGTAATTTCTTAACAATGTTCCTGACAATCAATCAAAGTATAACATGAATATCTAAGCTCTCTAACACAACCAAAGTCACAGATTAATATTACCTAACCCTATGAATTTTTAATCTCTAGCCCTAACAGTTTAACGATCATAAACTAATTGAGATTCAAGTTGATGCAATTATATTGGTCCTCTAGACTACACATAAGTCAGCAATAGGCAATAAAAATCATAACTTTAACTTGATAGGTGATGATCAATGAAACACCCTAATAACCAAACTAATAAAATCCAAAATCATTAAAATCAACACATAAAATTGAGTTTTATCTACTCCAAACGAAATCAACAGGTTTTAAAACCTGAATTCATAATGTAAAAACAGTATGAACACAATTGGAATACTAATCGTGATCAAAAAAGCAAAATGAATGATTCCCAACATGAATCCGCTCTCGAATCCTTCCGATCTTCGCTCTATATCAGCTTAACGAACTCCGTTGCCTTCTAGACCCTCAAAATGGAAGAATATGTGTTTCATGTTGACCAAGGATGGTTAGAAGTCGTAATCTCCCTTAGGGTTAATGCTAAATCTCTATATATAAATTTTTCTGCCGACTAAGTACATCGGACGTACTTATAATTATGCAAGGCGTAATGCATTAAAGATGCGTTTTCATCAGTCAGGTACGCACAACATACTCCAAAATTATGCACAAAGTAATGGAAAAATTAAGCGTGCGCGAGGCGTACTCTAGTATTACGTAGGGTGTAATGGGTAAATCAACCAATTTCTTTATTTTTGCATTCCAACTCTGTTTTCCAGTCTTTTTGCTTCCTTTTCGCTCTAGCAACATGTTATATATGTAAAATATAATTTAAAGTATTATAAGTACCTTTTAGTTCCAAATAATATAAAAACATAGTATAAAATAATAAGAAAACGTCGGAAATATATGTATAAATTAGGCGTTATCAGTAGACAACTCCTGCATCTTCGATGATGCTAACCGATAAGGTGCCTTGGCAACTAGAGTCGTACATGTGACCAAATCAATACGAAACTCAACCTGCCTCTCCAAAGGCACTCCAAGAAAGTCCTTCGGGAACACATCTGGGTAATCTCGAACGATGGGCACATCATCAACCGTATTCTTCCTCTCCTATCTGGTATCCAATACATAATCCACAAAACCAGAACAACATTGTTGAAGGTACCTCCTAACTCTCACAGCTGAATAAAGAGTTAGCCCACGTTGAACACCCTCGCCATGAGTGACTAGTTTCCCCCACTTGGGGTTCAAACCCGAACTAAATGCTGCCGACAGTCAATCATCGCCTCATTAGGGCTCAACCAATCCATACCCATGATTACTTTTCCCTTACACAAAGGTATAGGAACCAAATCAATCGGGTACCGCTCATGAAATAACTCCAGAACATAACCCCTATGAACCCTCAATACACGTACTGGACGATCATCATCGATCTCTACCTCTAGCGGATAATCAATCTCCCTTGGAGTGTCACCGAATCTTTTGCTGAGAGCAAGAGATACGAACGATCGGGTGGCGCCTGAATAAAAAAGGACTAAAGCTGGAATATCATTCACTAGAAATGTCACTATATAACATCAATTATAATAAGCACAACCATCAAAGAAATAAATGAAATAAGGGAAAGATACATACCGGTAACCACATCTGGCGCTGCGCGAGCCTCCTCGACTAACAGCTGGAAAGCTTAGCTCCTCACAACTGGCGCATCCGCCTTACCCTGGTGGTCGTCGGTAATCCTTAATGTTTTTATAACAAGGGCTACAACAACTCCTCCCACCAACCTCGTAAAATCGTCCTTCTCGTGGCCTGTCTAATTGCAATGGAAGCAAATTAGACCTGATCTCTGAGTGCAGTCCCTGCTAAAGGGACCGGTCTTGCCGCAATTGTAGCAGCCAAAACCACCCATCTTACAAACACCATCGTGCGCCTTGCCGCACTTGCCAGGGCAACCCTGAACCTGTTGGCCTCTCAAACGTGAATCAACAACCTTGGGTTTCTTACCCGAGCCCTTCGATACTTGTGCCTAATCAGACTTCCTCTTCCTTACTATCTCCAGATCAATACCCCGCCCGCGAGCTCGAGCTATCATGTCCTCTAATGTTGGACATGCTCACAAACTCCATTATCTCATCCTTCAACATATCATGGTACCTGGGCTTCTTCGTCTCCTAATCCGCCACATACTACGGAACCAACAAAGCCCTCTCTCGAAACATGGAGGTAATCTCTGTCGCTGACTTAGTAGTTTTACGGAGGTCCTGAAACTCTCTCGCCAGCTGATGTACCTCAATCACCGGTGCAAACTCAGTCGTGAATCTCATAACAAAGTCATCGTCTCAAAAACCGCACCTCCCAAGGCATGGCCTACTTCCTCTTACCAATCATGGGCTCTGTCTTTCAAAATACAAGATGCAAGTCAGACCCTCACCTCATCGGTACATGAGCTAGTCTGGAAAGCATTCGTGATGCCCGCCAACCATCGGCTGCTAACAATGGGATCCTTCTTCCCGAAGAACTAAAAAGCCCCACATGCATAAAACTCTCGAAAAATTAGAGAGCATGCACCAACCAAAGCCACCATCTCGGTACGGAGTGCGCCCAGACGCTCATCCAAAATCTCCATAATGTTCTCCTTGATCGTACCAAAGATCACAAAAGTCTGCTTCAAAATGTTGCGGGTAATCTCAGACAAAGTGAACTCTCGCATCTGATCATCCAAGAGTCCGACTCTAGAACTCGAACCCGACCGCTCACCATGACCTGAACCACCTCGAGTGACCACCATATTGAAAACAAACAATACAAACCATCAAAAAACACTTGAAAAATCTCACACCCTGCGAGTTCCTTAGTATCCTCATGACTCCCTTTAACTCAAGTACATATCCTGTGCTTCCAGTAGTACAAGCCCAATACTACCTTCCAAACCTATCCGTACTTTCTGTGACATCCCCATTTTCACGGCCAGAAAAGAGCCATTTTTGTTTATGCTTTATAAAAATCAGAGTATCTTTTTTAATAAAAACATTGTGGAGTTTGCTCCCCAGAAAAACATGATAATTTCATTATCAAAGCATTTCCGAATAAATGTATTTTTATTCATTTTAAAACATTTGGGATGTCATCATCAATACAGAAACATAAGCATAAACAGAACTTACATTCATGTACACTAGTGATCTATATCTCCTTAATCTCTCAGTGTAATGTAACTTCACCTCGTCACCTGCGATATAAGTAAACTGAGTGGGTCAGGTTGGGAAACCTGGTGAGTACATAGGGTTTTCAACCAACAATAATAAAATTATTATGTTTAATCATCGAACAATTAACCCACTTACCCATCCCCATTATCTTCTTTATTCCTAAGTACCTTCCCTAAGGATTTATCCTAAGGATCGTATCCTACATCATATTTACCTCTCATATCCTTACATCGCATTTCCTTATATGTTTGTTCCTAAGGACTCTCCCTAAGGATCATCGCCTACATCGCATAGACAATATTGATTTAGGGATTACTCCCTCAATACGTGCCCAACAAGGGTTAGGGCATCATCGCATGAATAGGTAGTTACAACATCGCCTGAACTCGTAATTCATAGTAAGGGGTTAGAGTATCATCACATGAATATGTAGTTACAACATCTCCTAAACTCGTAATTCATCACCTACAGGTTATGGGTCTGCTGGTGTTTCCACTGGGTTGTCTAGAATAGTCCGTGGTCACCATCTATACTCTGGTAGATGACTACATCGCCACATTGTTGGTTAAGGTTATGGTATCTCCTTTCATCCTACATCACCTATTCATCATCATCTATTTACCTAATTATCATCACCTTTCTATCATCACCTATCTCTCATCATTTTATTTCATCACACACCAACTATTTCATTTACCCATGTTTCATCCGCAACATATTTGTAGATATAAAATAAATATATCGTTTAAATCTTTTAAAACATGTATAAAATCGTTCATCCAGCATAGAGAGCAAGTATTCAAATAATATGCACACATAGCACATAATTTATATAAAATACTTCATATCTATGTGTAAGATGAAAGTAACTATGCACTCATTTGAAAAGTTTGTGATTCTGAACTCAGACAGCGCTTCACTTTTTAAAAATAATTTCCTTCGGCGAAACCTTGTATTATTACCACTCGAGTTTAGTCTATTATTCGTCGAGACTAATTAATAGTCTAGCTATTATTACTATTATATAAGCGCTAAACAATACTTATATAACCCATAATAATAGCCCAAGTACTTATTATAAGTTCTTAATAACATTACTATAATTAAATAAAAGCTATATTAAAAATAGCGTATGCGTAGCTCACTTACAGCGGGTTTTATAGAAAACCGGGCTTTGCTTGGAGCATCGTTCCCGAGCCGAAAAGATCTTCTTCTCGGAGCCGTCGAGCACTCCTGGGCTTCCACCTCGTGCTAGGGAGGTTCCCTAGGCTTTGCGGGGGGTTTCGGGACTAGAGAGAGGTTCTAGAGAGAGAGTAAAGAGAAGAAAGAATGGAAAAGGTGTGAAGAAAATAAGGGTGGGAGAGATTCTATTTATAGGGTGAAAAATGGCCGAACTTGGTGCCACATGTCACCATCTAGTGGCAAAACTTGGGGAGAAAGCAATGGCCAAGATTGTGTCACATCACCCATTTTCGCACAGCACACTTCCGACGTCTAAAATCCGTAACTTTCACATACGAGCTCCGTTTTTGACGTTCTTTATATCCACGCGTAGGTAAAAATAAGATCTACAACTTTCATTTTGACTCCATTGGCTAATACTCAACCGATATTAAATTTAACAGTACGAGGAGATTATACTATTAAATGTCCGTGTAAAATTCATAACTTCTACATACGGACTCTGTTTTCGTCCGTCTTTTTACCGTTGAGTTCCTATTAATGAGATCTTCAATTCTCATTTAGGTCGCGTAGGCCAAAAACCGCTCGATCTAAAATTCGAGTTTCGGGCTGTGCACTGCTAAGCCAAATCTTATAAAATTTATAACTTTCTTATACGAAGTCAGATTTGGGCGTTCTTTTTTTGTATGTTCTCGGTTTAACGTATTATATGACTTTTTTTTAGATTGCTAAGGCTAAAAGTCTCTCTACCGTAAATTCACTATTTACGCTTCCTGGTATCATGCTGGTTCCGTCGCGAAACTTCGACGGGTCATAACTTCTTCGTTATAACTCGGATTTCAGCGTTCTTTATATGTACGGAATCCTTGAGAAATATTATACAACTTGGTTAAGATTATTTATTCTAAATAATCTTTTGTCAAAAAGTCGTTTCGACCCCTATTATCTCTAAATTGACTAGCCTGGATCTACAGGCGTTACACTTTCCACAAGAGTTGTCCTGATTCCCCTAAGTGACTCCCTTATTATCAAAAATTCTCCATTCCCACTAAATAACACATCTGCTAAGCTAACATACTTCATAGGTTC
This sequence comes from Lactuca sativa, assembly GCF_002870075.4. Taxonomy (NCBI): domain Eukaryota; kingdom Viridiplantae; phylum Streptophyta; class Magnoliopsida; order Asterales; family Asteraceae; genus Lactuca; species Lactuca sativa. Next base: position 287,417,552 of record NC_056627.2, on the reverse strand, counting down.
TCTTAGGATTCCCTTCCACCATTATCCGCCATCAATTGTAGAAGAAACCCCCACTAACACCCATTAACTATCTTACAAATATAATTACATGCAACATGCAGTATATAATTCTTTGACTGCAAGGTCTCACACCACAATGGTTAGACTCAAATAAGTGATGTGCAATAGAGTTAAAACTAACCTTCTAAAATTATCTAATTTATGTAACATGTGACCAGACATATTCTATTGATATTTAACTTGTATTATAGTGGTTCCTAAAAGAACAAAGCAAGCAACATTCGAGCATCGAGTTCTGACTAATGCACTGCCTAATCATGCCACTCTATCATATCATCTGAAATCCATACTAGCATGCAATTTTAAAGGATCATACAACAGGCATACAAAGGCATCTCTCCTAGCATCTTATCAAGCAATTTTAAGCAGATCCTTAGCCCGAATCTAGCATGCTATTCATATATACACACATAATGGAATAAATAAACATGTATGGGTATTTGGGAAATACTTACTTGAGCCTGGCCGCTTGTACGCATCATACCCCTTCTTTTATAAAATAAATTTGGAAGAATACTTTTCTTTTTACCAATTCCTCAGTTTGAATTCAGACACACCCGAAAGTGTGGCCAAATCCCCCATACCAAGGCTCTGATACTAACTTGTAACATCTTAAAATTCCTAAGTAAATTTTTTTGTTTTTAAATTAACCAAAACATCAATCATACATTCCATAAACCAACAAGGTGTGTCACTATAGAAATAGTTATCAAAGTACAATCCCTAAATCATAAAATATAGAACAAAGGTGGATGTTGTGCGATCATACCAAACCATTCTCCTTCGAATCGGAAGTACCTAAAAACATTTCAAACATAAACCATAAGCACAAAGCTTAGCGAGTTCCCTAAAATACCACATACCATACATACATTAGCATGGGCTACTGTGACATCCCCATTTTCACGGCCAGAAAAGACCGATTTGTTTATGCTTTGTTTTATAAAATCAGAGTAATCCTTTGATTAAAAGAGTTGCGGAATTTGTTCCCAAAACAAAATATGATAAGAATTTATCAAAGCATTTCTTTAAAGAAATATATTTTCATTAAATAACAGAATCTCGGGATGTCAAGTTCTGATACAGACCAAAAACATAAACAATATAAAATAGACCTTACAACAGTTATTTATAACTACTGATCTATAATCCAAAATCTCTCGTCAAGTCCACCAACTTATACTCTTATTCTATTACTTGTAATGCAAAGAAAACTGAGTGGATCAGGCTTGGGAGCCTAGTGAGCATATATGGTTTTCAACCCACAATAATATAATTATTAAATTTAATCATTATATAATCAACCCAATTACCCATTCCCCATTATCTTCTCTACTATTAAGGATCTACCCTAAGAATCATCTATCCTTCATTTATTCATTCCTAGGGACTGGCCTAAGGAATAGGCACGAAGTCCATTACTGCCCGAGGTTCATACATCAAGCACTAAATCCATAGCTACCAAGGTTCATATTTACAGTACTAAATCCATATCTACCAAGGTTCATCTATACAGTACTAAATCCATAGCTACCAAGGTTCATCCACACTGTACTAAATCCATAGCTACCATCGTTTTATTATAAGGCACTAAATCTATAACTGCCAGGGGTTTTAGAGTATACCGGTGAACATCAAGTCCACAACACCTACAAGTTCCAAGCTTGCTAGTGTTCCACAGGACTGTCTAGAATAGTCCGTGGTTGTCATCCCTACTCTGCTGAATGACGAGGGGCATCGTTTGGGTAAAGGTTTCACTCATTTTTAACCTGTCACCCTATCTCATGATCTATATCATCTTTCGTCTCATCCTCAAACTAATCTTTCATCACACACCATCTATTTCATCTACCCATGTTCTACCCAACGTATTTGTATATATAAATTACATATATAGTTTAAATCATATACAAACCTGTATAAAACATTCATCCAACATCCATATCAAATAAAAAAACAATATATAAAACATAACACGTATTTCATAGCAAATACTTCATAACTATGTGTTAGAAGAAAGTAACTACACACTCACTTGATTAGACAATGCTCGGAAAGCACTACGACTCTTTTAGTAGTAATTCTTCGGTGAAACCGGAAATGTTTTCTCCAAAATCGGGCTTCTCGCGGACAGAGTTTCGCCTCGAAAACTCTTTTTCTCGGGATCTTCGGAGCGTCGGGACTTGCTTCGGGGGTCAGGATGATACCGGGGCTTCGGGGGTATAAATATCCAAGTAAAAGAAATTTTAAGGGGATGAAAGGAAAGAAATTAGCAAGCAACTTCGGTTGGCCTCACATTCTATTTATAGGGGGCTGGCCAGGCCGAACGCAGAGCATTCCCTGAACGTTGGGCGTTCCCTTCGAACGCGGCGCGTAGGAGCGGGGTTCCGTCTTATCTCTTATCCATTTGACTCAGCATCGACGTGGCCAATCCGAAGCCAAGTAAAGAACGCGGGGCGTTCCCTCTTTGGGATGTGTGCCTCGAACTTCAGAAAATCATAACTCTCGCATAAGATCTCTGTTTTCGACGTTCTTTATATCCATGCATAGGTGAGATTATGCTCTACAAGTCACGCTTAGACTCCGTCGGCTAATTTTGACTTTATTTTTATTATATTTATATATTATTTTTAGTAGGCCGGGATAGGAAAACTCCGTTAGAAATTCATAACTTCTTCATCTGACGTCCATTTTCGTCTGTCTTTTTACCGTTGGACTACTATCGATAGATCTTCGATTCTCATTTAGATTGTTTTGGCTAGAAATCACTTGATCTCAAATCCGAACTTTGGGCTGCATACCGCTAAGTCGAAACTTCGAAAAATCATAACTTCCTCATACGAAGTCAGATTTAGACGTTCTTTTTATGCACACTCTCAGTTTAACGTATTCTACGACTTTTGTTTAGATCACTAAGGCTAAATATCATTCTATCGTAAATTCACTATTTACGTCACGCAGTTTCGTACCGGTTCTGTCACGAAACTTCGACAGGTCATAACTTCTTCGTTATAACTCGGATTTTAGCGTTCTTTATATGTACGGTAACCTTGTGACATATACTAAAACTTGGTTTAGATTATTTGTTATAAACACTCTTCTATCAAAAAGTCATTTTTGACGCTTATCGACTCTAAATTGACTCACCAAGATCTACGAGCATTACAATTATCTCCCCCTTAGGATGATTACGTCCCAGAATCATCAAAGAAAATAGGACTTGTATAATGATTCCATACGTTACATCTTTTCATCCTAGTTGATAATCGTAACTTATATAGTTATATGTTTCTTCGAATGAGTATCTAACTCTTGGACTTTTTGACCGCAGACGATGCTCAATCTTGCATCTGCTCTTCGTATTATGTTAGACGCTCAATCGTAACCTTTGAGTTACAAAATAAATCCTTATTGAGGACTCCTTATTCTTCTTAGGATAAGTACTTTCCTTTATCTATTGTAATAGACCGATGGGTCGTGTTCTAATGACCTCTCATCGTATGAAGCAACGTTTAGACTCAAGTCTCTTAGAGTCAAATTCCAGAATGGAATATACCTTCCCTCATATTCTAACATGATATAATCATATTTTAGCATGTAGCATCTCTAGCTACAAACTTCTTTATCAACGAGCGTGATGCTATTGATCACATTGATTTCAATCTTCTGTCTTAAGTCAGATGTTACATCGAACTTGGTTCTCTGAACCACGTAACAAACTCATCGTAGTCGGACTCATTTGGCATGACCACTAGGGTCGGAATTACAATCATCTCATTAGTCATTACCGAAACAATGGTAACGACATACTTGAATAAAACGAGACCAATCACTAACTTCTTGGTAACCTTGTGACTTTCCCTGATCCAAGCGTGAGTCCTGTGCTTCAAATAGTATAAATCTCTACTACTATTCACACCTACTCATACTCGTCCCAAGTATTGTCTCGCAATCCCCAAGTCCTAAAATCACAAAACAATTTAACACATACGAATGTGTCTTTAATCGCTTCGTCCACACTGGCCACCACAATTTTTTTTCTTATTTTCTTTAACCTACCAACCCCTTATCTTTAATAATACACACCTATTATTTATCACCCTATAAGGCCGTAACCTCTTCGCTATTTATTTTTTGTTCACCTGTTTAAATTTCATACAAACATGAATTACTAAACTTTTATTTTTGTTGATGACTTATACTTTATACAAACGAATTATTATCTTTTGATTGTTTTCAATGAATATCATGACGTCAAGGTGTGAGAATAAAAGAAACATAATGGTAATTGGTAAACGTGACATTCGGCCAACTTATTTATTATTTGGTATATCACTAATGCATAATGTATAATTAAAAAGTTAAATTAAAAGCATCAGTCAAATGGTCGAAACTAAACATAATTCCGTCAGAATCTGTGTATAATTACATAAATACATATATTATATTTATATATCCAATTAAATTTTTTTGATTTTCGATTTATGTCGTATTATTTTATTTGATCACTTTTAGGTTTGACTTATTCTCGTTCAACAATGATATGATAATAGCACTGCACTAGATTATAACCCGTATGGAACACGGTTGATAGAGGAAAACAATTCTAAAATTTAATTTATAATTAATAATACATTTGCAAATAATTATTTTAGCTGAAATTTAAAAAGTTTCATTATTAATTACTGATTTAAGTCTTTTCACTAATTTATAGTATCTAGTTGATAATATCTAATTTTGGTAAACTAATAATTTCAAAAATTTTCAATATTACCAAAGTTATTATCCTAAATGTATGTTGCTATTTCGAAAAAGTTAAAAGAATAATACTTTAATAAAGAAATAGATTATAACATTGTACTTTGAAACATATTATAGCATAGTACATTCATCTCTTCCTATTACAATGTTGTAATGAAATGAACAAACAATTCATGAAAACAACAACACAATTTCAAAAAAGATTTTTTTTCTTTACTCTGGTTAATTACCTCTTATGCACATAGGTCCTCTTACTGTTTGTTGACCCTCTTAAGGCATCCACGAGTTCGTAATAGTTACTCGCCCTAAGTATGTTGCCTTAATATTCTAAAACTTTGTAATCAAATTAATAATATTAGTATACAAAATAAGATGAAAATTAGAAAAAAAAAGTTGAAATTATTAGAGGTTATTGTTAGTCATTAATGAATAAAGACTACCTAAGCTTCCAAAATTTGTAGAATGGAAACATATAAATTTATTGCAAATGAACTCTTAGTGCTTGAGTTTGACAGAATCGATCTACATTGATAATAATAAGGTCCAATATGAAATATAGAGAAAAACTTGCATCTAGGAGTGCTTGTTACACAAATTGATAAAAAAAATAGAACATTGTTATTTGTGAGTTTTGTAGGCTTAAATGCAAGTAATAGCAAATTACTTTGATATATTGGTGCATAATAACATCTCACTCTCTATATGACTTTACATGATGCAACTTATCCAATATTTCTCTATCAACTTGGCTGATCAAAGTAAATAATGATTATTTTATATTCCATGATAAATGAAAAGAATCTGGATGAAATAAAATTGATAATTTAAAATTCTGTTTTAGGTCAGCAAGTAATGTAAATGCGGTTAAATTCTCGCCCAATAAAAAAATGGTAAACTATTATTATTAGGTCCACAATACTCTTTTTTAGCTTTCACATTAAAATGTTGATCTCGGGCCGTTGAACACAATGATGTTAGTTTTGCAATAATATACATGTTAAGTTGAATCTATAAATAAACTGATATAATGGATTGAATGGGTCTTTAGGCAAGATATTAGGCCCGAGGTAGTTTAGATAAGTATGAGTTTGGGTGAACACATAAATTTTCATTTAGATAAAGTTGATTCATAAGTTTTATGCATATGACATCTTAACATCATTGCACATTGAAGCAGGGCTTTTTTTTTCTTCGAGGTTCAAACTAACCATTCTTCCTTCCTCTCTTAATATCTAAAATATTAAAAATTGAAATCCAAATAACATAGGAGAGATGCGGACATCATTTTTTCCGTTTAACTTGCATACAAGAAAAAATAACAATGAGAAACAATAAACTCATTTATATACAAAAAAGGAAAAATACAAAAAAAAAACTTACAACTTACTTTCGACATTAATTGATTTAGCCACTTAACTATTTTTTATAATGATTTTAACCAGAATATTTTTATATTTTTTAGTTTATAAAAATCATTTTTCCTAGTGACCTAATTTTGAAAAAGCAAAACATATTGTCACCATTTTACTGATGTAAAAAATATTGTTTTTTTATTATTAAAATAATAGTTTAGTGGATAAGTCGATAATAATCTAATGGCTAAACAGATAAAATGGTTAAAATACACTTTGTTTTTTTGTATTTTCCCTCTGTAACAAAACCATAACCGGAAAATTGATTTTTTTTAACTATAAAAAAATGTTTAATGGTTTAAATAATACCAAAAGAAATAGCGAGATGACTAAATCAATAAAAATATGAAAAGTTCAAGTGTTTTTTCTATCATTTACCCAAATAAAATTAATATCATTTTTGAAAGAAATACTTGGTATAAAAATTAAAATTACAAACCTGAGGAGGACCTTCAAGATTTTTGAGAATATCATATTAACAAAGATAAAAAATATCCCACTCCAATGGATAATCTACTTTCTGAAAATTTTAAACTAACAAATAGCCAATAAAATCTTGATTTTCAAATAACAACATATAATAATTGTCAAATTGACAAGTAAATTTGATGGAGAATGGATAAGTTTATTATTACTCTCAAAATCTTTGGTTTTTGATTAGATTCATTCTTGTACAAAAATCATATAAATTGTATAGTCAAATACCTTGCAAATAAAGCAATAGTTTTAAGAAAAATCAGCATAAATTTAAAAATTAAACATATTAGATTTTGACCAAAATTTGAAATAATAATAAAGGTCTTATCCATTAATGTGTGGATCCCTTAAGTAACCATTGAGGAATTTTGTGGAACACTTGATATATTTGTTCAGAAACAATATTAATAGTAAAAAATTAGTTGACAAATTAGTGAAAAATGATAAAAGAAATTGATAAAAGAACATCTATAGAACCATAAACATTCAATTGAAAAGGATGAATAGGAAAAAGATACATGAAAAATTCCAATTCAAACGAAACCAAAGATGAAATTTGATCAACGTTGGAGTTCAAAAATCAAATAACTCAGTACTTCTAGATCAAATAACTCCAGAGTTCAAAAACTTTCAACGATTGATCAGTAAAAAGGAATGTGGTGGACTTATATTTATACAGAGATTAAAATTTGGAAGCGATTACCTTCATAATTTCTTTGAATCTTGCTAATCAACCCCAAAATATTGATTATCAGCAACTGATTTCTCGACTGGACGATAAAAGACCAAATTGTGAGATTTTATAGTATGTTTGATAGAATAAAAAGGTTTAGAGGAAAAAAGGTGTGCTTAAACGACTTGTTTTTGCATAAAATGACAGTGAAGGTAGAACAATGGCAAGAAGGTGGATATAGAGAGCAATGAAGTCAAGTGTAAATTTATTTCCTTAGAGAGATTTAAAGTATTGCTAATTTCGAAGAAAAATATGGTTGATGGTTTTGCCGTTTTGAAGATTCTTCTGAGACTATATGAGCGATAAACCATTAGTTGAGAATTTAAAAAAGTGCCATGTGGCAGAAGTATTATGTAGAAAGGTACCATATGGCCTTAAAAAAATTCTTTTATTAAAGAGGTGATTTATTCGTATAATATATAAAGAGAACATATAAATGGTTTAAAGGAACATAATCTTAAATTTTAAAAGAAAAGGTAGTGGGTCTAGAATCATAAGACTTACAACATGAGGGGTCGAAGTGAAAATATATATATGGCAATCTTTTTGACTTTCCTAATCCCTTGTACAAAAGAGCTTCCAAGTGTTTGTCGGTCTTGCAAAACGTCGCCGTATCTGACAATCGTCATCATGGATGTTCGCGTTGGCTAACATTCGCATTTCAGTATCCCCAAATCACCTCTCTCTATCTCTCTCCGTTCTTCCCTACTCTGTACAGAGTACAGACCAGAAAGCACTCAGATTACACTGTAAATTGATTCCTCCAATTTTCTACTAAATAATTGGTTTGTAGATCAGTCGGATCTTATCAGAGATGGGTTGTACACAATCGAAGATCGAGAACGAAGAAATTGTGAATCGGTGCAAGGAAAGGAAAACAGTGATGAAAGAATCAGTATCTGCTCGGAACGCCTTCGCCGCTGCCCACTTCTCCTACGCTGCTGCTCTCAAGAACACCGGCGCCGCACTTAGTGACTACGCCCAAGGCGAGGTTCAATTCTCTGATCACCGGCATCCCTCCTCTGTTGACGCAGTTTCCTCTTCGACAACCATTCTCCCTCCAGCACCACCACAACCCCCATACGAAAACCTCCCTCCGCCCCCACCACCGCCTCTCCAACGCGCCGCTACTATGCCGGAATTCACCATTTCGGAACCGGAATTCAAGTCGCATCCTGACCCGATCATCGAAGAAGGCGACGAGGATGATGAGATTGATGATCGTAGCTTAAAGCGCCGGACTAGTTCTAGAAGCTCCGCTGGTGCCGGTGTCAGAAGTGTTTCGAAAAGAGAGGCCGAAAAACAGGATTTCCCTCCGCCATCTCCACCACAGCCAACGCCACCACGTCCGACTGAAAACACTCTCAATCGTGCCGCACCACCTCCACCTCCGTCTCACGGGATGTCTTCATGGGATTACTTTTTCCCGTCGATGGAAAACGTTACAGGCCCGAGTCTGGCTGAAGCAGATAGCCAGAGCAGTAGATTCGAACGCGAAGAAATCCACCAACGGAAAGTGTTGGAGGAGGAGGAGGAGGAGGTGCAGGTGCAACACAGGTCTATGAAGAATCATATGAATCACAACGGTGGCGATGGAAGAGGTGGCGATAGTGGTGATAATGAGGTTGAAGAATTGGCAACCGAAGTGGAGGAAGAGCCTCCACCACCCCTACCTAAAGCTGTAAAGAAGGTTCGGGTTCCTGTGTCAGTTCCAGCAGAAGGCAGAAGATCATCCGGGAAGGGTGGTGGTGGACAGAGTCTGGACTTGTTGCAGATATTTACTAAGCTTGATGATTGTTTTCTGCAAGCATCAGAAAGCGCCAATGAGGTTTCAAAGATGCTCGAGGCCAATAGACTGCATTACCACTCAAATTTTGCAGATAATCGAGGTATATCAACATGATTCATGTTCTTAATTTTACTGGGTAGTAAACTGTTTGCAAGATTTGATCCAAAACTTAGTAGAAAATTCTCTTAATGCTGATATCTGTGACTGGATTGTTGGTTTTCAGGGCATATAGATCATTCTGCAAGAGTCATGCGTGTGATTACATGGAATAAGTCTTTTAAAGGATTACCAGATGCTGATGATAAGAAGGATGACTTTGATTCTGAAGAGAATGAAACTCATGCTACAGTGTTGGACAAGATGCTTGCATGGGAGAAGAAGCTATATGATGAAGTCAAGGTACCTTGATGCACCCAAATCACATCACATTTTCCATTAAGTTTTCTGTATAAAGTAGTCATCTTTCTGTATTAAGTCAAAAAGAAACACTCATATATATATATATATATATATATATATATATATATATATATATATATATATATATATATATATATATATATATATATATATATATATATATATCTTATTAGATTAAGTTGAACACATTTGATTGATGCTCAAGTCAACAGGCAGGTGAATTGATGAAACTTGAGTACCAAAAAAAGATTGCGTCACTAAATAAACTCAAAAAACGTGGTGCTAGCACCGATCATTTGGAGAGAACAAAAGCAACTGTAAGTCATCTGCACACAAGATACATTGTAGACATGCAATCAATGGATTCAACCGTTTCTGAAATCAATCGGCTTCGTGATGAACAATTGTACCCAAAACTCGTTCAACTTGTCAATGGGTAAGTTTCAAATCCGTATAATTCTTCTCAAAATTATTCTTTAAGATAAATGGTCAAAAGTCCAAGAAAAATCCACTTCCAATGTGGATTGGAAAAGTAGTTGTTTACTTGATGTGGGCCAGCTCCCTGTGGACCCTTGCTTGATTACCAGACTGTGTGTCAGGGGTTGTTGAAAGAATAACCTTTTAACTGTAGATGATTTTTTTAAACAGGATGGCGGAAATGTGGGAAAACATGAAATTACAACACGACTACCAATCAAAAATTGTTCAAGCGTTGCGATCTCTTGACATCTCTCATTCACCAAAAGAAACAACCGAAC